>NC_141250.1:21748649-22298649 GCF_054856555.1 Leptonotus elevatus
ATGTTCATCATATTTTTGGTCATGAACATTTTTTTTTCAGACAAAAATAACCGAAAACTAAAATAGAAGCCATTCATTGAGACGATAACGATAACTTCAACTGACTGCCAATTTTGTCAATGACTAAAACGAAAATAAAAACAACACAGTGACGAAAGTTCACACAATCCAATCAGAAGTAATGAAACAAACGCAGGTGGCAGAAAATAACCACTCGTTCATTGTGCAGCCATAAAATCAATCTCAAGCAATTATGCACTTTTTTTTTTATTTAGGTGAAAACTAAGTTATATTATTGTCAGTTCAACATGTTTCATTGAAACAATTAATAAAGAACCCGTTGCATTAAATGTGTCTTGCGTGTTGAAGTACGGTTACAAATAGGTGTGTTACCATTTTCTGTATAAAAGTTGAAATATATGCTGAAGGAAAATATCGACTGAACTCTCAATCAGATGACTAAAACTTTAATTAATTTTAATCAAAAGACTATAACTAAAACGAAATAAAAATTTCTTGACAAAATGAACACTGTCCTTCTTCATGGCATAACTGCGCAGAGGCAAGTTAGACCCGATGTTGGTACTTTTGCAATTGAGTAGAAGCTTGCGGACTGAAAGTTTAAAATGGCTCCTCGCATATGCATTAATGTGGCGCGCTAGAAGCCCACGAGTTTTGACATGGCAGACTGAAGTGGGCACTTGGAGACCACCCTCTAAAACTGATCGTTCTCGTGTCCCTTATGGCTGCAATAATAATCACAAATAATAATGCATTCATTGAAGTGATTTCCGAGGGTTTGATACCCGCCGTTCACATATTTCTGAACGACATATCTGACATCCGGCACATGTTCGCACAAATTCGCCCAAATCATGCCGGACCAGTTGTCTGCCCTGCGCCGGCACTTAGACGTGGTCTGAGCAGGCCGAAGTTTAGATCGACTTCCAGCCGGCAAACTCGCTCTGCATCTCTAACGACACGCTGCCCAGCCTGGTGGAGACCGTTGCGGCATAATAGCAAACACAACTGAGCCCAAAAGCGAAAAACGAAATTACGTTGCGCATACGAGTGAACGTACACGTGAACGGCTGTTTTGTCTGATGGGCTATTGATGACGGAATGGTAATCAACCTGACGGGGGGTCGGGTGGCGGCTCTTTTGTTTTGGGGGCGGCGGTGGGCAAGGTTGCTGTCAAGTTGCGCAGCGCAGTTATTTAGCACGACATTACCTCCCACCCCATCCCCATTAGCAGGTGCAGATGGCGTTCCTCAAGTCACAAAGGTGCTCACAGTTGTCTGCATTTTGGCAAATATGTGCAGCGGAGCAGATGGAGGGAAGGTTAGTGTGTGCGCGCGTGCGCGCGTGTGTGCGTGTGTGCGGAGCTCTTTGTATAAAAGTGGAAGACCCCCGCGGCCCTCCACGCAGGCGTTTAAGTCGACCGCACATTAACTGTAACTCTTGTTTTTATCCATTAATGCAACACATTCAGATGGCTTTCACTCCCACTTGCAATGAAGTAATGAATGTCTTTTATTCGAAAGGATCAATTTTCAATACGATGAAGGAACGGAGAGAAAAAAAAAAAAGAGCTTTTGAAAGTCGTCGTGAATAGAAAACAGAAATGCACTTTAGCATTAGAATGGAATAAATAAACCTGATGGATTGCGAATGGGTTCAATGGTGGCAGCACGGTGGCGTAGTGGTTGACATGTCAGCCTCACATGACAAGTTCTTGGTCCCAAATCTCAATCTAGTACACTGCTGGGATTGGATCCAATTACCCGCAACTGTAATTCCAAATACATGTTGCACGCACGCACGCACGCACGCACGCACGCACATACACATACTCACCCACACACACAAAAAAAAAATGTATGTATGTATGTATGTATATATGTATATATGTATGTATATATGTGTATATATATATATATATATATATTTAAAAAAAAAAAAAAAAAAAAAAAGAGCAATGATGATGACATTTCCGAATGAACAATACTGAGCTCTAAATAAGAAGAGAGAAAAAAAAAAAAAGAAAAGAAAAAAAAAACAAAAAAAACAAACAAAAAAAACAAATACATGTTGCGAGCTGAAGACTCCATATTGCCCGTAGGAGTGAGCGTGAATGGTTGTTTTTGTTTCGAAGTATCTGAGAATTCGATGATGGCAGCAAACAACAAGCAGCAGTTTGGCGAATAAGTGAACAATTCTTCAAAAAAAATGAGGCTTTAAGATGTTTAATAAAACACCTAATTGAAATTGACTGTCAAACTAAACATCAATAGAAATAAATCAGCCACAAAGTGAGTCTACTAGCTTAATGCTAACACACAATGAAAATCACCATAGACATGGTATGGCTAACAAATATAGCATTGATGTATTTGTTTACATTTGTTTTTACTACTGATCTGAATATATGACTGGATAGCCGATAGCCCATATACGCCCTTGCAAGCTGTTGAAGCCACAGGGCGGCCATCTTGCTCCTCCCATCTCGCGAGCAGACGACTGTATAAACGATACGGTATACGTACAGATTAGACAGATTAGCTCGCAGTCAGTTAGTATAGGGCCGGAAGGCGGGGGTGAAGGTTTGTGGCGGGGTGGTCACAAATTTTAAAAAAGTATAAAAATAAAAAAAATGTGGACTGTATGGGCTGTTTTGAAGACCCTCTTTTTCTTTTATCGCTCAGTTCCTTAGACCCCAACATTAGATTTGGCAGAGGCATCCTTAATTGAATTACAGTTATAATTCTTTAGTACAACATCATTAAGCATATCATTTATACATGTATTTAAGGCAAGTTGTAAAATGTCTGAAGTCCTCTTGTTTATGTTGAACAAATTGAAAACATCATCAATCGTGCTGTTTCTATCAAGTACTGTCTGAAATGTTCTCCAATTTGGATACTCCAAGCGCATAGGATCGTATGCCGAGAAACGTTTCTTGGGAGGAGCAATATGGCGGCCTCGCGACTTCGAAAGTCTTGGCCTGTCTGCTATCCAGTCATATTCAGATCAGTGATTCAGATCAGCCCCCCTTTTTCATGACACACTGAAATTGAAATTGACCCGCCCTGGAGTTTACGCCACCCGGGAGCCAATTTTTTGCCCGGTCCCTGGTCCGGGCGGTGTGCAGCTCGACCGTGGCGTGGATCCAAGCAGCTCTGAGGCCACCTGTCACCTCGGATCAACGGGCGCACCTGCATCTGTCAGCGCGCCAGACGAGGGACGGCGGGGCCGATTTTAAATGAAAAGATGGAGTTTGAAATGGCAAAATGACATTGACAGACCACAGAGACGCGCACGTGCGTGTGTGTGTGCGTGTGTGTGTGCGTGACTTTGAATGTTTGGATGATAATGGGAAATTCCGCCATTTTCGTCTGCTGTGTTTTTTTGTGAAAGAGCGACGACCTCCATGAAGGTGACGGATGGATTTGCTCTCGTCTCTTTTAACCTGCTTTTTCGGCATCACCGGCACTGATTCAACACCAGCAGTAAAATGCTTTAGCAGTCCAGGATTGCGATCATTTAGAACCGTGCGATGATTTTAAAGTGAGTTGTCCTCCAACTGGGGTCCGCAAGTTGTAGCCTGGAGGTCTGCAATTAATTATCATGTCTTATCATAAAAAAATTAAAATGCAGAGTCAGTCAGTGAGCTGATTGGTGCTAGGATTATATGTGGGGGCGGGGGGGGGGGGGGGGGGGGGGGTTGAGTTCCTTGGATTTTTTTTTTTTACCCTGCACCCAAAAAAGTTGGAGAACCCCTATAGAGGAGCGTCTACCTCGAGTAACCAAGCCAAAAAATAAAAGTCAGCTATAGACGTCAGCTCACGCACACCCCTAATGAGGGCAAACGCTAAATATAGAAAAAATGGCTGTGTTGAAAATGCTCAAGGAAAAACAACAGAAGCTCACAATGTCATTACGGTATTAAAAAGGTCTCCTTAATTCAAATTTAAATGATCATTTCACCGCCTAATTTTGACTCTGCCATAACGTTTAGTATGCGAAGTTGTTGGCCTTCAATCAAATATGTTATCGTTCCTAATACAGCAGGAAGGGCCAACTGGCGACCTGTGGGCTGCACGTGATCAAAAACAAACAAACAAACAAAACCCCAAAAATTATTTGAACATATTTGAATTAAAATTTTTTTTTTTTTTACAAAATCCCAAAATCTTTTTCTTTTTTTTATCATTAAAAAATGCTGCTAAAACAATCAATATACCCCCTACCAAAAAAGAAAAAGAAAAATTTGAAGAAAAAAATGACCAGCAATTCTGTGCGTGCCAAATTACGAGTATATGCAGGGGTTGTAGTATCACCGCTCGCCACTAGATGGCAGACATGGCTTAGTTGCACCAGAGGCGTATATAGAGAGTTTGGCCGACTCCGTTTCAGCAGGGTAACAAGATGGCGTCCATATGTCACGTGACCAGCAGTTGACCAATCACGCTGTGAGCTGCGCTTACACTGAATTTTATACTGACGTCGTACACACAAAATTAATTCTTGCAATTAATGTTGATTTGTTGTTAAATTGTCATTTTTATGCAAGAGAGCACTTCTTTGCACTGGGAAAAAAAACATCACAGTTTGTTGTTTGCTTCAATTCAAACCCTTTATTGTTGGGTTAGCATTGTAAAAAAAAAAAAGAATACATTAGGAGCACATATTTAGCACCTATACACATATTTTGTCCATATTTAAAATAGTATTTTTGTCACATTGGTTAGGAAGGAAGGCATTTAAGTTGCCCGTCCCTGTAAGATAGTTTCTCGACATGATGCGCCTTCAGAAATGGCAAAAACTGCAAAACGTAGTTAACTGTTAAGAAAAGCAAAGCGAAAAAATGTCCTTGATAAGAGATCATCATTATCTTCTTGTACTCGTGTCACAAAAGAAAACGATACTGCTTCAGACGAGTGCATTATGTATGCGGAAGGATCTTTTCCAGCCGTTTCGCTCCACTGATGATTTCATTGCAGACTAAAATGAGATTGTGTTTATTAATCACCTTTTTGGCTCTCTGCGCTGCAATCGGGCCAATTATCGGCGCGCTGGCTGATGCGCTCGCTGTTTGCATCTCCCGCAAAAGCACCCCCGGCCGACGCCACGCCACCATGATGGAGTTCAAACGACGGCTAATTAAATGCACAGCGCGCCGGTGTTTAACAGCACTGTAAACATCTCCATTACAACGCCGACATGAAGCCGCACCTTAGCCTGCTACTCGGTTCGAATGAATGGGAATCCAATTGAGCTTATGACTAAGCAGTGTTAAGTTATTAACATTGTTTTTCAGTTTCAATTTATATTTTAGCTGTTTTGGATTTAGTTATAGCTGTGTAGCTCAATGAATAGAATTGTATTATCTGTCTCACTCTCAGAAGAAGGGCAATTATTACCATGGGAACAGATTCTCTTGTATTCACTGAGTGGTAAACAAATGTATTGTGGGCTGATGGGAGGAGACTTTTCGTATTCACCGACTTTTTAATAAATAAGGATGTGACGGAGAGCCGGGGACACAATCTGATGGAACACGGCTTCAGTGTCGTCAGCTTTTGTCATCAGAAGCTTCTGATAATTATTTACCTTTGCAAAGGGACTTCTTCACCAGGATCTCACCATTCAGTTAACTGAACACGCAAAGAGTACAATACTTAATATTGTCTACTCTAACAGCAGCTTGCTCGAACAATGTTTGTGAAGGACACTTCATTAAATCCCAGACTACATTTTCTAAAATTAAAAACTGTGACGCTATAAATGAGCTGAGCTAGCTTGAGTATTTGTTAGCTAACGCTAAATGCTATCTTGGTTGACAGTTCAACAGCACTAAACAAGTCAACGCAACCAACCTTTTTTTGCTCGGTTCTGGGAGCTACTGGAAGCAGCCTGTGACGTTTACCTGGCGCCGGTCCCGCATTGGAAACATCCAAACCAAGCTTGACTTGGCTCTGACCAGCGACCACAGCAGTGGGACTCCATTTCCCATGATTCTTAGACGCGGAAGCAGGAAGTAGTTTTAGTTCCTGTCGGACGAGAACACAGCTGTTAGCGATTAGATGCGGATGCAAATGAGAACGTGAATTTAAAGGTAAATAGGGAGGAATTAAGCAGTTCAATTTCCTTTTCATGAGTTTCTCGTATGAATCGCTATGGCAACTGCATAACTGACATACACATGGCAAAAAAAATGGGGCGCTGGGATGAGACCTGCGTAGGCTAATATCAGCATATCGGGACAAAACAATGGTTGGCGAAATCCACCAGGACGCGCGTCCCAAGGCTCAAATCAAGACTGTCCCGATTCCATATTGCTCTTAGGCTTGGCTAAAATGAGGCCCAGTGAGGCACTCGGACCCCAACATGAGTCACAATTTCCCCGCCATATATGGGTAGTCTGCTGGCGTGACCACTTTAGAGTGCCTCGTTGTTGGCCATGAGCGCATGAGGCAGGAGAGCAAAGGGAACATAAATAAATAAAAGTCAGATGTGCCATTGTGTGGACGGGGTTGCTTTAGAGTGCCTCGTTGTCTTGGCATGATTCAGCGGGCTTGGTGTTTTCCTATTTTGAAGTCTCGGTTAATATGTGGAGATTTTTTGTTTTAATGATTTAAGGCTGGTTTGTTAACACGACTTTCATCTGTGGTTTGTCAAATTTAGACAACATTTATTCGAACGTTAAAGAGACTTTAATACAAATGAAAACAAAAGTCTTTAAACGATGGTCAATATTTTCCCGTGAGTTTTGATTATAAATTCACTTTGTTTTCTTAACAAAGGAGAACAATAAAATGAAAAGAGGAAATTGTGTCTCTTATGTGATGCTTGGTGATTACATCTTTATGATTTACACAATCACGAGGGAAACAATAACTACCTGGTTTAATCTGTAAACAAACCAATGATCCCAAAACACTTTCATATAAACTCATTGTATCTTACCATTAAAAATAAACGACTTTCAGAAGATAATCTTTCAAAAACACACACAAATCGAAGCATATTTTGACCACAGCGCGTCAGAGACATTTATTAGGCACCTCATTGCGAACAAAAAAACCCAACGTCCAAACGTTAAAGTTGGACTGCGATGAACTTGCCGTTTGACCTTATTTGACCGGTTTTTTCTCGACTGGGATTCCGTCTGCTTTGACTGTCTGCTTGATTGTCCGTCTCCAGATTGATTTGTCTTCAACTCGGGATTATCATCAGTTGCCGTGTGTGTTGAAGTCCGGCGTTTTCAAGTGCCTCAAGGGCCGCCTTGTCCTTCGCCTTCAATTTGCAGCTTGACTGTACATCAAAGAACATTTTTCTTTCCAACTGCATAACCTCGCACATCTGACAAATCTTTGGAGCGAAAAGATATAGACGAGTCCGTCTTTAAAATCAGTACTTCCATTCGATTATTGTATTTTATTTTTCCACCAAGTTAATCTCTTGGCCATTCACTTGTTGGTTAGTGTGCGTTGGCGGAAGCGCAGGCATTTGACTTGTTCTCAATAGGGTTGATGTCAGGGTGAAATGTTCTCCCTTTGCATTTGATCTCAGGGTTTGCACTTCACTCATTGGTGGATATCAGATTGGCATGACATTTGAATCCACATTTGGAAGAGGCATGAGTCCGATTTGATCGGAGACGCCTGCCAGTTAAGTTCAAATACAAAAAAACGAAAGAATCGGAATTGGAAATACAGTCTTCCTATGACCTGTAATTAAAATCTAGTACGACAAATTCAAATATAGTTGAAAATCTGGGAGGGTCCGCCCTAAAATATTTGGCTTGATCTTGTTAAAAGCAGAGGAGAAGTCCAAAAAAAAATTCTCCCACAGATACAGTATGTTCCTCATTTGTTTGCGATGTGGTTGCGTGAAAGGGATGTAACGATATCCAAACATCACCATACGATATTATCTTGATATGGTCGCGATACGATAATGATCAGGATATTGTGGGGAGGTTGGCAATACAAATAAAGGTCGCAATATTGTAAAAAATGAGCTCATACTGAAAACACACACACACAATATTATAACATACATTACAGCAATGTTAAATATTATAAAAATATTATAAATATTATATATTAAAAATATTATATATATTGAGGCACTGAGATGCTAATGCAAGCACACATTGAGTTCCTACAAATATTGACTCTGTGTCATATTATGTTCCCCTTCATCTGACCTTTAGCGTTGATTTTAAACATAGAAGGGCCAAAACATGCCTTGTGGAAATTAAACTGCACCAAAAAAAAACTAGCCACCAGAGGGTGCTAGAACTGCACAAATGGAAATTAACCCAACTTTTTTTTTAACATATGTGCTGCTTTTAATACTGTGATATATTGTGGCAGTGTTAACATCGCAATATCACGATATTGCCATTATCGTTACATCCCTATTGAGCGAACGTGACTTTGACTTTGTTGTCTGCAACAACAGCTTGCCTTCGTTGAGGTTCCGTTTTCAATGGAGATTGTGTTATTTACTATATTACTATACAGAATTCATTATTCTGTTACTTGCATTGATTTTATTTTTCTCTTTATGACGATTGACAATTATATCCAGCCTTGAGGTCCTGAAGGCGACATTCTCAGGTGTCGAATTGTTATGCCACGCTTAACTTTTGAAAGTAATTCTTTAGACGACACGTTCAAGCATGCGATCGTTAGGCCGCATGTCGCATTACACACACACACACGCAGCCTTCACATAGCGTAGATCGCCAACCCGAGTGTATTTAGCATCGCCTGGCCTTTTGTATGAAAATGTGTCACACGTACGATCCACACAAGGTCACGAAAGCAAATCCAAGGAAAAGTCGATTATTCACAAGTCGTGCGCGCTTTTCGCCCCTTTGTCTAAATTCAGTTGTGTCAAATTGTGTTGAAGTGGGAATCTGCTGGCGGTGCAAGATGTCGACCGCATTTAGCTGACCTCCTCACTTCCTGTCAAAAAATAAATACAAATGTGAAAACTAACAAGGAAAAGGCTTAATTATTTCACTTCTGCGGCTCAGCTGCCTTCATTTCAAATCAGTGCAATTGTGAGGCGGCAGCCTGAATGCATATTGAGTGCGTGGATCACAAAGACGTGCTATATGGGTGATTGTGTGTTTTTTTTTTTTTTTTCTCGTGGAATAAACAATACCATTTCCTCCTCCCCCCCCCCCCCCGCATACCCGCATTGCCATCCAATCTAGGTCTGATTATGCCTTCGTGCCGCTGTAAAGTGAATATTTATTGAGCACTCCGTCAACTTTTGCGGTCTTCCGCCCGTCGTTTGCATGCTGATGCGGAGGCCAAAAGGGCGGAGAGATTTGGAATAAATATCGCGCGTGCCTTTTGGCTTGCTCGGAGCTGAAATTAGCGCGGACCTTTAGCCGCTGCTTGCAAACAAATTCCTCGTTTGAATTGCTCGCGAGGGGGCCGTTATGCCACGGGAATATTAAAATTGTATCAAGTTCAACTCAAATTGCATTAAGTCTTTAAGAGTCTTTTTTTTTTTTTTTTTTGGTGCTAAAGATATGGGACCTAAAAATTCAGTAAACTGGCTGTAGATACTTTTCACTTGTTTACTTCATTATTGTGATTATTATGCAGTGCACTGGGTGACATCCATGACTTATATTCGAACGGGAGGCATTTCATGCTAATTGACATCAGCTTGAAGATGTCAGCGTTATGGTCATGTCATGTGTGAGTCACGGCTAACCCACGTTAGCGACAGAGTCCGAAAGCTTGTGGCCAATGCTAGCAGGCTAATGTGGCTAACGGATGCACGAACTATGCAGACAATTAGAACTGCAGGATACGAGCACAGAACATGTATTTACTTTTTGTCATGAAACCAGGGCTGAGATGAACATCAACGAGTGAAGAGCTTTTAATTAGCTGTACTGCTGCAACCGGAAACAGGAAATGCAATTTGTTTGGTACTGGTGATATTTTGCGTAATTTTTAATAGACCCTTATATAAAATGGGACGAGTTAATTTTTTTCACTACAAACTGAGTATTAATAATTGGGAATTACTGTACTCAAAATGGCTGACTTCCTGTTGCTTTTTGTGCATGGGTCGTTGAGATTTTTCCTCCCAATTTCTTGTCAATCAGTAAAACCGTAGATTTTCGCATTTTCCAGGCATACTGCTGAGCCCCCCCATGGAGTTAAGCGAATATCAGTAAACAATCCCAAGAGGGCCTTAATTGGCACTACCTGGTGATCTGACCCCAAATAAGCACTGCATCTTTGCAATATCATTAACCATGTAACACAAATGTGGAATGAAAGATGGATGCAATCGCGGTGACAGGAAAAGGAAGCTGAAAAAGATTCAAGCTATCAGCTGAGTTAGCTACGAAAAAGCTAGCCCGCATGCTAAACTATTCGGATTACCGCAAGCAAGCTGACATCAGCATTCTGCTCCGCGTCACAGGACGCCCCGAGTGTCTTTTGAGCTTGACGCAGAGAGACGGGAAC
The DNA here is from genome assembly GCF_054856555.1 of Leptonotus elevatus. NCBI lineage: Eukaryota > Metazoa > Chordata > Actinopteri > Syngnathiformes > Syngnathidae > Leptonotus > Leptonotus elevatus. The sequence continues at coordinate 21,759,164 of NC_141250.1, forward strand.
ATTTGAGGATGCCGGCGGAGCTCTGAATAAATGAACGATCTAGTTTGGAGGCTTGACGTGCGCCGGTTTAACAGACGACACTTCGGCAGGGACGCGGCGTGGCCAGGAGGCCGTTGTAGCACCAGCCGGCCAGCCGGGGTTAAAAGATTAAATCGGAGCGCGTACATTGCTTTATCCACAATATCACCAGCGAGCCTACCGAAAGTTTCAATTGTTATCATTAGCAAACGTAGCATTTTTTTGTTAGTCCATTGATGTGGTTAGCAAAGCTATGGAACACGTTTTGATAGCATAAAATACAAGCTAATGCTAGTTAGCTTTATGCAGTAGTATTTTTGTTCATCAATTGATGTAGTTAGCAAAGCTAGATAGCACATTTTTGATAGCATAAAAATCGAGCTAATGCTAGATAGCTCTCTCACAATATATGATGTATCATCTTTTTGTTCTTTCTTCCAAGATAACAATAAAATTATATCATTGTAAATATATTTTAGTCTGTACTTTTTGAAAAAATTTTTTTTACTCTAACTACTTTTGCCACTCGTACCCATTGGAACTCGTCATGAGTATTCCATATTCACACGCACAACCTCCCAATAACGTTTGCCGATATTTATTGTTATTTACGCACAGAAGCGGAGTTGGTCCACAATTCCCAGCTGTGCATGACGAGCAGTCAATATCCGAGCTTTGCAGCTATGAGCACTTGAATCAGCGCCATTAGTTAGCCAAACCTCATATTGACGTCCGAGGCAACAAACAGCCCGCACGCGGAATGCTAATTGGCCAATACGGTAAAATAGGCTACCATGGTATCCGCTTTGAAAGAACGTCAATACTGCAGCGTTCCATAATTTGCTCATTTACAAGCTTTCCAAGGAGGTCAACTCAAAGCAACGGGTGTCCGTGTCCACATCTGTAAACATGATTGAAGACTTTCTCCATTCTGGTGACAAAATTGTTTCGAACCTTAAACCGTTGCACAGCTCGTCTGTGAAACTTTGTAAACCAGTGTAATGACTGACGGATCCCTGTAGATGGCGGCATTGCTTTGATTTGATTGGATTTGAATACAACACAGTAGAAAATAAAGATTAGGCGGTGATCAGCTTGTCATGTCAATCATGAGGGACGGGAATGACAACACAGTCACAAAATCATCCTTCCCTATTGTAAAGATGATTGGCCGGCAACCAGTTCCGGGGTGTACCCCGCCTACTGCCCGGAGCCGGCTGGAATAGGTTTCAGCGCCCCCTGCAACCCTTGTGCGGATAAGCGGTTAAGAAAATGGATGAATGGAAATGGGAAATTCCATTCATCCATTCCAGCTCCTCAAAAAGCATCAATAATATTTTTGTGCGGCACCATTTGCCAATATTTTCATCCATCCATCCATCCATCCATTTTCTGTACCGCTTGTCCTCACAAGGGTCGCGGGGTTGCTGGAGCCTATCCCAGCTGGCTTCGGGCAGGGTACACCCTGTACTGGTTGCCAGCCAATCGCAGGGCACACAGAGACGAACAACCATACTCACAATCGCACCTATGGACAATTTGGAGTGTCCAATTCACCTGCCATGCACGTTTTTGGAATGTGGGAGGAAACCGGAGTACCCGGAGAAAAGCCACGCAAGCACGGGGAGAACATGCAAACTCCACCCAGGAAGGCCGAAGCCCGGACTTGATCTCACAACCTTTGCGCTGGGAGGCGGACGTGCTAACCAGTCAGCCACCGTGCCGCCAAAATATTTTCATTTCATTTAAAATTTTAACAAAACAAATATCAGCCCTTTAAACAAACAAACAAACAAACATTGTTTCTAGGTTTAATTACCCTGATGCTAGTTTTGGGAACCTGTCTTTTTTTTCTCTTTTTTTTTTTTTGCCCAACCAGCTCGCTTGCCCCAAGATAAATCGCGCCTGGTTGAACTGCAGCCAAGCATGCGACGTGAGTGTCATTTTTACGACACCACTTGACGTCTCCGGACTATCATTTGTGTGATGAACGCCACACCTCGCCGCTCGCCAACCAGAACTCTTGGACTTATTATTATTATTGCAGGTGCCTTGTTACTATGTCAAATGTAGAAAGTCGTTTCAATCAGGCCTTCATTGCTTATTTTATTTTATATTATATTTTAAGTGAGCTCTCTGAGACATTGTGGGCGGAGTTGACGGATCCACAAAGAGTTAATAAAGAAAGGCCTTGGGAAAAGATCATGCGAGGTAAACACAGATAGACGACGCACGCCATTACCAAATACGAGTTGAATTTATTCTCTGACCACGCTTGTAACTCAAAACACTGCCATCGCAAATCCGCTTTTCCCACTGAAATGAATAGAAATACCATCAATCACTTCCAGTCGTCCCCAAAAACAAAAACAAAAACAATTCAAAAGTTTTTGTAGCATGTTTTTTTTTAAAATAAGACAAATATCACTATATAATAATATACTTTAAAAAAGCATACATTAATTTCTGAATGTAAAGAATTAAACAATTGCTACCACATTTTTTTTGCTTCATTTCAATAAGCATTGTGCTGCTCCTGGTGGTGGTGGTGGTCGAATAATACAGACATATGGTATATCAAGTACGAAAGAGACGATCACAATTGCTCAGTAAGCTGCAGTTATACAGTTTGAGTCATTCTTTGCGGGATTCATCGCAAATCTGACACTACTCACAAGCCCGTTTATGGAGTTTTGCATTGTTTGTTAGCAATAGGCTAAACAGACGCATCGAAAGATCTAAATATGGGATGGTTTGAAAAAAAATTTTTTTAGTTTTAAAATTTTAGGGTGAACTTCAACTGGGAGAGGCAGGAAACTGCATTTTTTAAAAAAAAAATAGCCTCATAAAAAAAAAAGAAAAAAAAAGGTCCACTATCTATCATAATGAGATTCATAGATACCTTGCTAAGCTCTGCAAGAGCGTATCGTGTTATTTTGCTCGGGTAGACCTTAAGGTCAAAGAGAAATGACAGACCGTCTTCTTCACATGAAGCCGCTCTCGCGCCTCTAAAAGCTATCATCGTTTATTCATAAAGGTCGCAGACTAACCTTGACCCCAAACCTTCATCATATCCTGCATGTTGACCAATCGCCACAGAACCACAAGCATTTTCATGACTACACCAGCATGCGCAGTTCACTCAAGTTGAAAGTCCTCAATGATCGTTCTTCCAATCTGAACTCAATGGGGCAAGAAAAAAGAAAAGAAAAAAGTTCTCCATTTTGAATACCTGGAGGTTCATTTGGTTTTATAACTAATAATTATTACGGTTTTCATTATTGTTGAGTAAAAGCTCTAAAATGTGCACAAATGAATCATAACGATTTACTTCAATTTTGAGTAAGGGTTCTTAAGACTTTTTTTTTTTTGATGTCCTGTTATGATCGACATGTCTACCAAATTTTATGTTGATCAGTGAAACTGGTGTCCGGGGCTGATTATTATTATTATTTTTTCTAACTTTCTAGCGAGCAATACAAATTCATTTCGAATTAATTTTGGTACATTTTCACCAAGATTTGCAAAAATTGTTATCCTGGCATGTCGAGCCCCCCCCTTCCCAAATGTGATGTATTTGTTTGAAAAAAAAAAAAAAAACAGCAATTCCAAGAGCACCTTGGCCCCTATAAATGTAATTTAAAAATAAATCTTAATGTACTGGAGACATTCGCACCATTTATGACAGCTAACATGAAGTGTGAAGATATGAGAAGTGTGAACAAATGTTGCTATACGCACGCACGCATACATTTAGTGATTAAAAATGTGTCCAAATGAAGTAGCGTGAACTGGAGCACGGTAGCCATTTTGTCAATATGCAGCCGCGTGTCTTGAGGGTCATGCGTCTGGCTGAGTGAAAATGGACACCGTTAATGAGCGAGCCGGCAGCTGCACTTTTTGCAATAACTGTCTGACAAGAGCGCCCCGGGCACGAGGTCTAAGTGACAGACGGACAAGACCGCCGCAGAAGCTGTCGGGACACTTGCGGAGGACAAAAGCAGACGACGGCCTGCTGCTTGACAACCGCGTCAGGTTTGCCATCAATTGAGCAAGACGAAGAATAAGAACACGGAGCTAAGAAAAATAAATTACATCCATCCGTGAATTTAGGAATTTAGTCATGGAAAATGTGAGATATTGTTAGCTAACTGCATTCATTTGTTGTAATGTTGACATTAGTGTTCTTTCCATCCGCCCATTTTTATTTGAATTTTCAAGAAATGCCAAAATAAAACTGAAGGGAAATGCTAGAAATTCGCCCAAAAGTTTTTACGCTTAGAAGGGGTGGAGTTTGAAGCGTATCGAAAAAATGCGAATTTTGGCTACGAAACAAGACCGGATATGACGTCACACGTACGTTTGCAGTCACAAAGCAACGGCGGACGATAAAGTAAGGTACGTTTGAGGAGACGGTGAAACTGAAATATTTGTGGAATGAATTAAAGAAGCGAATATTAATGCTATTTTAGATGGAAAACAGCAAAGAAACGCTACGGTTTATTAAGAAATACAAAAGCAAGATCATACGACGTCATCTGTAATGTGCGGTGGCCGATTGGCGGGAAAAACGGGAGAGCAACTGGAAATCCACATGTTTACTTTTATTAAAAAGAAACAAAAAAAAACTGGGCTAGGACATGCCCACACTGCGGATTGTCAAAAGTCGCTTCCTGTTCTTCTTCTTTTAAATTACTGGTGGCTCACATCTCTATGCTGTATAGCGCCACCTACAGCGGCGGAGTCCCATCTCAATATTCACAGAAGAAGAACAGATGGAAACGGGCATAAGTCGCATGTCCAATTTTCAGTAAATTAAGTTTTTTATTTTCCGGGTGAAAAAGGTGCAACAGAGGAAAAACTGGGATGTCCTTTTTTCTGAAGGTGATAATATGAGTTTCGTGAATATTTGTTAGTGTGGTTGCGAAATGTGGAAGGATAAAAACGCATTTTGGTGCAAAAGTCAAATCTCCTGTAATTCTTGATCCTTGCGGCCATTTGAAACCGCACCAAAAGCACAATATGCCTCCTTTTTCGAGTGAATGTTCGGAGGCTGGCCGGGCGACAGTGATGAAAACGAGGTTTTGGCGCGCACAGAGGCAAGCGTGAAAGCGGCGCCCTCGGCCATTGATTTCCACGTGACGCCCAAGTGGCCCTTTGCAAAAGATGACCTGTCAGTGGTTCGCGAGGGGAGAGCGCATCCAGTCAGGCGTCGGCGGAGGAGACTCGAGCGTGACACGGCACAGAGGGACACCAGAGACCCTGACCTTCAACCGTTACTCTCGTTTTTTTTTTTTTTATGATCAATAGGTCGATGTAAAGTAGCTTAAGAAGCAATATTTTCTGTTGCGTTTTGCTCTCAAGTCAAAGCAAAAAAAATTAGGGATTGACCGATTATCGGCCGGGCCGATTATTTATAATATCGGCATCGGCCTTTTTACGAATCGTTACAAAATGTCTGTAAAGCTGGTTCTCACTTGTGAACGTAGCGAGTTGAGGGTTTTCATCAGGATTTGTAAGACGTTCGTTCACAGGCAGTTTTTACTTGTCGCAAAGACATTTTGAACGTATTCGGACAATTTTTCGCTGTCTGCGAAGATCTTTGGAAACGTTTTGATGAAAACCCCAAATGAGCAACATTCGCATGCATTTGTCACTCAGTGACATACAGGGAACTTTTCATTGATGGATTTATTGACATTTCCACTTTATAAAAATGATGCTGACACTGGGAACTCCATACACTTTTTATTTTGAAAAGTTTAAATTAAAGTAAGATATTATGTTGAAATTTTTGAAAACTTTATTTATAGTAGAAAACTTTAGGGAACCATTTACTTACTGCAAATTTTATAATAATTTTTAAAATCAAAAATAAAAGTTTTGTATTTTTTATTTTGACATGAATATTTTCTCTTTTACTGCAAAAAAAAACCCATATCGTCTATCACCGCCAAAAAATGTCCGAATGCTTGCGCGTATCTCGAGGAACTGGTACGTCTGGTCACTTGGATCTCAAGGTGCTCCAAAATCCTCACTTTTCAGGAGACCCAAATTGGGCACGCTTTTTCAACCATAAACATCGTATTGTGAAACATTTTCCACACTTTAGATTGGTCAATAATTTGTGAAAAAATATGAAATGGAGCAAATTGTGGCGGTTTGGATATGCAGGTAAATATGGAAATATGGTGCAAAACTAACTTGTAAAAAAATTTTTTACCTGTAGAAAAAAGTCAAAATTTGTACCTGTAAAAAAAAATTGTATGTGTAAAAAAATGATATATATATATTTTTTTTTACAGGTACAATTTTTTTTTTACAGATAAAAAATTTTTTTTAGATGCAATTTTTTTTACAGGTACAAATCACGACTTTTACAGATACAAATCACGACTTTTTTTCTACAGGTACAATTTTTTTTTTTACAAGTTAGTTTTGCACCATATTTACCTCCATATTTGGACCCCGTGCCAGTGACGTGCAACTCAGAAGTGACTTTTGCATAATGCAACCCCCGGCAAGCGTTTGCAAGCTGACAGTATGATTTATTTCATCTATCACGCGGCGGAGTGGAGTTCATTAACTACACGAATCAGTGTTGTGAGACTCTTAAGACATCGTACGGCTTTGTCGCCCGCCTTCATTGCCGTCGCCCTTCCAGCACGCGCGTGCACGTACGCCCGCGCGCGCGCACGTGTCATTGCACAACTAATTAAGTGTCACTTTGAATATGACAGATTGCTATCTGCTTATGAGAAATCTCCAAAACGAGACGGGAGTGTCGTCTTTGTGCCGGCGAAGCCATCAGTGTCGTGCGCGCCGAACGCCGAACGTCTTCGTCGTCATGCAAATTGTAATTGTGACACGTTTCAATGGAGCCGCTCAACGGCGGCGCTCCAGTCCAGCGGAATATGCTCATTTCTAAACATTGACATCATAAAAAGGGACTGCAACTTCAATAAATATAGAGCTGAAGGTTCGGAACCAAAGCGTCTCAGCCCGATCGTCCGCTTTATCAGCCCAACCGGATGCGGCTGATTTTCTCCGCCTGTCAACGGTTTCTGTCGTCTGTTGGGATCCGCATTGTTTGCAATTATTGTTTTTCATCATCAGACATGATGTTTTATGCATCTTCTCTTTGTTTTCTTTAACCAGTGGCCTGTCTGAAAGAAGGACGTAAGTGGCTGTTTGCCTGCATTAGTGACAAGTTAAAAACATTTTTTTTTTTAAATGAATAAATAAAATAAAAAATAAATAAATAAATAAATAAAAACTTTTTTCTTTTTTTTAACGCTATACAAATGTTACTTTGGACCAGAAAGGACACAAGGCAATGGAAACATTCTGTTATGAGTATTGAATTCAACAGACATTGCAAAAATCGAGTGCACCAGCTGTAAATCCTGGAGATTTACAGTATTACAGACGGTATATGAAAATAAAAGCAAAGAGCGACAAATCTGGCCACCATTTTTGCTGTTGAAGATTTTTGGAAACAAAATGAATAATGGAGTGAATTGGTGTCACGCACGTGCTTTCATTAAAAGCACACAACTGTAATATCCGTCAAATTGTGGACCGATGTCTCCGATGAAAACACAAAAACTTTTTCAGAAAAGCGAGCGATGTAATCAACTTTTGTTTTTATTGATACAGAAATGGGCGTGAAAAAATGAAATGGAACCATGTGACTTTGAACGTGCCCTTTAATTTCAGCTAAAGCCCGCAGCGAATATCCCTCTCAAACTTTCTATTTTACTGTTTGACAGCTGGGACGTTCTATGACAGGCCAAAGCCACGAGACAAATATGGCTGAAGGCGGGAAAATCTTATCGATAAATGCTGTCTGACTGCTTGCTTTGCTTTAGAAAAAAAAAAAATCAAGATTGATGATGATGCATTGCTCCCTGATATATTCGCAATTCCTCTGTTGTCGCTGTTTGCTAATAAACAAATCCAAGCTGTCATATCTAAAGTGACTCTCTGTTAGCGGCATGCTGAGGGAGGAGGACAGCAAGTCCAACAAAAGGCGCTAGTGGTTTTCGCCGCGTGCCGAAAGCATCACGGGGTTCATTGACGTCCCCCCCGTGGCTCACGTGAGACCAAGGTTTAAAAGAAAAAACGGTAAACGCACATACTCACACACACACACACACACACACACAAAAAAAAAAAAAAAAAAAAGAATATATATATATATATATATATATATATAAAAAAAAAAAAAAAAAAAAAGAGCAATGATGATGACATTTCCGAATGAACAATACTGAGCTCTTAAAGAAAAGAAAAGAAAAAAAAAAAAAAAAAAATAAAACGGTAAACGCTGTGGAACAATTGGAATCGGATTTTCTCCGATGGGAATTTGCACTGACGGGGGCGGCGCGGTGGCCTAGTGGTTATCGCGTCTGCCTCGCAGTTTGCTCCCACGCTCCTAAAAACACGCGCGTTGGTTTCATTTAGGACTCCAATGAGCGGAGCGGAGCCCAGAGGAAACATGGTGAATCAGCATTTAGCTGTTACGCTGCCGGAAAATGAAATAGGATGCGATGTCAGTCCCAAGTTGAAATGCTTTTAAATATCATGTGTTGTGTTGCAACAATAAATAAAGTTGAGTTCAATCAAGGTAAAAAAATAAAATAAAAAAAAAGATGCTCCAAGGTGAAAGCAGAAGTTGCAACAGACAAGACAAACAGATCAGCAATGTTGTGGATGTCCCAACTTTGAAAGGGCAAAGAAGCGCCATGCCTAACAATGAGCGGAAGGTGCGAGAGATGAGTTCATGTTGACTCGGCAAACAGAGTGCCGGCAAAAATACCTGCAGAGCAAACTAATCAATTGTGGGGAAAGCACAACCCCCTTTCAAAACTCACCTCGTAGTGCCCCGAAGAAAGTGTTAAAAATCAAGCCTGGCCACTCCTTTGACCAATCCAGATGATATTGGTGGCCATTTTGGTTCGAAGCAGCCATTTTCCTTTCTTTCACATCCCCTTGTAAAGGAAAAATAAATAAATAAATAGGCCCCAGCCCACATGAAATTGGGTGGACATATCTGTCATAACAGGACTCACCAAAAATAATAATAATAATAAACAGGAAGTCAGCCATTTTGGTTTGGCATTCAGTAGCACCCACCAGGAAAGTAAAATAAAAATAAAAAAAAACAGCCCCCAACACCAGTTTCACCGATTGATGTGAAATTGGGTGGACATATCTGTCATAACAGGACTCACCAAAAATAATAATAATAATAAACAGGAAGTCAGCCAATTTGGTTTGGCATTCAGTAGCACCCACCAGGAAAGTAAAAAATAAATTAAAAAAACAGCCCCCAACACCAGTTTCACCGATTGATGTGAAATTGGGTGGACATATCTGTCATAACAGGACTCACCAAAAAAGTCGATATCAATAAACAGGAAGTCAGCCATTTTGGTTTGGCATTAAGTAGCACCCACCAGGAAAGTAAAAAATTAAAAAAAAAACAGCCCCCAACACCAGTTTCACCGATTGATGTGAAATTGGGTGGACATATCTGTCATAACAGGACTCACCAATAATAATAATAATAATAAACAGGAAGTCAGCCATTTTGGTTTGGCATTCAGTAGCACCCACCAGGAAAGTAAAAAAAAATAAAAAAAACAGCCCTCAACACCAGTTTCACCGATTGATGTGAAATTGGGTGGACATATCTGTCATAACAGGACTCACCAAAAAAGTCGATATCAATAAACAGGAAGTCAGCCATTTTGGTTTGGCATTAAGTAGCACCCACCAGGAAAGTAAAAAATTAAAAAAAAAACAGCCCCCAACACCAGTTTCACCGATTGATGTGAAATTGGGTGGACATATCTGTCATAACAGGACTCACCAATAATAATAATAATAATAAACAGGAAGTCAGCCATTTTGGTTTGGCATTCAGTAGCACCCACCAGGAAAGTAAAAAAAAAAAAAAAAAACAGCCCTCAACACCAGTTTCACCGATTAATGTGAAATTGGTTGGACTTGTCTCTCATAACAGGACGCACAAAAAATGTCTCAGGAAGTCATGCTTGAAATTGAACAGGAAGTCGGCCATTTTGTTTTAAATGGGCTATGTGGGCCAAGGTGAACTTTGAAAGGGGAACTTTTGTCTTCACTGTCAATTGCAGAGTAAGCTTGATGACCTTTCAGTGTTTGCTTGGAAAAAATGGGGGCGCAAGGGCCCGTTCGTGCCTGCGCACTCATTTCATTTGACTTCCTCGCCAAGCAAGGTGCGCAACGTCACCGCATTCTAATGAAACGAGGGGGAGAAAATATGACATGCTATTCTTCAAGAGGCAGCCCTTTTTTGGTTCGATTCCTCTTTTGGATCTCATTCCACGTGTACCTAATGTTGTGACAGCGCGCGCTTGATCGGATCCCGGGGGATTTGGGAGTTTGTGTCACGCTGTCACAAAATCCCCCCCCCCCCCCCCCCCTGTTATCGCCGCCCTTAAGAATGATGTAACCGGCTACAAAGGGCCAACGCAAAGTATGTTTGCATATGCTAATCACGGGTTGTCTTTTTCAATTAAATGTGAGGAGCTTTTATTTAATTTTATGTAAAACAACTGCATTAGGTGGCGTATCATATTGGATCAAATGAATTGCTTACGATTACAGTTATGAAAATCACACTGAAACAGTGGACACCATTTTTGCTTCATTAAATGTTGATCAACGCCATTATTATTATTATTATTTGATGATTATTATTTTTGATTGTAAATATATCACGCTTGTGCTTGAGGGGCCACATTTGAGTTTTACAATGAAAAGGTGACATTTTGTGGATGTACAGAATACGTGCCTGTTAATGACCAGCCCAGGCGGGTTAATATTCATTATTAAAAGGTCAAATTCAAACAGAGCAGTTTGTGAAATATTTTTAAATCATCCAGATAAAAAAAAAGGTTATCCTCAGTTTTGTTATGAATAATTTCATTACAATGAACTCATCTCTTTATTTTAACAAATGTGGCATGTATCTGTATTTTTATTTATTAATATATTACCCGTAATATTTGATTATTTCCAATAAATCAAGTTATCATTCAATGAGAATGAATACAAATTTTAAAATACACATTTAAAAAATGACCCCATTTTCAGGGGATGGATGATTGCTAAATGAAGCAACAAATATTACGCAACACTTGACCATGTAAATTGTGGGCGGGGCCATACATAGCATGAATGATTATCATCATTCATTAAGACTACTTCAGTCAGTCAGATTATTTCTATTTGTGCTCTTCCACAATTTTTTGTCCAGATGGCTACTTTGACCGTGAGCCGTTACTCATGTTGCCGAACAGGAACACGTTATTCTCATCCTAAAAATAAAACGCACTCTCGGCGTAAAAAAGAAAACAACAGTCCATTATTTGCAGTATTCGCCATCGCGTTGTTGCGCCAACGAAGGCGCAAACGTTTGACTTTGCGAGCTTCTTAATCCTTTCCTCTCTTCCGCCATGACTCTCATTTCCTTCTCATTACTTTCCTCTACGGGTGCGATCAAAAAGGTCCCGCGAGTCCACACTCGACCTCAACTCTGTTAACCCCGACTAAGCTCGGTGGCAGCTCGTGTTTTATCACCTGAAGGGGCGCCAACTTTTTCCTGCGGCGCGCGCTGAAACTAATTAAAGTTTGGGGGGGGGGTAGAGAAAGCGTCTTGCGAGGGAAGGGAAATGAGGAGAATCGGGTTGAGTGAGTGATGTTAGGGCGGTTGAGTTCGGGGGGGGGGGGGGGGGGGGATTAACAAATGCAGGGGGAAGAGCTCTGTCTCTTACTCGTTAATCTATAATGTCCCAGATATGCAAGTAAGCTGGGGCCTTTCGGTAAAAGTCTGCCTTCGACTCTTTTGTCTCGCGCTGAGCATCGACCTCACCTTATCGTACAACTCCGCCCCTCCTCCAGCGCAGGCAAGTAACAAAGTACAAATATTAAATCCATTTTTCCACATAATTTACTTGGGGGATTCATTTTCTCAAGACGTATTTTCTTTGGCTCCCTGCATTTAAATGTACAGTATATATTAGAAATCAAAATGACTGTGTTAATTTTTTTATTTTTATTTTTTCATTTTATTTTAACAAGAGTATGAAAACTTAGGAATTTTTTTTTTTTATTGTACGTTATTGTACATTTATAACAACTTTGCAATTAATCATAAATTAGCTATTTTTATTTTTTATTTTGGCGGCACGGTGGCTGACTGGTTAGCACGTCCGCCTCCCAGTGCAAAAGGTTGTGAGATCAAGTCCGGGCTTCGGCCTTCCTGGGTGGAGTTTGCATGTTCTCCCCGTGCCTGCGTGGCTTTTCTCCGGGTACTCCGGTTTCCTCCCACATTCCAAAAACATGCATGGCAGGTGAATTGGACACTCCAAATTGTCCATAGGTGCGATTGTGAATATGGTTGTTCGTCTCTGTGTGCCCTGCGATTGGCTGGCAACCAGTTCAGGGTGTGCCCCGCCTACTGCCCAAAGCCAGCTGGGATAGGCTCCAGCAACACCCGCGACCCTTGTGAGGACAAGCGGTACAGAAAATGGATGGATGGATATTTTTTATTATTATTATTATTATTTTTTTTTATAAATAATTTATAAATTAGCTATTGAAATCCTGCGATTAATTACGATTAAAAATATGTAATCGCCTTACTACCAACGAGGTAGTCTCCTCGTTACAAACATTCGTAGATATGAACAAAGGCTGACTGATGTTTATAAAAGCTGCATTTTGCGTGCAAGTTCATATTTGTATTAAGTGCGCGCCACGTCATACATTAAGGTAGAATATCGTACTGCAGTGCCCCTCTCTGCCACAACCCCGCCGAGCAGCACCGCGCCATTTGCGCACTTCCACTACCTCTCTTGTCGGGGCGATGAACGGCACAGGAGCCACGGCGGGCGCGCTCTTCAAGCACTCGGTATTGGCGCGACGCTGCGAGTACATTTCAGAGGCTCACCTGGAGGTTATTCACGAAAAGCAGCCCTCAGTCGTCTTCTTTATCGGCGTAGCAGCAAAAACGCACAACATCTCTTCAGTTTCGAAATCAATTCAATTGGATTCGGCGGTCGCCATCTTGACTCGTCGTATGAGCCAATGACAGTCATGTGTACTTCAAGGACAGTCGGAAAACATAGAATCCTGCGACGGTTACACCCAATACGCCACTTCAGCAGCCTCACATGAACGCAACTCAAAAACTCCTCCACCATCAATGGACAGTCAGCATATTTATTTTGTTTTTATTGCATTGTATTGTGAAAAAAATGTAATGCACTGTGAGGAAAAGTGGTTCAGATAATGGATGATGTAATTTAATGTACCTTTTTTTATTTATGTACTGTATAGAAAGTATATATAAGGTATACAGTTTAATTTGTTTATTTTTTGTTATGATTTTTTTTATCACAAAAAAATATCAAATTCGACTTATAACAGCCTCTCGGAACCCATTGTGTTTGTAAATTGAGGACTACCTGTATACAGTATCATGGCACAACATAATTATATGAAATAACACAAAATAAGTCAAATTGCAGCCATTAAACCTCTGACAACAAAAGTGAGTGCACCCCTAAGTGAAATGTCCACATTGAGCACAGTTAGTCATTTTCCCCTGCGCAGTGTCATGTGACTCATTTGTGTTACAAAGTCTCAAGTGCGACGAGGGAGCAACATCTTGACACTTTGTCTAGTTTCACTTAGGGGTGCACTGTACTCACTTTTGTTGCCAGACGAAGAGTCTGTTGCCAAAAAAGCACAGGTGCAGTGGACATCTTTTTTTAAGTACTTTGTTTTTAACACAAGTATTTGCACGAGTACCTTCGTCACCTCCGCCTAACTCTTCATATTCCCCGGGATAAGAGATAAAAACACGAGCGCTGGCTTTTTTTCCAAACGAGAAGGCCGCCAGCGTTGACGACGAGGCACGCCAGGCAGAACATGGAAAGCGTGAGCTGCGCCGGAAAGGTGAATTTCAGCCCTCAAAGTGTTTACATAATCACAAGATGACTTCAACAGATTTTTTAGTTCTGACCTTATTAAAAAAAAAGTTCAAGCGCGGCCCGGGGACCTCGTGCAGCTGGCGAGCTCGGCTTTTTTGAGGTTCGTGCGTAACAACACAAGACTTGAATTTTCATGCACGTCCACGCCGGCCTTGGATAATCCGACAGCCTCCTCCAAGAAAGCCCTCCAACGACATCTGATGCCAACCACTCACACGCGCGCGCACACACTTTTCTGCTGCAAATGATCAAACTTGCCGGGAGAGCAGGAATTCATACGGAACTAAAAGATGCTGCTGACGCAGAAAAGAACAAGATTGGAAGCGTCGAGTTGAAAGTGAAGAGCCCAAAACATGCTCATTAACTCATCCGCTGAAGCAACCCTCTTCGCTCCCGGCCGTTTTACTGGATTTGGACTGATTTTCGGTTTATCGGCATCTTTAGCATCAGGTGTGTTGCTAGGCGGAAACATCTCAAACCTGAAAATAGCATTTAAAGCAAAAAAAGTTACACAGTTGTAAATGCATTTAAATTTATTGAAATACATTTGAAATACTGTACTTGTAAATAATTTTAAACAATGTATTAAATACGTTCAAACATATTTGCAAATACATTTAAATGTATTTGCGTATACATTACATATACATATAATATAAGCCAAATGATAAAAAACAAACGCAATGTCAATCGTTTTTAGCATTTAGCCTACAAATACATTCAAAGGTATTTGCAAATATGTTGCAAATATATTTAAACATATTTAACTCATTTGCTCCCAAAAACATATAAATACATTCTATTTGAAGTATTAATATGCTCCCAAAGACGTATTTATACGTTTTTTTTTTTTTTAATGCTATAGCAACAGAAGGCTTTGATGCAGGTTCTGACCTTGAAGAGGACAATAACATCAAGGGTAGTTATTACAAAAACGGCCAGCAGGTGGCATCAGAGTATATGAGATCAACCAGGGCCATGTTGCAAAAAAAGCTGTTTTCCCCAGTTTTAACAAGATTTGTGAACAATGACGAAACTTAGCTATATTCTAATGCTAATTGCTGCAAAATGGAATGTAGAAGAAAGAAGAGACTCAAATCTTTATTTTGGTAAATTCCAAGTTTTTATAACAATAGAACACAATATTCTGTGGGCCTTGCAAAATCAGTCCAAATCCAGTAAACCAGCCGGGAGCGAAGGGGGTTGCTTCAGTGAAAATGGCTGCGAGTGAATGAGTTAAATATGTTTGAACGTACTTGCAATTATGTTGAAACTATGTTTAAAGGTATTTGCCAGTAAAAAAAATAAATAAAAATCCCTCCACAAATGAATGCAATCGTGTATAATTCTTTTTTGTCATGGCTTTGCCAGCACTTGACTTATGTTTACAAAGAGCCTGTTGAAACAGTTGCGATGACTCATCGTTTAACTCCATCCCTAATGTGAGCAAATGCGTTGCGACAAACCGTATCTGCGAGTTCAACTGGCATCAAAGGGAAGAAGCGGGCTGGCAAAGTGAGGGGCGCGAGCGGCAACGCATTCGTCCTTCAGCGGCATCGGTTGAGACGTTTCATGATACGCCGAGCACTCGCCAACGGTGCGTATAATCCAGCTCGTCCGTAGCAAGACTGAAAACCCAGCGTGTCCGCGTGGGCGCGACGATCGTTTATAGCGGCGATGTTGCAGGCGGGAGCTCATTAAATATTCATGGCGGATCATTGGACATTCATATGCTGTCAGACTGGGAGCTCCCTCCACTCAGCCATTTGTCCAATCTTTGAACAGAAGGTCAAAACTCCCAAATAACAGCCAGCAGATGTGATTGCCGTGCGTGCGTGGCTCTCGTTGAGCTAGTTTAGCATTTTAGCACTTTAAGTGGTGCGCGCTTTTCATCTCTATCTGATTTTCATTAATGCCCTATGATGTCGATTAGGAAATTAGTCATAAGTGTTCATGAAATCGTTTTCAAGTGATGCATGCCAGGGAGGAGCTACGTTCATTAGCTTGATAGTGGAAGCTATGGAGATGCGTGCGTTTCCCCTCACGATCACAATTAATAGCCAATCATTCTTTTAAACGGTTACATTTGAACCATTGTGTTGTAAAATGACATTGAAATGAGAATACAGATTTTGGTCGGGCCGGGTATCGATTCCAATTTCCTCAATCGATTCGATTTTGATTCACAGGAAGTTCGGTTCGATTGGATTCTTCCCGATTCGATTGGATTCACTTCAGTTCAGTCCGATATCGATTTATTATGGAACATCAATTCTTCTTAAATGTCAAGGACATGATCAAAACTCCACAAATATTAAGTTCCAAAGTAAATTTTGCAGTAACTGGTCAAAGGATTTAATTTAGTAAAACGTAAAAGTAAAACGTGATGAGATGAAAATATTTTCATAATTCAAATTTAATAATTGTAAATATAAAATATTCTGAATTGTCTTAAAGTTCAATAAGTTCAGTCATTCATAAATGTATGAAAACACTTTTAAATTCATGTGAACCCTACATTTAAGGAAAATAGTAAGATACAAAAAATAATAATAATCTGCCTTTAAAATTCTATTTTCTGAAGAATTTATGGGAAAAAGATATTTAAGTAATCATTTCATGGGTTTATGAATCGATATTGGGCTTGAAAAAGAACATTTATTAGATGTTTAGTTTTGGGAGATTATATTTTATGGCAAAGCCATATTAGAACCAAATGCACCAAGAAGACTCCCCCCCCCCCTCCAGGAATAATATGAATTTGTTCCCAGCCAGATCATGTTTTACTGAAAAAGCAGCAAAAACAAGTTTTTGGAAAAGAATAACAGTGACTTTGACACCTAAAATGTCTTGCTTTTTTTGCGACACATCAAACTATAAAACGACAAAAACAAGAGTGAGAATGAGCTTGTGGTGTCAGCATTTATCTACAAATATGCAAGAAAGAAACGCACAGTAAGCGATGCCGACTCACCACAAGGCTTGACTTGAACGTCAGAGGTTTTTCTTTTTTCTTTTTTTTTACCAACTTACACCGATTTTGATTCATCAGAAACTGTCCCACTGCAAATGTCTAGCAGCTAGCAGTGAGTGCAGTGCTAGCAGCTAGTTGCTAGCAGCTAGTTGCTAGCAGCTAGTTGCTAGCAGCTAGTTGCTAGCAGCTAGTTGCTAGCAGCTAGTTGCTAGCAGCTAGTTGCTAGCCGCTAGTCTGACGACAGCTGGGCGGACCACTTTTCCAAACCAGTTTGGAAGACAAAAATGAATGGTGGCCATTTGGACCAGCCCGATACTTGGGTCAAACTTTTTAGGTTGTTTTGTCCTAAACAACCAATTTTTGGGACAAAACAACCTGTTAAATTGGGTTATTTTGATATAAAACAACCCAAAAAGTTGGGTCACATTGACTTAAGTAGCGAGTTGGTCCTTTTTTTTTTTTTTTATGTATACTAAAATTGGCTTATTTGATGAGTTTTAAGGGTGAACACCTGCTGGGTTAAAAACTGGACCAATCCAATAACTTGGGTTATTGCCATCAATTCGATTTCTCACCCATAGTGGGTTGTTTTTGGCCCAGCAGTTTTAAAAGTGTACATATATATATATATATTTGAGAATCAAGTTGCTAGCAGCTAGTTGCTAGCAGCTAGTTGCTAGCAGCTAGTTGCTAGCCGCTAGTTGCTAGCCGCTAGTCTGACGACAGCTGGGCGGACCACTTTTCCAAACCAGTTTGGAAGACAAAAATGAATGGTGGCCATCAATTGCCACCAACAGTGAAAAAGGCGCAAGTAATGGAGGGAAATTTTACTGAACAGCTTGCTCTCTCGCATTTAATGAAGTCCCGCAATATGGAAAAGGCACTTGGAAACAATGATGATTGACAAGCTAACGCAACACGGCAGCTTGCGCGATTCCACGCTTCTTCCCGAATCAAACTATTAAGTGTTCAACTTGCGAGGATTTTGCTCACGCTGCAGGCTCGCGCCTCTAAAAATAAACTTAATTAGACAAAGGATGTTAAGCACACAATTGTAACTGCAAAAAAAAAAAAAAAAAAGCACACATAAAAGAAGGCCTTGTGCATTTAACATGAAAGAGTTTGCAAAAACAAACCCCCCAGGCTTTTTTTTTTTAACACTCGCCAGCCGTCTTGCTTGAAAACAAGTTGATGTTGACCCATATTGCTTATGAGATGAATCGCTTTCCTTCAGCACCAATTTGGGCCTGCAGACCCGAGGCCGGTCGCAGCCTCCACAAGAGATTGACCACATGTAGGCCAGAACCTTTGAGCATCTCTCTTGCCCGTCTTGGACAGGACACGTCGCAGAAGACGACGAGCACAGATGGAAGAAAAAAAAAAAAAAGAAAAAAAAAAAGCACTTTCTGCTTTTGGACCGATGGCGAGTCCAAGTTTTGTTGCTATGACGACCAGGGACCGAGTCCTTTGCGACTCCAGCAGCTTCTCCTGTGTGCAAGGAAAGTGAATGGCCCAAAAGAGAATACTGCGGAGCCCCTAGAGTGACACGGGAGGGGGGGGGGGGGGGTGGGGGGGGGTTTTCATTCCCTCCCAATGATTGCGAGATAACGCAACATTTGAATGCAAGGTGATGCTTTTTTTTTTTTTTAACGAGTTGATGAACTTCCGGGTCATCTTCGGTGTGACCAAAAGTGACGAAGATGAAGCGTCTACAGCAGTGGAAAAGCTTAATTGAATTTTATTTTGAAAATGTGCATATCTATGCTATGGTGCCGTGCATTCGTGTATCCAAACTGACCCGGAAGTACATAAACGCGTCAAAATAAAGAAATAAAAAGGCGTCCACTCGCTATTTTAAAATATTCAATACTGAAAATATTGCGAGGGAACGCCATTTTTTTTTTCTCCCCCTACCATGTCACCTTAGGTGCTCCGTAAGAAGCCAACATTGGATATAAAAAGTCTACACACCCCTGTTCAAATGTCAGTCTTGTGATATAAGAAAATGAGGCCAAGGTATAAAAAAAAAAAAAAAAAAAAGGAATCCCATCATTGTGACTATAACAACTCAAATAGGGAAAAAAATATAATAATTCAAAAGGGTAATCGAAAATAAACAAAAGAGATAATGTGGTTGCACAAGTGTGCACACCCGTTTATAATTGATGACATGGCTGTGTTCAGAATTTTTGCAACCCCCCCCTCCCAAAAAAAAAAACACAGTACACAGTCTGCTGGAGTTAGCGACACGTGCCTAGCAGCTAGCTAGCTAGCTAGCAGAGAGCAGAGACATATACAAACATTTTCAACAAACCAGGCTAACTGAAATGAGCTGCATTAGCGAGCAAAAGCGCTATTGTTGGTGCTAACATCACATCATGTCTAAAGTGGGCAATTTCAAAATGGCGAGATTGATGACGTATTCCGGACAATTCTTATTCTTATACAGTGAGTACGAGCTGCAGAATTTTGGGTTTACACACATTCAAACCCATATCAAATGGGAATCAGCACACACCTGCCGCCTGTTAAGTGCCTGCGATTAACCCCAAATAAAGTTCAGATGTTCTAGTAGGCTTTTCCTGACATATTTGCAGCCAGATCGTGCAGAGAAAATCTTGGATCTTTTTCAAATGTAGGAGTCCTATTTGTAAAATTCCCACCATGGCGTTAAGAAAGAAAGCAGCGGTCTCTCTTAGCGTTTTCTCCACTTGTCACGCGCCGCACGCACGCTCACGCACGCACGCACGCACGTGCACACGCACGCGAGCACCATATTGGCAGCAGGTCCTCTCTGCCCACCACTGGCAATGCGGCTCAACAATAACAGATGCGTGTCCTCACATTCCACATTCATTATTTCAAGTGATTCACACAACAGCGGCACGAATGGACAATTGTGACGATTGGCACAAAGCAGGCAAAAAAAAATAAATAAAATAATAAAAAGTGCCACCGATCGCCGATTGTGGCGCGACACAGCTTTTTGCCTTGAGGACGGAATGACATTTTGGAAGCGTGGCCGCCTTCCTTCTGCCAGCGGAGTTATTAAGTGCCACTTTTGGAAACGGGCCGTTTGCTCGCAAAGGGCGTCGAGTTTGCGCAAGATCTGGAAAAGCAAATACTTTGAATTCGGACTTTCTTGCAGACGCCGGCGGACTCGAGTCAGACTTAAGTTGCTCATTTTGGGAATTGGGACTTGCTTGGTACAGTTTGACGGAGTCTGTGTTGATTCTCAAATATATATATATATATATATGTACACTTTTAAAACTGCTGGGTCAAAAACAACCCACTATGGGTGAGAAATCGAATTGATGGCAAAAACCCAAGTTATTGGATCGGTCCAGTTTTTAACCCAGCAGGTGTTCACTCTTAAAACTCATCAAATAAGCCAATTTTAGTATACATAAAAAAAAAAGAAAAAGGACCAACTCGCTACTTAAGTCAATGTGACCCAACTTTTTGGGTTGTTTTATATGAAAATAACCCAATTTATCAGGTTGTTTTGTCCCAAAAATTGGTTGTCTAGGACAAAACAACCTAAAAAGTTTGACCCAAGTATCGGGCTGGTCCAATTTTTGACCAAGATTGTGTTACATTTGACCCCACATTTTTAACAGTGTACTGCTTATCAGATGCCAGATTTGTTCAGCCAACAAGGATCACTGCAGCTCTGCTTACCTCTTTTGGTTTTGACAGGATAACAGACCATTAAAACAAAAAAATCACATTTCCATATTTAAGTCAGGATGTCTCTATATTATTGAAAAATGGACTTGATTTTGAAATCAAAAGTGAAATATTTTTTTTTGCTTTGGCAAAAATTAAGCCACTTAACTTTATTTCGCTAAATTCTAAGCGAGCGCTACAATTGAAACAAACTGCCTGTGTGACGGCCAGTTGCATCATTCTGGCATTATCTCGCAGAAAATTTAAGATGATGATCGTGACGTCTGCGAGAACATTAACAATCTCACAGATTGTATTCGCAACCGATTAAACGTTTCTATTGGTTTATCTGGTAAGGAGCTTCCGTGGTTTGATGGAACACTGTGTTGCTTTGCTAACAATTCGAACCCCAGACTTCAGAACCTGTTCACTGTACTGCCGCCGTTGAAAAACAATAAAATAAAATAAAATGATTTACCTTCAATTGGTCTTGAGTTGCTTTTCATTCAGGCTGCTGAGATCTACTTTCATATCTTGAAACTTTAGACGCTTGTCGGCTTGCTTGAAACTGACAGGCAGAAAAAAATACTTCTACAAATTGTTGTATGTGACACGCCCAATTATGGTCAACAGCACATTTTCAATGAAAAATCAGCTGCTCTCTGGCGTCTTTGATTGAAGTCGGCAAACAGCCATCTTTTATGGAAATGGGGCAAAGTTGATTGTGACCCGCGGGCCCCGTTTGTCAGCGGCCCTTCGTCACGTTCTGCCACTTTGATTGGACGCGTCACACCAGGGGTGTGCGCACACTATTGATTTTTAAACCAGACAGATGGCCCGAATATTTTGTAAAAAAGAAAAGAAAAAGAAATGTGTATATAAAATGTGTCATATAGTAAAAGCTAAAACAAATTTAATTAGAATGAACGAACTGCTTTTCTCACGCAGGTGTCCAGCTTGTAAAACACTATAATGACAAACAGATGCCTGTAGATGGCGACGTTGAGATGAGGATCGATGAGGGGGGGCTTGTCACGTCCAGTACGAGGAAGTGAAAGTCCAACACGGAAGTCAGACAAGTTTCGATAGCTCACACTTAATGTCTGCTATAAATAAGCGTATTTTTTTCTAATCTGATTTATACCTATGGGAACTTGCTGATGGGAACAGAAGGGGGGATTTTCTTGTATTCACTGAGTTGTAAACAAATGTACTGTGGGCTGATGGGAGGAGACTTTTCGTATTCACCCACTTTTCAATAAATAATGATGTGCCGGAGTAGAGGAGACACAATCTGAACGGAACACGGTTTCAGTGTCTGCTATTGTGTGATCAAAAGCTTTTGATACCTTTGCAAACGGACTTCTTCACCAGAATCTCACCATTCAGTTAATTGAACACGCAAAGAGTACAATGCTTAATATTGACTACTCTAACACTGTAAATAAATGGATTTTTTTTGCCCTCAAAGGTTAAAAATGTTAGCATCAAAGCCACACTTCTTTTCACACGAAGCTTTTTTTATTTATTTCTGCATTTTGGTCAGAAACGGGCGTTTTTGGGGGAAATTTCGAGTACAATAACAATGAATTGGCCTAAAGAGTTCCACGCTACACGTCCAGCGTACGTGCCAATAAACGATTTCTACATTTCAGAGTTGGAGAAACGAAAGAAATCCCCCCTCATTGAAACGCAGCCTACTTTGCAGCCCCTTTTCAATTTTAACGATGAGTTTGAAGAGGCCGGAAAGCGAATTGACTTTGAGTTAAGGTCAAGTGCGTAAATGAAACAAAACATGACCCAAATAAGGACAGCCAAATATTCTGATGAGAAGGACAGGGCAAATCTATGAAAAGTTTTTTTTTTGTTTTTTTTGGTATAAATTATCATCTCAAGTAAGGCACACATCAAGGTGAACCAGAGTTCAATCTGATGGCGAATCAAAGCAGGATGTCAGTCGGGGGGAGTTTTTGCTCGCCTTCTTTTTGCAGCCACTTGCACGAATAACATCCCTCACATGATTACACTCGAAATGTAGCGTGTGCTGGGAAAAAAGCAGCTTTTCACACAAATCACCGTTACTATTTATTTATTATATTGATTTTGAAATGTACACGTACAAAATAAGGGGATAGATTAGGGATGTTCAATACCACTTTTTTTTTTCTGACCGAAAATCTCAACTCTTGCGTAGTCACCGATACCAATACCACCAGTACTTTTCATACATAAAATAAAATGAAAAATCATTTTAAAGAGAGACCTTTAAATCCCAATATCGCATATTTTTCCCCCTTGTGGCCGATTTCAGCCGATACGAGAGTACCGATATCTTGAAATAAGGCCGGGTATCGGCCCGATACGATACCTGGTATCCGTACTCACACTCATCCCTATTATGGGTGCGCCATGCTACGTGCCGCCAAAGAAGTCATTGAGAAGCATTGGGCTAAATACACATCATATGGTTTATGGACGCCATTTTGTCAACCAGGGTCCCCCCATTGTCGTCGTTTGTTTAATGTTTAAAAGACATGAATCACATTTTTTACTTAGTCCTACTAGCAAATCAGCATTTCTTGAACGTATTTAGGACCCAAGCCGTTATCTTACACATATTTAGCGGCAGATTGCCTAGCGCACAATGCTATCCCCTTTTTCCAGTTGTTCAAATTCAAAATATTCGATTCCCCCCCCCCGAGACCAAAGTGATGACGCACACCGCAGTCCCCGTCTCCGTGTTTACAGGTTAACTTTGTGATTAAATGCGAGCCCGCTGCGGATGAGTGTGTCCTAGTTTTTGGGCAGCGGAACATTTCTAAAGCCGCACGACATGTCGCTTCGGTGGGAGAGCTTTCACGCTGTGTCTGCCTCTCACCTTTTTAAATGAAAGGAAATGAGACTTCCATTACGGTCTGCGGCAGCACCTGCTGCTCACGCAATCGCTGTAATCCAAAGATGTCAACAACTGACACCTCAATCACGTTCACCATCTTCCCTGGGAAAATTGCCCCGTCCACCTCAGGAAAGCGGCAAGAAAGCTGTTTTTGGCTCAGCTATTTTTCACCGGCTTAATGCTTAGGTGCATTCGGGGGCCCCCGCCGAGTGCGTTACGCCCGCGAGACAGATTTGATGCTATTAGAAGATGGCCCATAATTAGAATATCGACTCCGAAGTGGAGGTGGCAACGCCGCAGCTTTTCAAATATCTTCCGAATGAAACCTCAGGCAGTGTAAAGAAAAATGCTTGCCTTGACGGCAGCGGTGCTTTTCAAACTGGGGGGGTCGCCGCAGCGCGAGCTCGGCCGTTCATTAAAATAAAAAAAATTAAAAAATAAATAAAATAAACATTTTTTATTTATATATACAATTATAAATAAATATAAATATACAGAGGTGGCAAATTCAGGTCCAGAAAGTAAAAACGCTGCCACAGTTTAGCTTTAGCCCCCAATGCTAGCTAGCTAGCTCCCTAGCAGGTATCTGAATAGATGACTGGATAGCCGATAGACTTTTGAAGCTGCGAGGCCGCCATATTGCTCCACCCAAGAAACGTTTCTCGGCATACATTGACAATTTGGAGGACATTTGAGACATTACTTAGTAGAAACAGCAGATAAATTTGTTGAACATAAACAAGAGGACTTCAGCCATTTTACAACTTGCCTTAAACACGTGTATAAATTATATGCTTAATGATGTTTACAGGAGGTAACCTGCTGTATATATATATTTTTTTCATTAAATAATTATAACTGTAATTCAACAAAATATGCCTCTGCCAAATCTAATACTTGGGTCTAAGGAACTGAGCGATAAAAGAAAAAGGGGGTCTTCAAAACAGAATTATTATTTTTTTTACTTTACTTGACATATAACATAAAAGACTAATCCAACTAACCACTGAATCAGAATTGGTTTGATTTTTTCCCCCAATGAACACATGGGCCAGATTGTAGATTAAATCCACTTTTTTATTTTTATTTTTTATATTTAGGGTTGTTTATTGTAATGTGTTATCGTATAAGTATTTGAAATGCAATTGAAATTAATGGCATGTTACTGTGTGTATTAGTAATGCAAAAATAAATAATTATATTTTCATTAAAAAAAATAAAAAATTAACTAGCATATAAAAAATATATATTTCAAAAAAATAATGTACAAAAGCGTAATTTTGTGCAATGTACAAAAAAGAAATTTTTGGGGCCTTTGTTTTATTTTATTTTTTTAACACAAATATAAATATATATATATTGATAATGTAAATAATAATATTTTTTTTATTTAGCTCAAACCTGAAAAACAAGTGACCACCCCGCCACAAGCCCCCCAACCCCCGCCCCCATACTAACTGCCTACGAGCTGTATATGTCTAATCTGTACGTATACCGTATAGTTTATAAAGTAGTCTGCTTGCGAGATGGGAGGAGCAAGATGACCGCCCTGCCGCTTCGACGGCTTGCACGTTTAATTTAATTACATTAAATTGACATAGTTAATTAATGTAACATTTAATTTTTTTTCTCATGACATTTTCTTCTTAAAAAAAAAAAAAAAAGAGTTTGTTATTTTAACTTGATTTCATCCCCTTGGACGACGACCAGGGACGCACGAATGGAAATGAAGCACTCCGAACTGCTGTTAGACGTTCCTTTTGGAAACGTATTCGCCAGTTCTTAATAATTCATTAACGCTAATGCAAACTGCTGATAAATGGTACTACGGCTAATTCATTATTATTGTAATATTAGCTGAAATTGAATAGATGTGCATAATTTGGGGAGTGTTCTATTTTCAGTTTCAATGCTTTGGCCAGGGAGGAAAATTCAGTGGGCATAAAAGATGTTAATAGGAAATGGAAAAGTGAGCCACACCACCAATCTTTCTACATTTCAGGATCAAATATAGACTCACTGAGAGTAATTTGTATTATTTTCTGATACATGAGGTCCAATTACCGTCACTCTCGCCTTGAGCTCACATGTCTGCAAAGTAAATGATATTGTTTCAAAACTCATCAAGTGCAAGAAATCTCTGGAGGAGCAACTTTTTTTGGGCCGCCGCCCGCCGGCAAATCCTTGAAATCATCATCATCATCATCATCATTATCCAACGTTGACGTGGGCGTCATTTAGCGTCGTGTATATCAGCTTATGATGAGGACTCATCTGGGAAAATTCACAAGTAGGAGCTTGTCGAAATATAAGCTCTGGAATTCACACACAAAATGGCTGCTACAAACCAATATGGCCGACTTCCTCTGCAATTTCAGTCATGATTCCTTGAGAGATTAAATTTTTTTTATGTCAACTTCTGAACCAATTACAAGACCAGCAATTCACTCACAAAATGGCTGCTTCAAACCAAAATGGCCAACCTTCTGTTCAACTCTGGGCGTGACTTGTAATGTTGATCTAATTTATTGTTGATCGGTAAACTGGAGGGCTGATTTTGAAATGGCTGCTTCAAACAAAATGGCAGACTTTCTTTTCAATTTGGAGTATGGGTTTGTGAGAGTTTTTTCGTGTGTCTTTTTATGATAGACGTGCCCTGACTGATGAAACTGGTGCCTGGAGCTGACTTTTTTTTCTCTCCAACTTTGGATCTGAATTGCAATACGAGACCTGGAATTCCCTCAAAATGGTCGACTTCCATTTCAATTCCAGGCACGGTTCTCTTTTCCAATCCATCCAAGGTGAGCTTGTTTGGACGTGTGTTGCATCTGTTGTTGTCCAATACGGGGGTTGCTCCCATTTTGGTTGCGCTCCCCTCTGCGCTTCCAGATGTTTCCGTCTGCCACAGTGATCAGTCGGCGGTGATCGATCGGCCGCAAACGATCATTCCTTTAGCGCGGCAGACTTCCTGACAGGAAGTAGCAGGAAAACACGGGAGTTATTAATGGCATTAATTAAGACTCTGTGCCAATGGAATAAAAGCCTCATTAATGTCATTACTAACTCCAATGTTTTCCTGCTACTTTATGGCAAATGACTGCAAAAAATGTCATCAACTACAACTACCTGTACAACACATCGGTTGATGCTGCTTGTCTTAATTGTGATGAAAATGTGTTTTGGAGTACATAAAGGGACTTGCCTCCCCCCCCCCCCCCCAAAAAAAACGTGTGTGACAGATTAAATCGGCGTCCACAGTTTGGCCTTAACCCATTGTGCTAGCTAGCTAGCTAGCAGGTAAACGATCACCCGGGGAGCTCGTTAGCTAGCACCTGGGGCTAAAGCCAAACTGTGGCAAGGTTTTTACTTTCGGGACCTGGATTTGCCACCTCTGATGACTGCTGTATAGAAATGTGAGAACAGCTGCTGTGGCAGGCCATCGTTGTTTGCTAATGCTACCCATGTGGTTAGTGTTAGAGTAGACAATATTAAGTATTGTACTCTTTGCGTGTTCAATTAACTGAATGGTGAGATCCTGGTGAAGAAGTCCCTTTGCAAAGGTATTATAATTATCAGAAGCCTCTGATGACAACAATTGACGACACTGAAGCCGTGTTCCATCAGATTGTGTGTCCGGCTCTCCGTCACATCATTATTTATTGAAAAGTCGGTGAATCCGAAAAGTCTCCACCCATCAGCCCACAGTACATTTGGTTACAACTCAGTGAATACAAGAGAATCTGTTCCCATGGGTATAAATCAGATTAGAGAAAAACAATAATAATAAGCCTGTGACTCCCCTCTTCCGACCGGCAGAGACCGGCCACAGACAAAACTCCCTTAAAGATAGCAAATGTACAAACCCGTTGCCCTTCTTCTGAGAGTGAGACAGATAATACAATTCTATTCATTGAGCCATACTGCTATAACTAAATCCAAAACGGCTAAAATATAAATTAAAACTGAAAAACAATGTTAATAACTTAACATTAGCGCGAATTGTAATCCATAACAGGTGGTTAAGGTAGATCTTTTTCAACTAAGATTTCACAGGAAAATGCACGAGTAGTTGAATTGAAACGGTGACTCATGAGGCGGTAAGGATTCAACATGGCGTGATTCCGACAAATATAGAAGAGTTGCACGGCCGCAGAATGCTTCATCTTCGTGTCTATAAGTGGCAGTTAGCAGCCTTCGGCCCATCCTTAGTTACGTACGGTTCCCGGTTAATTGGGGCCTGTGTGCAGTTCACCCGTCGAGCCTCTCGGCGTCTCCTAGCCTTTAGCCAGGTGCGGGGGCAAGAATATCGCTCATGCATTAGCGAGCAGGACGGGGACATGATGCATGTCGACGAGGCAGAAAACACACGGTAGCCGCTATCAATGCCAAGCGGCTCAGTCGGGCTCCGTGAAGTGAAGCAAAAACAACTTGACAACCTGTAGATATTTATAGCAGGGGAGATGATGTCAAAGTCCACCCGCAGTCCAAGAGCCTCGTGGCCTCTGTGTTAAACTCGGACTAATTAAGATGATGCTTGTCGCTTTGGATCACCTTCTTAGTTCTTTTGTCTCAGGGAGCTGCCGCGGTATTCGAGGGTGACGGATTGTCACGCTTTCAGCGCAGTCGTGACAAGTGACGAGGAGGATGACGGTTCGAATTGCAGCAGCTTCGAGCAAGTGTTCTTATCTTCCAACCTCCCCACAATATTGTGATAATTATCGTATCGTGAGGTGACGTTTGGAAATCGTTACAACCCAACCGAGAAGTTGTCCCCCCCCCCCCCCCCCCAAAAAGCAAAATTAACTCAGGGAATAAATCCAAAACAACACAAACATAATGTTACATGAAATGAATTAGTTAACAGGACTAATAATGAACCGACACACGGAAGCTTCGTTCCTCAAAAATTTCTTGTACACACAGAAACCTTCCAAGACATGCGTGTGTCCAAAAGAAGACGCTGAGGACGTTTGCCAGCTGTAATGTATATGCCAAGGCTGGAGTGGCGCTGTAGCGCAGCCACAGGGATTTAACGGAAAGCGTAGAAGAAGAATCTGCAAAGAAGGCGAACCACTGATCTGAATAGCCGACTTTTGAAGCCGCCAGGCCGCCATATTACTCCTCCCAAGAAACGTTTCTCGGCATACGATCCTATACATTTACAGTTTAGATATATTTATATATATATACGTATCTGCTTGCGAGATGGTAGTAGTAAGATGGCCGCCTTTTCGCTTCAACGGTTTGCACGGGCATGTATGGGCTATCGACTGTCCATTAGAATATACACATTAGTGAGACAAACACAGGAGAATTGACAATGGTGGGTGATTCAAGTACAAGAACAATCACGCACGACGACGACACGGCTAACCGCCGTTGTTGACAGACTGGCGGTTCGTGCGCAGTCACACGAGAATTGGGGCATACGTCATCAAACTGGAGGAGTATCTCGCATATGGTGTCCACATTGGAACGTACGGGGCATGTTTTGAACTCTTTCCACTCTGGAGCCTGGTTCCAAAAGTGGTCGGTTTGTAGGCGGGGCTTATATACAAGCATACTGATGAGATAACGAGGCACACCTGGACGAGCAGTGACTGGGAGGGAGCTTATTGGTCGACACAAGGAGCAGGCTGGGAAGAACAGGTGAAAACGAAATCTTAACGATTAGACACAACATGAAAAAAAAAGGAGATTTAAAAACATGAAATAAAACAAAATCTCATTAAAAAAAAAAAAGTCAATAAAAAAAAAAAACAGATTGTGAAATGTCGTCCCTGGTCATTCGAACGCATTGCAGCAGACAAAATTCAGGTGGAATGAATCTGTGTGAAATGAAAGTGTGAAAAAATTGGGCTTGAAATGAAGTGAAGAAGCAAAGTATTGCCGTTTTTTGAGCAAGGGAAGAAGAAGAAGAAAAGAAAATGCCACCAGTGGACTTTTAATAGCGACTCCCATCGGGACGCTGTGACAAGCTGTCAAAACAACTCTCTTGATACGGGACGTTGGCTTAAAAGTTTGGAAAGTCTGACTTTTTGAGTGCCGTGAATACTTTAATCGAGATTTTAAAGGCAAATCGGAGTGCTACTTGCCTTTTTCTCTTTTTTTTTAATGTTTGAAGTGTTTCTCTTTTACCAGCAGACAGAACGTTGAAAGGCGTTCTTTTGCAAAGCGATCTTGTTGAATTAGGAACGAAACATTGGCCTGGCTCACAATGCAATTTCACATCATTTCTCTGTTTCACCAGTGGCGTGTTAACACAAGCATGACAGAATTCTTATTATCTTATTATCAGATGGAATTTGTTGAATTTAACCTTTTTTTGTCCTAAGGTAATTGAGAACAGATTCTCATTTCGACGCTGACCAGGCTGCAGACAGAAAACACAAAACATAAAGAATTATTTTTCGTATTTCTAGGACGGGTTGTGACTGTGAAGACAAAGTCCTTGTGGATTTTTGGCCAATAAATCAGATTTGTGTCGATGAATAATTTTTTTTCTAGGCTGCAAAGGAAGAAGCCACACGACCGCGCCAGCGTTCCCGCCTCAGTTTTTACGGGCAAGCTATAGGAGAGCATCCCGCAGAGACGGCCGTCACAGATGGTTGCTTTAACAGCAGGTGAGCCAGTTCCTCAAAGCAAACAGGGCCAAACGTCATGTTCGGGCCACCATGTTTAAAACATCACTTTTTAGACAGATGTAGTTCTGTTTGTCACTCTCGGTGGGTTTTCAGGAAAATCTGCATTGCCTAACGACATATAACTTAAAAGACTAATCCAACTGACAATATTTATTATATCAGAATTGGTTGGATTTTTTTTTTTTCAATGAACACATGGGCCAGATTGTAGATTAAATCCTCTTTTTTATTAATTTTTTTTAATATTTAGGGTTGTAAGTAATTGAAATGCAATTTAAATTAATGACATGTAGTGTGTGTATTAGTAATGCAAAAATAAATAATTATATTTTCATTTTTTAAAAATGATAAATTAACTAGCATATAAAAATTTTTTATTTAAAAAAAAATTATGTACAAAAGCGTAATTTTGTGCAATGTACAAAAAATAAATTTGACATGTAGTGTGTGTATTAGTAATGCAAAAATAAATAATTATATTTTCATTTTTTTAAAAATTATAAATTAACTAGCATATAAAAAAAATTTATTTAAAAAAAAATAATGTACAAAAGCGTAATTTTGTGCAATGTACAAAAAAAAAAATTTTTGGGCCTTTGTTTTGTTTTATTTTATTTTTTAACACAAATATATATATAATATAAATAATATATTTTTATTTATTTATCTCAAACCTGATTTGTGTGTGCCAAGCCCATCTTCCTGGCACAATTGCATCAGGTAGGGCATCCAGCCTAAAAACCACCATGGCCCCCACTCTGATTGGCTGCCATGTTGATATTCTTCCGTAATGAACAAAGCGTCTCTGAACGCACACTGAAGGTTGAGACAACAAGAAAGTGTTGAAAGCAAACTTATGATGACATTACTCATTTGCCTGGCGACCGCTTCATTATGACTTCCACTGCGCCTCAGAAATGAGAGCACAGGACAGGGCAGACACAAAAGGGGCACGAGGCGGTTGGGGAAGGGGGGGGGGGGCGCTTTGACTTGCGCGAGCGGAATAACAAACAGCCTCCCGGAAGAGAGTAAGTCGAACGTGAAGGGCAGAGTGAATTAGAGTTAAGATAAAGACAAGTGGGAGCGACTCTGCAATTGTACAAATGTTCCCGTCTGTCAGTGGCACAAGTAAGTAAAAACAACCCACGTCTCCTGGAGACGCTTGACAAATGGGCGGGACAAGACAAATCTAATTGGATTGTATGCAGTGACGGAGCGCGATCGTTGAAGGCTACTCTCCATCCATTTTGTTCAGGGTCGCCAAGATGTGGAGCTCAATCTCTGTTGGCTTTGGGCTAAAAGACAAACTACACCCTGGACTGGTCGCCTGTTAAGCACAAGGGCTACATTAATAATTCTGATTTAAAACAAAGCCTTGAATGTATACGCTCAGTTCCAGAATTGGTTTTGCCTGTAAAGACGACATTGACATGATTTTAGCAGGGTGTAAGCTCGAAGCTGACATTTTTTTCAGGAATCCCGCGGGTTCCGGAATTTCCGCGGGATGGGAGTGAACTTTAACTTTAATCACGGGATTGGGACGGGACAGAATAAAAACTTCACAGGAGCAAACGGGAGCGGGATTAATTGAATATCCGTTCAGGAAAACACTTTGGACAGAGACACACTTGAGCAGCCATTTGTGTTTTTCTTTCCATATGCAGTTTTTTTTTTAAATTTTTATTTGTTATGAGGCAGTTGACCTCCATAATGAGAGCGGTTCGGGAGTCGTTTTGGTCAGGAGTGGAATGGGACAGGATTTTTGCTGTGGGAGTGAAAATCCACTCCCGTGTCACCCTCTGGTACAAACGTCCTGATAATCAAGCCCAACTTGAACCCTTTCCATCGCTTCCAATCAAACAGCCCGATTATTCTTTGGTATGGGAGAATGATAAGACTTTTTTTTTCTGATCTACCTCAAATTTACACCAAATTCGGTTGAACTTCCGTCATCATTTTTGTGCCGGGGCAAGTCTAGTTTACCGTGTTTGGGAATTCGGTGGACCGCGTTGCGCCTCGCTGGGTGTGGCGGCGGAGCAAGGTCCTTTTCTATTACAAGCCCTCGGCGCACCTGACAATTTGGTAACGGAAAATAGACTACACTTTAGAACAGGTGAAACCAGGTTTGAGTGAGGTTTGTAAACGGTCCGTGCCCGGCAATCATTGTGATCAACATCAAGAAAAAACAAAACAAAAAAAAAAAACATCAAGATTGGTGAATCTAAAGAATTGGTGATTATGACAAAAAAACAGAAAACTAGTCAATGGAATCACCAGACAGGCTAACAATTATTTTGTCTTCTACTGCCACGCTTGCTTATCTAATTTCTGGCATTGTGGATGCCATGTGGCACTCTGCTGCCTATTACTGGCCATTCTCGGTACTGCGACAGACATCTGATTTTGACAGCCCTCCGTTGGTGAAAAAAAAAAAAAAAAGAAGATAGAAAAAAATCACTCAGAGCCACTAAAACTTACAAACGGTTCATAACAAGTACAAACATTTGGAAAGAAATGAGCACAAAAATACTAGGAAGGAAAACAAAGCTTGTGAAAGGTGGAACGCAAGATTCCTAAAACAACTTTTACGCATCACTAACAACCTCCAGAAGCAAAAACACTCATTAGAGACACAATAGGAAGGCCAGGCTGTAATTTAAGGCTTTGGGAGTCTTCTTCTTAGTCTTGCTCTGTTTGTTTTGTCGAGAAACCTTAATTGTGCCGGAGACAGCTGCAAATATATTACCCTACTGTACAAAACTACAACAGCACGTAAACTGCAATTGACAAACAAGCTGTTTGATCTTCTCAAGACTAATTAGGACTTACTAACACGAAGCAATCAAAGCCACCAGATGCTGACCTTTTGGGTGATTTTCGAGCCACTTCGAAATGCAGATGGAGGTCGACTGGCGGTTTGCAAATGGAAAATGTTAAAGCCAACGGCAACGGCGCTGACATTCAGTCTTCCGGTGGGAGAAAATAGGACGTTGCAAAATGCAAACCTTTTGGCATATTGTAAATACACATTCACTGATGCAGTATTTTCTAACTCTCGGCCACAATACATTTTCAGTATTTTAAATGCAAAATGTAAAGAAGATATTTATAATTGATCTGACTTTTGACATTTGATTCTTAGTCAAAAAGGACCAAAACTGCATAAATAAATGACTAAATAAATAAATGACTAAAAGTGAAAATAAAAATGGATATAAAAAATAATTCAAAAATTAAATCAAAAAAATAAATATAAATGGAAATAAAAACAATTAGTTATTGATTGATATTTAATTCTATTTATTTTTGTATTTATTTCAACATTTATTTTTATATTTATTTTTAGAATCTCGTTTTTTATCTTTCTATTTACTTATATATATATATATATATATATATATATATATATATATATATATATATATATATATATATATATATATATATTTATTTTTATTTTTATTTCCATTTATATATTTTTGTATTTAATTTTTTTATTCTATTTTTTTAATATGTTTTTATTTTCGCTTTTAATCATTCATTTATTTATTCATTTTAAATGTTGGCAGTTTTGGTCCTCCCTAGTTACAAGCATGCCTCGTCTCCCCAGCGCCCCCACAGAAAAAAATTCTGGCTATGCCCCGCCACCCTCTACAATAAACACAGTCCTCACATCAAGAGCAGATAACTGCAAAAACCCATTTATGTACAGTAGCAAAGCAGTTGCAAATACTGCATATACATTTCCAGCAAGTGTGTCCGCATGAATGAACAAGTCATATGAACACTATTAAAGCCTCTCTCGGAGGGGTTACGCGTTATCTTGAAGCTGATTAGCGCCCGGCTCAGTTAGCTCAGAGTTGTCAAGTGGAGCAAACGAGCGCGTGAGATGCAGAAACGAATTAAGAGTTGACAACAAACTGTATCAGATTAATTGGAAATCCCATTCAAGTGTAATGAAGAACAATCGCGATGCCGGGTGCACAAAAAATTTCCCTCAGCCCCTTTGACACAATTGAAGAAACTGCAAAAGCGTGTCCGTCCACTTTATTTTATGCGTCCAGAAAATTTTAACATGTTCAAAATTGACGCGAAAAAAATGTCCTCGACCATTAAAACTTTTGGCGATCACCTGGCGAAAAAACAATATCCGCTACCCTCACAAACGTACGCCGCTCAGTGGGATACGGCCTTTAAGTGCGTTCTTGTTATTTTCCTCTACTTGAGCTACTTAATACAGTTTAGAATAAAAAAAAACCCCATCAACATTACTTTGTGCTCACTGACAACCTTGGCTAATATGTTGGTTATTATCTGATGATTGACAGCAAAGGTGTCATTTTCACTGAACTGAGACTGATTGATGCATGCGCTTGGAAATGGTGCGTTTAAATGACTCATTCAACTAGGAACGAACACACACACACACACACACACACCGACATTTTCAGACTTTAAATACACACAGGCAGCCTCCAATGAAGTGTGAACAGATGGATATACAGTATATGGTTTGCAATAACTACCATGAAGGTTTTCAACTACTGACTTGAGTACCAAAACAACCCGATGCAACAATTTCATTTAGCCCTTGAAATAAATGGGACAATAAAATTGCCATTGAAAAGTAAAAGCTTTACTTCAGCACTTTAACTATTAGCTTCTTTAATGGACATTATTACGACACTTGATTACAAAAGCTAATTGGCGCTTTTAAAGCCTTCCGGGTGAATCGAGAGTAACAATGGCGGTAAAGCCATTAAAAGCCAGATTCACCTTAATTGTCACTTGCATAATTTGTGGTGAGATGATCCCAAAAGAAACGAGCTCTCCTCCTTTAAGGGCTCTTTTTTTTTTGTGACACAGCGCAAATCCAGCGAAGAGGCGGGTGTTTGCAATTTCATAGACGTGCACCAGCTGGCGTATAAAAAAAAAAAGAGAAAAAAGTCAAAGTCTGGCATGGAGACGTCTCTGTGCGCAAAAGAACGCAGCAATCTGGTCGTCATGGTGACGACATAAGCGGGTACCCTCATTAAATCAAAATTTCGTAGAAAATAACTGTCGTTTAACACACAGAAACAATTAAATAAATATACATGAAACATCAATTTTTAGCATTTATTGAATGTTAATATCGACATGAAGAAAAGCTATCGGCCATGCAAGGGAACTGCTGCACTTTGTAACACAACAATATCACAACATACTGACATTGGGCTGAAAAAAAAAGTGAACGGAAATACAGATAACGGAAACACAAAGACGCTTTATGTTGAAAATTGAGATTGAAAACCCAATTTTACGAAAACTGAGGATCTGTTGCATGTACGCACTATGTATTTTTTTTTTTTTTTTTGTAGACTTCATTATTGCATCCATGAAGTCCATCAAGGTTCACCTCAATTCACGGCCACAACTCAAACATTATTAGCTTCCTGCTGTCTATCTTAAGGTCATCGCAGGCAGCCGAGCATTAATCAAGCAATTCCACACAATTGTCATCCGGATCTAATGAGATCAGCGGCATTGTATTAAACCGCTCGTCAGGCCATGTGAGCAAATCGAATGCATTGTTATGTTGGAGCTTTATGTAAAGACGGTGACGTCTTTAAAAAGTCATTTTACAGCAACGCACTGCGTGTTGTATATTTTTTTGTGCAGTATAATGTGACCTTGTTTCATTGTGTTCCACTTGAGGGCAATTGTTATTTTTCTCCAACTTGTGAGAACATCCTGTGACATGATGGAAAAAAATCACTAAAACCTGTTCAATTCTGTGCATGTGCTTCCTTAACGCGCACGAGTAGAACCAATCGGGCAGAAGGAACGGACGGGGTACCGAAAGTAACGCTATTACGAAACACTCACACAATATTTGTATTCTACTCTTTGCGTGTTCAATTAACTGAATGGTGAGATTCTGGTGAAGAAGTCCCTTTGCAAAGGTATTGTTATATCAGAAGCTTCTGATCACACAAATGAAGACACTCAAACCGTGTTCCGTTCAGATTGTGTGTCCCTCCTTCTCCTGCACATCATTATTTATTGAAAAGTGGGTGAATACGAAAAGTCTCTGTCTCTTCGACCGACTGAGACCGGTACGAGGCTATACTCCCTTTTAGATAAAGAAAAAAGAAACTTGTTGCCCTTCTCTTCTCAGGCGAAAGAGACCGATAAGAATACAATAGACAATTCTATTCATTGAGCTACACAGCTATAACTAAATCCAAAACGGCTAAAATATAAATTGAAACTGAAAAACAATGTTAATAATTCAACATTACCAATGTAGCAGCCGTGGCTAGCTAACATTAGCTTGTTTACGGTGCTAGCTCAATGCGGTTAGCGCAGCTGGCTTATTTGTCGACGCTGTGACTATTTATCACAAGTACGTGCTTTCAAAATGGCATACCATTAAGACGGACGGTGTTTGAGAATCAAGCTGCACGTCAGTGTTTGAGGTGTGGGATAATGATTGAATTGAGGCTAAAAACGGCAAACTCCCTCTTTTGGAAAACACAACACTCAGTACTTTTACTCTCACCAGTCTCTGTATGTTTAATTAAATATGGATTATAAGTACTTTTGCTATTGTCATGCTTTTTAACTGAGGACCCGTTGTACTTGGACAAGCAGCATTTCGCAGTTGGAACATCGAGTTTCAGCTTGTCAGCAGCCCAAACTCCGCCATTAGCTTCTTTTCAATAGAAAGGTCAAGGATATGAACGGGCATTGCTCCCAAAATATGATTTTTATCACTCTAACAAGCAGGCAAAAAAAAGGTTTTCATCCGATAAGAAACGCAATCTGGAAAGCCCCAGAATTGGATCCAATGAAGGAGTTGCCAGGATGGCCGCGATAAGCAGTCGGACAAATGCACACAATGTACCATGTTATTGCCTCCATAATGGCTACGAAGCTCATCAGCGCTATCACATTTGTTTCTGCCGGGCCACACGGCGAGATAACGCGACTTCCTTAATGAATCCCCCATGCCATGTACTTCACTCCAAATCCTCCTTTTACGGTTTTCAGTTTGCTCCCGCGCTGGCAAATTGAATTATCACACAGGAGATATGGTCAGGGTGACTTTAAAAAGCCGAGCGAGTTGGTACTTGTCAGGAAGTACTTTCTAAAAAAAAAGTTGTCAGACTCGCACAAAACTGCTGTGGGGTGGCTAATTAAAAGTGCGATGGAAGTCAGCGCGATGATGGCGTTCTGCATAATTTTGCTTCCCACAACCCATGAGACTCCACATTCTTAATTCCGGTAAAAACTTGTGCAAAAGCCCTTGGAAAGCAAAAACGCCGCCTGTCAAGATTTCAACATTGGTCACCTGCTTTAATGAGTCAACAAGGTTGTAAAGTCAGATTAACGGAAGGTCATCTTATCATCCCGCGATGGGGGAACTTCAGGTCGTTACAGCAAAGTGGGCAGTCGACGAGGATAAGATTAAAAAAAAGTTTTTTACAATGTACTGGACAACTGTTTGAAATTTTTAGTAAATTGACTTTCTGTCTGTCCTTCCTTCCTTTTCTCGGTCTCTCCTGATTGGTTTCTTGAGGCCTCCCTGATTTTATGTTTTTTGGATTTGTCGGGGTCTGGATGTTTCTTGGGCTGGGGAGGAGTTCTGGTGGGGGGTGTCGGGTCGGTGCTGGATTTCACCTTCCTTGGTTTTCTTTGGTCCCCTCGGGTCTCCTGGTGTTCGGTTTAGGTGAACGGTATGAGATTTTTTTCTAATAGGTTTTCTGGTGAGCTAACAAATACACGCACGCACGCACGCACGCACGCACATACACAAAAAAAAATAAAAAATAAAAAAATAAAAAAATAAAAGAGCAATGATGATGACATTTCCGAATGAACAATACTGAGCTCTTAAGAAAAAAAAAATAAATAAAAAAAAATAAATAAATAAATAAAGTAAATTGACTTTCATCAATTAATCTGGGGTAGCATTTTCCCAACCTACTCAGAGCATTGACTCGATTGCAACTGGATTATTGTGATTGTCTGAGGAAGACATTTTGCCTCTCATCTATATTCTGGACAGAGTGACGGTTTATTTCACTTGTGCTTTTTGACCGTATTTGAAGATCAATTTGCATATTTTTTTCAAGTGACTGTGATTCCGGTTTGGCTCGTAGCATAGCTTTTGTCGTACCGCGATAAGTGTTGAAATTGGTGTGCGTTATATCAATAAAGTTGTCGTTATCACACAGGTTTCATTATTGCATTTTTAACCTCACAAGCCAGATTGATAATTGCGAGTCACTCGAGGGAGTTCTTTACAAAAAACTCGGCAGACCCGTTCGGGAAAGGCGGGACTTGCTGTACAATACTTCGAGCTGATTGGACGATGCGGCGTCTTTGCACATTTGTTTTGACTAAGCTAGGCAATGGATGAAAATGTTGTCTTCCGTCTCGTTTTAGGGAGGGGGAGGGGGAGGGGAGGGGGAAGGGGAGGGGGGAGCACGAATATCTTTACCAGATAAAAATGCACGCAGCGCTTCTCGCTGTTCAAATTCAACAAGGAAACGGTGAGAAAATTCTGCGAGAACATAATCAATTGCAGCATCAATTCGTCTGTTAGGTTCGCCGCTTATTGGTTCCGTCCTGCCCTAAATAACGGTCAGACCTAACAAAGGTCGGCGGGAGCGGTACAAGATGTATTCTCGCGGAGTTTGTGAACTCACAAATACCGCGAGAATTTAACTCGCTGGCAAGGTTACAACATTTTGGCAACAGAGATTTTGGCTGCCCTCGTTCCTTCGCCGTCAGTCCCGTGGCGCTGCTGGTATGAATATTTGAAGATTAGCTACGATAGAAATAGCCCAAGCTAACTAGGCTAACTGCTATTCTCATCTCCAACCAGCTAATTGTTGTACTCTTGGCCTTCTTCTTCGCTTTGGACAGGGTTCAGCAGAAATATGTAAATTTGCGAATATTGAACGGCACCGCAACGGGGAAAGCAATAAAGCGCTGTGTTTAAAGTGGTAATTGCAAACGTTCTCGATACTCGCCCTTTATCGACTTCTCAAGTGTCTCAATCTCATTGTTGTCAGTAATTCAGAGATCACAGACATTCACCTCAGTCGGCGTGCCGATGACCGTCATCGCCTCCGTTTGTGGCGCTATTACCGCCGCCTGTCAGGAAAACCGGGCCGGGCCGGGCCGGGCCGGGCTGGGGGCCGCGGTGGCTCGCGCACAATCGTTGCCTAATTGCTTTATCGGAGACTTTTGTCTAAAGGCTTGAAAATTGAGTTTGAGTGTCAGGCAAGTGAGGGGGGGGGGGGGGTGGAATCATAAATTGAAAGGGATAAGGGAAGAGAAATTCAATTTGCACACAGCCCTTGTCAGAAAAGCTTACTTGAGCGGCTGTTCGGTGTCCAAATGAGACAAGTGAAAGAAAAAGGAGATAACAACGTTACAGCAGGAACAAAACACATCTCCGTCGAAAAGGGCCTGCTGACGAGAGTAATCGAATATGGCCGCCACTGGCGTGTCTCAACAGCGCACAGACGCCGCTTCCCAAAAACGGATGCTAGCGCCCGTCGCCGTGGTTACCCGAGATCAAACCTTTGATTCAAATTGAGGTTTCAACAGTTGGAAGTCAAATCGATAACTTTTTTAAAAATACTGCGTGACGCTATTACCGTATTCTTTTTTTTTTTTTTCCAATTTGAATGCTTCCTTGGTAACATTCGCTGCATTTATTTTCCTTTCATAAAATTCGCAAATTGGTGCTTTTATGCGCATACATACTTTAGTGCAATGAGTTCTTCCCTGTGACCGTGATTTTTTTTGAAGAGGACATGAAGACTCCGGGATGCCCCGTACCCGCTGCACAGAACGCGTCTTCAGCAAGGCTGAACCGTCCTTCAAGTAAGTCTTTAATGCCTGCTGGTATATATAGAGGGGGGTGGGGGGGGGGGGGGTCCTCCTGTTCAGCGTCCATAAAAAGCGCTGAGTGGCTTTTTACAGGTACTTGCTGGCAGGCGTGGAGGTGCTCGGATATTTTCACACATTTCGGGATGGAAATGGAGTGCGGCCTCGTTGTCATTTATATCAGCCGGTGAGTGCACTTTCAGCCGTCCTCGCCAATTCATCGGCGATTACTTGACAGCAGCGATGCTCGCTGTCATTTTTTTGCCTCAGCTAACCCTCACTGCCTCTGTTTACATTATATACAGTTACATGGGCTGGCCACATGTGGGGATGTTTTTGCTGAACTGAGTGGCTATTAAAAAAAAAAAAAAATCAAAATGTAGAGTAATGTAAGATGACCGTGTTGTAGCATTTTTACAGTTGTAACTATTAATATGTACACAATTTAGTGCTGTCAAAGTTAAAGCGTTAAGTAATTAATTGATGACGAAATCATTATCGCATTAGTCATGTATTAACACAGATTAATCACGCTATTAATTTTGACCGCAAATGATCCTTTAGCTGACAGCGTATGGTTACGTTCAAGGTAGCGCAGGTTGTGTGGTTGCGCAATAAACCTCAAACTAAAACTACATGCATTGAAGTAAAGCATTTAATAGATGGTTGCGTATGACATTC
This sequence comes from Leptonotus elevatus, assembly GCF_054856555.1. NCBI lineage: Eukaryota > Metazoa > Chordata > Actinopteri > Syngnathiformes > Syngnathidae > Leptonotus > Leptonotus elevatus. The sequence goes on from NC_141250.1 coordinate 21,799,982, forward strand.
AGAATTTTTGTTTCGTGTTTCCTTTTTAAATTATGCAAGTAATGAACTGATTAGAAAAAGGAGGGAGGAAGAGCGTGTGCAGTGGATCCAAATCGAAAAAAACACTCTTTCTAAATTTCTTTAAATTTGGCGGGAAAAATGTTGCAAAAAAAAAAAGAGCCTTTTTAATGAAGCGATTAATCGTGATTAATCAAAATGATAAAATGCGATTAATCTGATTTAAAAATCTAACCGTTTGACAGCTCTAATACAATTATAAAGATTTTGGGCTGGCCTACAAAAAGTGATCGGTTACCTATTTAATATTATTTATTAAAATATTTTTTTGTCAGGACAAAAGTTCCATTTATTTTTTACAAATTTTTCCTTTATGTCAAAATTTTTTCCCCAAGCAAAACCAGACTTGAGCTGCTCGATGAGGAGAAAGGTGAACCAAAAAAAAATCCACTTGTGATCTATTCAATTCCCTCACAATGAAATTACCTCCATCAATGAAAAGATTCACAAGAATGTAGAATGTTTTCCATAGAAGAAGATTTTGCTTCTCGTATGAAGACGTACAATCTGTACAAACGGCTCAATCAATAATCAATGGAATCCTTCCTCAATAAGTAATGATCCTCTGACACTCAACCTTTTTTTTTTCCCCCTTGAGACTAAAAGATTCCTTCTGCTTTTAACAGCTGGCTCCCGGAAAACGAGCGCAAGGTGAGAGCCCGTGGACTTGTCATCCTTTTTTGACATTCAAGAGCTTTGCAGACGGGCACGTTTCCCTTCCAACTTATTCTTCACTGACAGCTTTGGCTGACAAGGGCAGGTATGATTCTTAAAGTGGCCTGACCTTTGCCACTCGGGCACTTCTAACGCTGGCAAAAATAACCGCCGGCACAAAAAGGTTGCTCATTTATTGATGTCGTCCCTTCTTTTTGCGATGCTTTCGTTTCATCAATGCAAATGTGATTCCTTTTTTTTTTTTTTTTTTTTTTTTTTTTGCAAATGTGATTCCTGGTGACGTGTTGCTTGCCATCTTTCTTGCAATGCGACGCGATGCCGTAAGCCAGTCGGACGGGATCACTTGTTATTGCGTCGGATAAGCGTCAGACGCTGGATTTGAAATGAGGCGAGCTTGTCGCATTCAGCCAAATGCAATGAAACATTTCAACTGCAGACGTGAATGGACACTCGCACTCCCCAAAACACACACAATCATTTCACAGTAGGAATTTGTCAAAAGTATCAGCCCTGGAATTTTTCGGGCACGGGACCTTGAGGCTTTTTTTTTGTGCATCCCAATATGATAGATGTGCCCACCCATTTTCACCAAAAAACGTATAAATACGTTCTATTTTAAATATTATATTATTCATGTTTTTTTTATGCAAGGGCATACAGAAGGCTTCGATGCAGCCTCTGAACTGAAGAGAACGCTTAAAGCAATGGTAGTTATTACAAAAACGGTCAGCAGGTGGCTGGAGAGTATGAGAGATCAACCAGGTCCATGTTGCAAAAAGCTAATTTAGCCACAGTTTTAAACATATATGTGAATAATGATGAAACTTTGCTATATTCTGATGGTAATTGCTGCAAAACGGAAATCGATATAAATATACGTTTTTTTTTTCCTGATGAAAGAAGAGACTCTAATCTTTCTTTTGGTAGGTTTCATGTTTTTATAATATTCTGTGGGCATTGCAAAATCAGGCAAAATCCAGCAAAACAGCCGGGAGCGAAGGAGGTTGCTTCAGTGAAAATGATTTTTTTCCCCCCTTTTCTTTACATTTTAAGGGTAATTCTGTGCATTTTTATTTCTGTGAGCAAAAAAAAAAAAAAAGAGTAAAATCAACGATAACCACTTGCGACTGTATCGTGGTGTAATTTGAGTTTCACATTTGCTGGCGGCCTTCTGATGGATCCCATCACCCCAGTGAGTAACGAGGCTCGGGTGAGAGGCCCCTGACGGGTAATTATTTTCATTTGGGTGACAGCGTGGGCTTGCTCCGTATTCGCCTCGGCCCATTGTGACAGCTCGCTATCTACCGGCGACGGTAATGGGCGTCAGGTTCTCATTATATGCGCCGGCGGTGGCACGACGGCAAGACAGCCTGGAAATAACCGGAACATTTCGCTATCCCCGCATCAACGCTGGAGCAGTGCAAAAATAAATAAAGTTCACCGCTGGTCAGGAAAAGTTGACTGCGCCGGGTTTGGAATCGTTTGACAACACGGATTTATTAGCAAGTGGAATTAGATGAAGAAGTGTCGTATCGATGGAAGCTGCCTTTGTTGATTTGTCAAAAGTCTGCAGCCTTTGAGAGAACAAAATCAGTTAAGTTGGTCTCCAAGCTACAACTTGCACGGGTCCAGAGACTCCAGTTTTTAAACCACGTCTCCAAATTTCTTTCATTGCTCTTAATGTTATTGTTTCGTCCCCCTGAATTCAATCATAACCTCCGAAATCCAGCGAGCTCTTTTCTTCGCATTCAAACCCTTTTTCTTCTTTCTTCTGCTGCTTCCCTCACTGTTGAAGGCAAAACTGGCTGGCACGCTACCAGTTAGCAGCTAATGGGCCCCTGGACATTTACGGCTTACTCGACGGCCCCCGTGGTAACTAAGGTAGCATGTGAAAAAAATAAATAAATAAATCCCATTACGCTTAATGCAAATTCTGCCGGAGGGCGGGAAGAATGCCCTGACACTTTTCATCGGCATCATTATCGGCGGCGCGGCGCGTGTCGTGAGGGGGGGGGGCAGAAGCTCTTTCATGCAACCTGAGCCTTCTTTCCACAGGACTTGGTAATGGCTTGCGAGTGGGAGGCGTGGCCTGCTCACGCCTTGACGTCTCTTTCACGTTGTCACGGGAAACACGGACGGAATATCATATCATGACGTTCGACTGTGTGCTACTTTTTTGCTCCAGTTGGAAAATGAAAACAAGCTCGGGAGGCCGCAGTTGATTGATCGATCTGCGACTAATCAATTATGAAATTGTCAATTATCAACAAACATTTTTGGTAATTGATTCATCATTTAGAGCCATTGTGTCTTTTGTAGGCGGCACGGTGGCTGACTGGTTAGCACGTCCGCCTCCCAGTGCAAAAGGTTGTGAGATCAAGTCCGGGCTTCGGCCTTCCCTGGGTGGAGTTTGCATGTTCTCCCCCGTGCTTGCGTGGGTTTTCTCCGGGTACTCCGGTTTCCTCCCACATTCCAAAAACATGCGTGGCAGGTGAATTGGACACTCCAAATTGTCCATAGGTGCGATTGTGAGTATGGTTGTTCGTCTCTGCGTGCCCTGCGATTGGCTGGCAACCAGTTCAGGGTGTAACCCCGCCTACTGCCCGAAGCCAGCTGGGATAGGCTCCAGCAACCCCCGCGACCCTTGTGAGGACAAGCGGTACAGAAAATGGACGGATGGATGGATGTGTCTTTTGTTTCTGAAAAGTTAAACAATTGAGGAACTTTGATCGGAAAATGCACTTTTGTTCACCTATTTAATATAAGATAACCGGCACCGTCATGGGACCGTACGCTAAACGCCAGAAATGGACAAATATTTCATTACCTGCTGCACATCCTGTAAAAAAAAAAAAATGGAAGACCTTAGCAGCACTCAGTTGAAATGATATGCATCCCTGAATTGCTGGCTGCTCATTTGTTACTGCTTGAATTGCAGCTTTGCATCTCATCAATTATCCAGCGGCGGGAAATGTCACAATAATAAGCATTGTCTGCTTGCCGGAACAAGACTTTGTCATTATTTTCCAGCGGCGTGCTTATCATGCCATGCATTAGTCACAAAGCATCTCCCATGAATGCCTTTTGTTTATTTATTTTTTATTTTTTTACACATCACACAAACAGGTGCAAGCAATGCACTCAATAATGTTAAAAAAAATTAAATAGAAATGTGAAACTTGTCATTCTTCACGCACGAATAATGACTAGACAAGTTCCACGTTGGGCACCAAATGGTTAATGTTTGATTCACGCTTCGTTAGCCCCTTCTGCTCTGGTTGCCATTTTGTGAGTTTATCCGGCGACCCGTCGCCCGCGCACCAAACGCATCAAGGACGAGCAAACGACACATAAACGTCGCGCGCTTTGAATCGCCACAGCAGAGCAGATGGAGCGAAGCAGATGACGCGTTGACGGCCACGCGAGACGCGACTTGGACTCGGGTTCAAAGTCAACACAACTGCGCTTCCAAATGTAACATTTGATGGAGGCCGCTTCTGCTTCTGATGCGAATGCTTTTGGTGTTTTGTACGAAACTCCAGACATGACACAAGGGGATTTTTTTATATATTTTTTTTAAATATATAAATGTAACTTGAAAACAAAATGCTAATTTGTGGCCACAAAATACCATTTAGGGTCTGCTTTGCTGGCCCGAACCCTTTCACAAGCGCAAAGATGCGTTTACAACGCACTCAAAATGTTGATCTTGTATTTCCAAAAGTCTTTTGTCATCGTTTCATTGTATGCATCTTGGTTGTGCAGCTTCCAGTCATTGGTGGGTTACTGTTTTTTTGGGTGTGTTTTTTTTTTTTGTCCAATGAGATTTGAGCATTTGTGTTGCCATTAGGGAGATAACAAAAAACTAATTGGAATCAGAAAATGGTTTTCATACCGAATGAATCGAGAATTGTATCAAATCGTCTTATGTGAAAGTGTTTGACGTTGCTGATGTTTTGTTGTATTTTTTTTTAAATTTTATTTAATGAACTTTGGAGAGCTTTTACATGTTGTTGCATATTAACAAATATGAATAAAGCTGCAGCCATACCATATTGAATCGAATCACAATAATCTTACTGAATCAAACTAAACGGAATCATTGCATTTTTAAATCGGTACGGGTACATCCTTGAATAGTATCATACCCAGTGTATCGGGAATGGTATCGAACCCTGTTGTCTGATTGGTTTAGCCAAGTAGTGTGCTGTGTTTATCGCTCTTGATCCATCTTTAAATGGAGACGATAAATAATTTTCCCGGGAGAACTTTTTTTTTTTATCGTCAAGAAAAACGGAACTTTATGAGGCTCGATCAAGCTTCGTTGTGGCTGACACGGTTTTGTTTCAACCTTGAATTCGATTTTTTTGGGGCACTTTCAAAGTAGCTTAAGCAGAAAAAATGAGATGTGCTGCGTCTGCATCGGCAACAGTGGCAATATATATTTTATATTTTATTTAAACTTATTGTATTGATACGCATGGATTGTGAATTGCTTTATTGTCGTGTCGAGGTTTTGGAGGCAATGTTCAAGTATATTGGAACGCGTGACTAAAAGGATGCTCAAAGCGATTCTTTCATGCTTTTTTTTTGATCAAATATTGATGAAGATAATTCCTTTTCATTCATTAGTTAACTGTTGATTCCGTCGTGTTGACACAAGCGCTGATAAAATATCCAGCAGACTGCGACTCAGCTTTGCACGGATCGCTTTCCAGCTGAAAAAAGTAATTAAGGGAAGAATCATTTGGCTGATTTGAATGCTTATCATCAAGAAGCCAGGTCAACAAATCCCGTTTTTTTTGCATGCTCACGGGCTTCCTCTGAAGACTTGAAGTTTTGAAGGCAATAATCCAAATATCTTCTTTTTTTCTGTAGGAACCTCTTCATTGTAATTGTAATTTCGACATTTCAGCGATTTCAATGGTTTGAATTTTAAACTGTTCAGCTCATTGAAATGTTAGTTAAAATCAAATGTGTGTGCGTGAATGTGCATGTTTCTTAAAGGGGCAGTAACATACTGTTGATTATGGTTAACTTTTACATTTCTTGAGCGATTTCAATGGTTTAAATTTTAAACTGTTCAGCTCATCGAAATGTTACTTAAAATCAAATGTGTGTGCGTGAATGTGCATGTTTCTTAAAGGGCCAGTAACATACTGTTGATTATGGTTAACTTTTACATTTCTTGAGCGATTTCAATGGTTTGAATTTTAAACTGTTCAGCTCATTGAAATGTTAGTTAAAATCAAATGTGTGTGCGTGAATGTGCATATTTCTTAAAGGGACAGTAAGATACTTTATTTGATCTTGATTATGGTTAACTTTTACATTTCTTGAGCGATTTCAATGGTTGAAATTTTAAACTGTTCAGCTCATTGAAATGTTAGTTAAAATCAAATGTGTGTGCGTGAATGTGCATGTTTCTTAAAGGGCCAGTAATACTTTTAGTAGATTATGGTTAACTTCCACATTTCTTGAGCGATTTCAATGGTTTAAATTTTATTTTTATTGCGTGTTTCCACGTGAGTCAGCAGGCCCATTCAAAATTTCCGCGGAAATTTTTCTAGTTGTAATTGTAATTTCGACATTTCAGCATTTCAGCTTGGGGAATCGGAGCCCCAAAAAAGCTGCCAACTAAGAGTGTAGCAATTAAAGCATTAATGGACTTCAGTAAAATCCATGATCCAACTCACCGTCACAACAGTGGACATCAACGTCTCCACAAAACTTACAGGAATACTCAAAAGGAACTTTCTCAGATCCCTTAAATGCCAAATAAAAATACCCACTATGTGCACATTTTTGTTATTTGAGCGTTCAAACCAAAATATGAATGAGACACCATCCGTTAATCAATTTTCAATACCACGTGTCCTGTTCAGGGTCGCAGAGCAGAAAGGAATGTAATCAAATTTGATGAATTACTGTAAATATTTTTCTGCTTTTTAAGGCTGTTTTGTGCGGGCGTATTATACACGGGTGCATATTATTCACAGGATTTGACTTTGATCAACATTTATATATTCAATCTTTATTCATCGTCGTCAGCCGACTTGCACCGCTTCCACCAAAAACACAAAACAGAAATAAGCTCATTCATAAATACGGAGGTAATGTTGGCAACGTTGCCATTTGGATGTTCTATGGAGCAACTTTGGTCGCTTTTCAAAAAGGGACTTGTTAAAAGTTGTGGTGAGCATTTAAACGTCGCAAAAGCAGCATTTATCCACGTTGGAACTTTGGAAAAAAGTTTGTCAGAATAAAGAGTTCTATTTGCCCGAAAAGTTTGCGTAACCGGGCTTCGTGGCGAGTAACATTTGTCCGATCCGATTGTCGCCACTTATTTGACTGCTCGCTCGTTTCCGTGTCCGTGTCGCACGGCAGTTGCTCGGCTCCCCCTGCCTGCCCTCGTTTCTAACATCTGCTCCATCAATTCTCGAGTAATGACCGAGCAAGCTCTGCGATTTGTTTCATAGCGACCAACCCTTCCTTTTTACTTTTTTATTATTTTTTTAAAAAAATTTTTTTTTTTAAGAGCTCAGTATTGTTCATTCGGAAATGTCATCATCATTGCTCTTTCATTTTTTTATTTTTTTTTATTTTTTATTTTTGTGTGTGTGTGTGTGTGGGTGAGTATGTGTATGTGCGTGCGTGCGTGCGTGTATTTGTTAGCTCACCAGAAAACCTATTAGAAAAAATCTCATACCGTTCACCTAAACCGAACACCAGGAGACCCGAGGAAGGACCAAAGAAAACCAAGGAAGGTGAAATCCAGCACCGACCAGACACCCCCCCCCAGAACTCCTCCCCAGCCCAAGAAACATCCAGACCCCAACAAATCCAAAAAACATAAAATCAGGGAGGCCTCAAGAGACCGAAGGAGCGACCAACCCTTCCGTCGGTACGCCTTCTCTCCTGTGTGCTGATAAATATGCATGGATTATTTATTTATTTTATGTGTAGAATGAAGTCGTCCAGATCGGCGTTATCAGCGTCAACAAAAACGCTTTGAAAGGCCATCAAGTTTTCTTTCGGCTGCAATTAAGGGAAAAGGATGATTCAATGGAGGAAAAAAAAGAAAGATGTTCAAAGCTTTGATGGTAAACGCTGGAGCTTCAAAGCGCAACATGTACGCGGGCCTGCCTATGGAAAACGTGGTTCTGAATGCAGTGTGGGTTGATCCTTCCATCAGCCTTTTGACTCTCGCCGGTGTTTCCTCCTCCGCTTCGAATGAACTCTTTCTCACATCGTATTGCTTTTATTTCACCAGCTCTTTAAAAATAAGAAACCTAAAAAAATAAAAAATAAAAAATAAATCACATCTTTCATGTTCCGTGTTTGGTTGAACAATCGCAGTCAGTTGGCTCTCCGAGACCGAAGCAAAGAATGCTGAAGCGTTCTTGCAGTCAGCAGCTGGACGGGATCCTGATACATATTTACTGTAATTTATGAGCGGCCATAACATGGCCATAAAAGTTGAGTAGTGTCAGTTGTGCGTGGCCCCGCAAATGGCTTCTGCATTATCCTGTAGCGACAGAATGCAAAATTATTTGTTTGGCACGGCTGGGATTGACTGCTAATCGGTCGCCTCCTAAATCTACGGAAAAATATCTCCTAAAAGTTTCAGAAATAGAAAACTAGAAAACTCAAATATATCAAATGAAGTACTCTCGAAAAGTTACTTTCATTCATAAAGTTAACTTAATCGAAAAGTTACTTTTCCTAAAGAGCCTGAAATACACCCGGAAAATTACACAAACTATTACCAAATACTGAAATATTATCTAAATATATATATATATATATATATATATTTTTTTATTTTTATTTTTATTTATTATTATTATTTTTTTATTTTTTATTTTTTATTTTTTTTATTATCTAAATGTTAATTTCAACGGAAATGCTCCCTAATTCTAATGTATTATTCAGAAATCAATCAAATCATGCCCTAAATTATATCAATAAATACGCCTCAATCTAGTAAATCTTACTACTAAATCGACTCAAACACGATCTAAAAGGTAATATGATGCTCCTAATGCTTCTTAGAAACTTAAAAGCTCCTAAAGCTACTGAAATGCTCCCTCAAAAAAGGTTCAAGTACGACTCAGGTCAAATGGCAAAGCCCGGGTTTCAAAGCATTTCATTTATTTAAAAAAATAAATAAATAATGTAAGTAGATTGGATTTATGGTCATTTAAACTTTCGAGGATAGGGCACCAGTTGGTGTTGGTTTGTTTTGTTTTTCGTTTATTGTGTAAACAATGGATGCTATCCAGATTTCTATTTTTATATTTCGGGGGGGGGGGGGGGGGGGGGGACAAAAACAGTGATGTCAACAACAACAAAAAGAAAACTACTTTAAACGTAATCAAATTCTCATAAAGCGACCAAAATACTCCCTAAAAGTACAAATAGTAATTACTACTTCATTTACTGATATACTCCCTAAAACTCCCAAATCAACGACCAAAATGCAGCCCAAGACTCCACCATAATTGCTCCTAAATCTCACTGTAACACTCCATCGAATTTCACAAACGGAAAGAACCTCTAAGTCGACTGACGTCCTCTTGAAGCTGACGGCACCAAGTCGCGCGTGTGCAATCAAATGCAACGATGAAATCCTATCAAAGTTTGTCTTTCTCTCGATGACTGCTTCATTATCCTCCGTTCATTTTCTTGTAAATAATTGACATGACTGAAACACGACTTCATCGAAAGGCGCATCCAAAGCGCGCGTTCATTTGCGTGCGCGGCGCTACATCGAAACGCCATCTGAACATCAAATAAGAAGAATGCAGATGTGCAGGTACGAAGCCCATCTGCGGCAAAAAAGCAATCGAGCAGATTTACCGTATACCGAAAAGTCATTACGACCCTCGTCTCACCATCAATTCAACTGGGATTGCGCGGGGGGGGGGCAACCCTCGGGCGGACTTAGATTACACGGGACTCCGCCCTGTGAAATCCCCAAACCAATATCCCGTTCTAATTTGACGTCTGGCGATGCCAGATCTACATTCTCCGAGCGCCAACGCCGCTCCCGTAACCTTTCCGTGCTGATAATTATAAACTAAGATGCTGCAGGAGAACAAAGCAAATTGCAAAAAAAAAAAAAAGGGCACAGCGCGGCTGGTACATGACTTTTCAAATTACAATAAGACATTTAACAAGCTCTGCGTGAGGGATGGTGGAACCGTAATTATAGCGCACGTTCTGCAGATTTCTGTTTGATACTGGCATGTTTAATAATGACATTTTACATCAGAGGATGTTGGCTGCATAACATTTTACAACTGGAGTGTAAAATGAATTCTGCCCTGGAATCTGCTCCAATTGATGCTATAAATCAAAATGGCCGACCTCCTGTTCAATGTCAGGCATGGGGTCCATGAAGGTTTTTGGTTTTTCATACTATGTTTGAAATGTCCACCCAATTTCATGTCCATCAGTGAAACTGCCGCCTGGTAATGATATTTACCTTTTTTTTTTTCTTTTTTTTTTTTAAACAAAATACAATCACTGGAAATCATTTCAAAATGGCTGCTTGAAACCAAAATATCCGTCTGTTTCAGGCATGGGACCTTGATCCTTTTTTCATGCATTCCGTTATATCCACCCAATTCCATTTACAAGTATACTGTATTTTTGAAACTGGTGTTCGGGGCGTATTTATTTATTTATTTTTAACCCAAAGAGCCCAGGAATCCACACAAAATGGCTGTCTCAAACAAAAACGTGTGCCTTCCCGTTCAATTACAGTCACGGGTCTTTGAGACTTTTGCATGCAGAATGGTAGGTCCACCCAATTCCAAGTATTTTGGTGAAACTACTGTTTGCCCCCCCCCCCCCCCCCCAACATGCTAGTAATGTATGAGCCCAAGAAATCACCCAAAATGGTCGCCTCAACCAAAATGAGTGATTTCCTGTTCAATTTCAGGCATGGGTCCTTGAGACATTTTCATGCGTATTGATGATGATGATGATGCTAATAGTTGACACAACAGATTCAGGGTCACTCAGGAGCACTTCATTTAAAAACAACAACAACAACAACAAGGCAGCGTTGGCGATCATGTGATCGCATAGTCTGGAATCGCAATTTCAATCCAAAAACGACCAATCGTCCGGCCCTCGTATTAACAAACACCCGTCAGTCACTTTATCACATGGCTTAGCACCCGTTAGCCCCTCAAGCTAACCTTTTCTCTGTTGACAATTCTTTTGACTAATAAGAGAAGCGAATGACGTCACGTGGTTTGTTGTGACACATTTTTGGTACACAACAATTTGTGATGTCTGCCGTTTGTTGTGAACATTTCCGCGTGTCTTATCAGAGCGATTGTCGCTACAGGAAGTGCTTTAGCGTTTCATCTCCGTCTGTAAGCACAACATAGCACAGCTTAGTTGGAGACTTGCTGGGGAATGTGTCTGCAAAGCCCCCGGACCCCCCTCTGTTCTTCAGCCTTGATCTCGGTTCTGGCACCACAAACTGGCGCTTTGTGTCAACGGGAAAGTGATGCAAGCGGCAAGAAAGTAGTCAAAAAAGCAAGAAGGCAGCCGGTTAGCAACTTGTGGGCAAAAACTTCAAATGAATCCTAATCCTCACTTTTATTTGCTGTACACAATTAAATGTGTCCTCTTATTTTCTGTCCGCGTCCTTCCCTTTCGCGCGTTCTCGATCCTCCCCTGCCATTCCTTACCGTTGACTTTCTAGTGACAGTCTTTCATCCTTTAATTCCGCTGGGGGAAAAAAGGTAAAGCATCAAAGCGCAGCATGGCGGAAGCTTTTGTTTCTCGGCGTTCTCATTCATTCGCGTATAATCATCCACAGTGACAGCGGCGATGATTTCTAATTTTTTCAGTCATTCCTTTGACAGCACAGGAATAGCCGGCTATGCAAATTCAAAAAAAAAACTGTCTTTGTTGCGCGGCGAACTCCTTCGTCTTTTTAGCGTCTTTCTCATCTCCATCGCGACCAAAATGAATGAGGGGGGCTCGAATCTTTTTGCAGCATAAAGACATGAAGCGAATCCGTTTTTAATTGCTGTGATTAGAGCGCAGCAAACGGTTAGCAATAGAGGGCAGTGGAACACAACCAGCTAGTTTCAAAGTTAGAAAAGGGAAAATCTGCCCCAGACCATCCAGTTTTGACAGTCAACACAAAATTTGGATCCGTGCTCCAAATTGAACAGGAAGTCGGCCATTTTGTCATACTTTTGAATAAAATGGGAAGTCGTCCCACCGATTGGTGGATGTCGATCATAGCAGGGCGCACAAAAAAAAAAGTCTAAACAAAAAATCCATGCCTGAAATGGAACAGGAAGATGGACATTTTGGTTTGAAGCAGCCATTTTAAGTGGATTCCAGATCTTATACTTGTTAATAAAATGGAAACCAGTTTCACTGATCGCAAATACATCGGGTGGAAGTGTCTATCATAGCAAGGCGTACAAAAAAGTGTAAAAAAAAAAATCCATGCCTGAAATTGAACACGAAGATGGACATTTTGGTTTCAGTCCAACTCGGGAATTTGTCCAAATGAGCCCCCGTCAGACCAATGCGGGTATGCTAGCTCGATGGGCCACGCTAAACTGCTCATCATGAAAGTACGCATTCATCACTGCTTGCTGATTAAAGCTTACATTTACAATCAATACATCGGAGATTCTAAAAATGGATGTAGCCTACCGGTACTATATATACATTTTTTTTACAATTCCTTAATAGTCAACGCCACATTTTATTGGGCGACAAACATTTCTTGGACGAATAAAAATCAACTCTGCCTGCTTTTTTAAATTCCATTTCTTGTGTCCCCACAAAAGTCATTTGTTTGTTTTTTTTTTGTTTTTTTTATTTTATTTATTTTTTATTTGTTTTTTTTATTTTTTTAAGAGCTCAGTATTGTTCATTCGGAAATGTCATCATCATTGCAAAAGTCATTTGATCATAATGAATATTGGTTGCGATGTTATGGATCCACAAAGTGCGGTCAAACAAAGAAACAGTCCCCAACTTACAACCCCCCCCCCCCACCCCCTCCCTCCTGAATCACTCACTATGCATGAGAGGTAAAATGTGACACCTGCTGGCATAACTTTCTGCTCGGGCTCCCCCAGGACCATCAATCAGCGCCAGACAGCCGATGCATCAAGGTGCCCTAACAGTCCAACCCTCTCGTGACACAAAAGGCTGATGTGGGCGGATCACGTATCTCGCCGCGACATCTTTGTTTCAGCCGCCAATATTCTCCTTCAAATTGCTCACTTGTGTGTGGCTGTCATTTTGTAGCAGTTTAAAAATATTCTCAGTCAGGAATGGCGGCTGTGTGGATGTTGAAAACTTTCATCGGGAAAAGTGTGCTTGGTGTCAGTCATAGTTCAATAAAAGATCTCCTCTTTGCTCAAAGTCAGCTACATTCTAAGTTCAACATATCATTTAGTTCTACCCCTGAGATGAAAGTATGTCATATTCATGAAGGAAATACTGCTTTATGCATCCACGGACATTAGAATGTGTCTGCCTGCCCCCGCTTCAAATCCACCAAAATCCTGTTACAGCACCTACGCCACAACTTAGACCTACTCTGAGCTGGTCTATGGTGTAGTCTACTTTCAGTCGGCACGTCTGCAAAATTTCGAAACACGGTAAACTACACTTACATCGGCATGAATATCAAGATGCTCCAGTTTCTGATTGAACAAAAAAAAAAAATCCACATGAAAACGCTGAAATAATAATAAATACGAAAACAGAGCCCTTTGACTTTAATATCATAATACTTCAATTGTTTTTTTCTTGGAAAAAAAAATACACTTTTAAATAGAACTTAATTCTCAGAACGACAACTACCCCCCCCCCCCCCCACCCCTTAAAAGCTATGAATTTGTTGTTGTAACATTGCAACTTGTTTTCCGTGTACGAGAGTCCTTGGATAAAATTCTCTAATGATCTCAAGTTAGCAACAGTTTGCCTGCTTTTTTTATTTTTATTTTTTATTATTATTATTTTTGCCTGCTTTTTGATATTTGATGTTATTGTTGTGTGCTATCAAAGTGGCAAAAAAAAAAAAAAAAACTCCTTGGCTTTATATACAATATACATTTTCTTTCAAAATGTACGCACGCGATTCAATTCTAATTAAATAAATGTTTGATGGTAATGTAGGAAAAAATTGGCGAGCAAAAGGGAGGTGGAAAAATGAACATCGGCTGAGATAGAAGTCAACGAGTGTGTTTTCCATCAGAGTCAACTTTGCCAAGCAATTTGGGCCTCCATTTTAGAGGCCTAATGGGAGATGGACAGTGATGGACAGCGCGTGTAGGTTACTTATTAATCTGCTGGAGGCAATTGGAGAACCTCTATCGACCTGCACTAAATTAAATAAGGCTTTTCCCGAAACGACATTATTCTCCCTCAACTCACCCTGCGCTCTTCCCCCCCCCCCCCCCCCCCCCCCCCCCTCCTGGCATGCTCTTTGGGATTAGAGCACAAAATAGCAGTCAGTGCAAAATGATGATGGATATTTGCCACACGTGAACTAATTGAGCCAATCTGTGAGCGAGGACTGATAAACCATCAGTCTTTTTTTTGCAAGAAGGCTTTCGGGAAATGAGGATTAAAGCACGATTAGCATTTCCACAATACTAAGCAGCCGATGTTGCGTTCCTAGCCGGCAATTAAAGATCGTCCAGTTAATTAAAATGACATATGCATGAATATTAGACGTAGGCTAAGATGATTTATGACGGGCGGCGCTGACGATTTTGTGGTTTAATTTGCCTGACTTCCCTCAAGGTAGCGTGGGGTCACTTCCTGCTTAGTTACAGTACAAATGGTTGCCTGTGATTGGATGGCGTGGTGATGAACCAATTAACCCGGGTAACATCTTAAACGGTTAGTAATGCGGTAAAACGGTGATACCGTATTTGGCGTACAGTTAAGTAATAGGGACCAAACCCTAGCCTGGCAAGAAAGTGGTCTTGGACACGCGTCCATAGACAGCGAAAACAGGCCGGCCAATCAAATTTGTCTATTTGCGTGATGTCATCTTCGTGATGCAACGTCACGCTGTTCGAATATCAAAACAGAGTGACTCATGACACCATGAATCTTTTTTCCCGCAACAATGACATAAGTCATTCACTATTGTCTCTCTTCGGCCATGTTGGATTTTTACTCCGTCTCCGCAAAAACAAAACAAAAAAAGACTTCAACGAGTCGCTTTTCTGACGTCGCGTGCGCTCTTCGCCGCTCATTGGTTTCATTCCACCGTCTGTTAGCTGAGGTTTGACCCGCCTCAGAAATGCGACTGATAGGGCGGTTGACTCCCTTGCGGCTTTGCCAGAGAGTAAGTCTGGATTTCCAGGCTAACCAAACCCTATTGAAAGTGTTGGGATGACATTTTCATCTGGTTCCATCTCTTGAATGGCGAGAAGTCCAGAGCAAAGTCTACCTTTTGCCAGTCATCAGATCAGACCGGCTCCAGCGTCCAAAAATCTGGATCCGTTTTTTTTATGTGTGGTGGAGTTTCAACTAGTGATGGCAAAATGAAGCTTCATGAAGCACTTGTAATATTTTTTGACTCCCCTAGATGGTGCTCTAGATTTAAATATAAAGGCTAGTGCAAAGTAAATTGATTACATTTCCACTGCATCTTTCAACCAAGAGTGGCATCTAGAGGAGTCAAAAAATATTACAAGTGCTTCATGAAGCTTCATTTTGCCATCACTAGTTTCAACCAAAATCAGTCAAAAGCTGCCTTGTAAGTATACAGAAAGCGATGCCATCACTGACTCAGAGCAGCTTCGAGACAAAATGATCAATGGGAGCGCTCGTCCAAATGTTCTTTATTTGCTGCCTCTCTCAAAGAGCCTGATTACTCCATGTCAAGAGCTGTGGGCTTTTTTTGTTGCCTTTTTCTAAGGCCACAGTGCAGACAGGCGATTGTTTTCTTCTTGGTCACTACTCGTGACTTCACATCAGGGACACACATGTATTTACACCATTTCTACGGTGTCACTAAATTACTGTAAAATAACTCAAATGTTGACTGTTTTCAAGACAAGTTTTGCAGTGTTACAATAAGACATGCATTCATTTATTTTTGCAGAAAATAAGTTGTAATGTTATGTGGAAAAATATTTTATTAGGCCTGTTTACATGCGGCGATGAACCGGATTCAACTGCACCACTTGGTGGAAACGAGCGTTGGGACGTCACGGCCACCAATTTCTCCTTCTTCTGCAATGGCCGACGTGCAATGAGACTTTTTTTTCATCTCTTGCAGGTTAACCAATTCCTTCATCATCGTTTTGTGAATGAAGTGATATTGCAAACGTGCTTTGACTACCTCGAGGGTCAACAATAAAAATTCAGTCCATTTCACGTCGTAATGTGGCGGTTGACTTCCAAAATCAGTTGTGTATTGTGTAAAAGCATGTCGGCGGCGTATGTGGGGCGGAAAGACCACCCAATAATAAAAGGAGATGCTGAAAGCAAGTCCCCCCCCCCCCCCCCCCCGCCTCCTCCCATCACTACCGCCATTGACACCACTAACAAATTCCTTTGGGTGTGAGAGGCTCACTCAACCTCTCGCTCCGTGGATCCATTACCTCCACATTAACTATGCAAGACGAGGAACGTCGAGGGAATATACTCTGTTATGTTTTTACTATTACTTGCATACAGACTACTCATAAAACGTGATTTATTTTGTTTATTCAGTCTTCGGGTGAAATTTCAGGACGAAACTAAAATGCATTAAACTAACTTTCAGCTCAAGAAGAGACACATACTCTGCATAAGTATGGAAAAAAAAAACACTCAGTTTGAGCGTGAGGAGTCTTAACCTATCCGACTTCCAACTTGTTAGTTTTTCTCTCCCTCGTAATTGACGTGACGAACTGAGATTCTCCGCCTAACGAACTCAATTTTCTACTCATATCCACAGTCATGCAACACTGCCATCTACTGGTATCTTCTAGTCATTCTAGTGGTTTAAAAACCTAAATTTTACAAAAAAAACTGTGCAGTACTGTCGGAGGCTTTAAATCTGGATCCCAATTGACAAACGTAAACGTCTGCAGATGTGAGTTAATATTGGCATTTATAAACTTTTTGAGTGTCAAGGGATTCCATTTCTCAATATTTTTTACCAGGACTTGGTCGCTGTCCAACACTAATAGCGATTGACTGTATTTTGGAAGGTGCAATGGGACATGTGTGTAACCTAGACGTGGAAATATTAATATCCGGAGGCTGGATAATAT
This sequence comes from Leptonotus elevatus, assembly GCF_054856555.1. Taxonomy (NCBI): domain Eukaryota; kingdom Metazoa; phylum Chordata; class Actinopteri; order Syngnathiformes; family Syngnathidae; genus Leptonotus; species Leptonotus elevatus. The sequence continues at coordinate 21,816,997 of NC_141250.1, forward strand.
TAGTCACACCCAGGCCCGTCGCCGTTCTAGCAAAATCCAACAGAGCATTTGAGATGTTATGCAATGAAATGGGAGATGCTGACGTAATGCAATAAAGGCATTAGCGGACCATTAGAGGGGCATTTCCTGGCTTGAGAGGGCCACGCAGAGCCTTGTTTAGCCTGATACAGAGCCACCCGGTTAACTTTTATTTATGGCATCAAGATGTCAAAGCACTTAGAGGCGCAATAGCACTCGGCCCTGAAAGCAGCTGTCCAATCGGAATCCTCCAGGGCTCCATTTTAGGGCTTGGTCCTGTCTTTTTTCTTCTTCCCCATTTCATAGCCTTTCAACAAAGGATAGAAAGAACTTATGATAGTTTACTCGTGTTGGAGCGTTTTGTTGCAGGAGTACGTTTGGTGAATTGATTGACAACTGATGGCATTTAAGGCTGCTCATCGGCTAACTTTAGCGGGTGCTGTTTCAGAGTGAGTGATAGTATTTGACGATAAACTTGCATATTTTGCAAGTAGGGTTGCGCGCAAATCGGTGGTCACTTGGACTGAGTAGCAAATTGGCCGTTGAATGCCGAATCGCAATTTTCCCATTCGAGTCAGAATGCGGTCTTAGCATGTTTGAGGCGATTGTTTGGCCGGGATGTACGTGCGCGGAAGCTACATATGCGCTACATTAATAAATAATTGTTGTGAAGCAATATTTGTCCGTCTACTCTATCTTAGTAATGGGAATATTTGTCTTCTTAACGCCTCGTCCTGTTATCAAACCGAAAGGAGCTTGCAAACTTGGATGCTGGGTTGACCTGAGAGACGAACTAGTTTAGCGCTAGCTAGGTCAAGGTGAGCGCAACACAACAAGGATGGATTTAAAAACAGCACCAAATTGAAAACAACATCCTGGGTTCGACAGTGTACAGCGCGAGAGGTTAAAGTAAGTTATTTTAAACTGAAGAAAAAAAACCCTTCCATGAGTTGATACGCTGCGTCAATATATTACGATGCTACGCTGTTGATTTCAGCAAAGTGCCTCAAGCTATAAAGTAACTGTCATTGCGGAGTGCTAAAGTTGATGTGTCTACTCGTTGATTAGTTGGTTCAACCCCTGGTCGGAGGAAGAGTACTCTGAGAAAACCCACAGAAGCAACACCCAGACTCCATAGAGGAGATTCAAACCCAGAACCTCTCAACTGTAAGGAAGACATGGTAACCACTCGGACACCGTTTCTGTCCTCCAATAACCCTGATTGAAAAGATCAGGATTGTTATCAGGCTTGCGTAGAGCTCGCCGATGAGCTGATTATAAGAATCAGGTGTGTTGGAGAACAGAAACATCTCGAACCTGCAGGACTCGGCAGGATTGGGGAAGCCTGAAAAGAAGACGCTGATGACGTTTTTAACGGCTGTAATGTAGATGCCAAGTCTGGAGTGGCGCCGTAGCGCAGCCCGCAGGGAGTTAACGGAAAGCGTAGAAGAAGAATCAGCGAAGAAGACACTTTTTTTTCTAACTTTTTTATTTTTTATTTTTATTTTTTTTCATTCTTTTTTTTTCTTTTTCTTTTTTTTTACTGTGTGTGTGTGTGGGTGAGTATGTGTATGTGCGTGCGTGCGTGCGTGCGTGCGTGTATTTGTTAGCTCACCAGAAAACCTATTAGAAAAAATCTCATACCGTTCACCTAAACCGAACACCAGGAGACCCGAGGAAGGACCAAAGAAAACCAAGGAAGGTGAAATCCAGCACCGACCAGACACCCCCCACCAGAACTCCTCCCCAGCCCAAGAAACATCCAGACCCCAACAAATCCAAAAAACATAAGATCAGGGAGGCCTCAAGAGACCGAAGGAGAGACCGAGAAAAGGAACTTTATTTGCTTCGCATGTATCGAAACAACATGAAAAAGACGAACACGGGAGAAGCGACAATGGCGAGTGATTCAAGTTCAACACCGCTTGCTTGTTGAACGTGGGAATAAAGAAGCAAAATATTTTGCTGCAAAAACATAAGCAAGCTAAGCGACACGGTTATCCGCCATTGTTGATGTTGATGTCCCTTTTGAGTTTTGTTTTTCTCCTGTCCTCATCATGCCATCCTGAACTCCCCCATACACGCCTACGCTAATGTCCTCTAGCACAATCACTGACCCTCTGATTTTTTCCGTGTGAAGCTGATCCACGTGTACACACCCCAGGCGATATCGAACACTTACTAAAAACACACATCGCGATGCTCAAATGTCACCGTCCTAAGCAGGGTCCTGTCAATACCTTACTGACCTTTCCCTGTGTTTACTTTTGTAGAATATCAGGCGAGATCTCGTTGCAGCCCGGTGGAAGGAAATACAGCAAGTAGGGGAGGTTTGAATATGACAAGTAGCCTGGACAGAAAGCTACGTTCAACTCGAGTCAGACAATGAATGTCTCTTCCATTGGCAGTTTTGGGGACACATGTTTAGTTTCGCTGTCTTTATGAAGCATTTATATTGTTTTAAGTTCATTTGGGTTTGGCTCAGCAACTTAAGCAGAAGACGAGAGAGACCAAAAATAGTGCGAAATGCATGTGGAGGAATTAGCGTATTCAAGTTAGGCGTGCTTATGGAGTGGCAACGCAAGATGGCCGCCGCCAGCGGCTTCACTTCTCCCTACGGCGAGTAGGCGCCATTTTAGCAGTCCAGGATTCTTATATATGTCCGTGAATGGAGGAGACGTAAAAGGCAGGTTGGGCTGCTGCTCACCACCCGCTTGGGACAAATTCTGTAAAGTTATATAAGAGTGTGTTCGATGTCTCGATCACGTACGCGATGAGATCAAAGTTCCTCTGTCTTTTCACCAGCGCGAACAGGTTGGCAGACAGACAGACTGCCTCGGGCCATATGGTAGCAAGTTTTATTTTATAATCCTCATAAATTGCTTCACTTTTAAAACCATTTAATGCTCCAAAGTGCCCTTTAAATTAAGATGAATCTCATTCGACATGAGGGACTCCTCACTCAGTAAGCGGTTTCAACACTTAAAAAAAAAAATCGGATTAAATGCTCGAAAAGGCGAAATTAAAGATGTTAATTCTGCAATTGAAACTAATGTGCTTTTTAGATGAGAACACCAAATGGAGGAGGAGGAGCAAGGATCATAAGAAGCAAGTTTAGGATCAAGTCGTTGTTGGACGCGCGTACGAGACAAAGTTCCTTGCAAAAGCGCGCCATCATCAAGAATGACTCCTGATCTTTACCTTTTGAATCATCGTTCAGACGCCAACCGCGATCCCTTATTTGAGGTTCCGTAGAGCTGACAGCCCTCCCTGCACAAAAGACTTCGAAACATGGCCTGCAACCAAATGACCTTATTGCACACGAATGTGGTCAAACCCAAATCCAAAGATAAACTCCAGAGAGGAACTGAGGGGGGGGGGGGGGGGGGGGGGGACGTGAATCAAGTCTGTTGCTTGAAATAACATTTCAAAAAGAAAAAAAAAAATTAAAAAAAAAAAAAAAAAAAAGAGAAGAAAAAAAAAGAGAAAAAAAAACATTTCAAAAAGAAGAAGAAAAAAAAGTGCCTTTTCCTGAAGAGAGGCTTTTTGTCTGTCTGGCTCCTCTACCGGAAAGGCAGGGTTGGTAGAGTGATGCTGCAATGATGTTTATCCTCCAACTCTACAGCCAGAGTGTTTTTTTTTGTCACACCCCTGACCAATTGGCTCTTTTTCCCCAAAGGGCTCCGTTTTGGTCCGCCTTTGGCTGCGGTGATTTCAAACTTTTCTATTTATGAACGATGAAAAGCTGTTATTTTGCACCCTTTCTCAGTTTCACCACTTTTGATACAATCCTGTCATGCTGAGCTACAATTTCTTGAACTCGATGGCTTTTTTATCTGTTCGTCATGACGTACACTGTCAACTATGAGGCTTCAGATGCGTTGCCAGATCATGTTTGGAAATACTGTAAATAATAAATAACACATAATATCTACTCCAAATCAGGACGTCCTTGCTCAGTTTTGGCTGTCATAGCAAAAGGGGCTAAAAGAACCGAGCATAATCCATTTGAGACAAAATGCCAAAGGGTACAAAAAAACTCTCCGGATGCACTGAAGGGATAACTTTTGAAAAGTAGGACACAAAAATACTTTTGTTCTCTCGCTTTTTACAGGACCCGTTTTTCTTCGCACACACCCGAGAATGCAACGCCGAAGTTCCAGCATGGTAGGAACGTCATTGTCTGGTTAATTGAGAGTGACGGACACTGGAGACGGCATGACAGACCAGATTAAGAGGCAAACACGAGCAGAGATGGCAAAGAACATTTTGCTCGCTGTCCACGCAATCCAATCGAGAGGAATATCTGGATCGGTGCTAATTTCAAGAATCCACTGCATTAAAATCAGCCTCATTTCACATTTGGTGACTTCAAGAAGACTGAAACTGAGGTAGTTTTATGTGTTTGTTCACATTTATCCCAACAAAATGCCCGCCCATGGTGGGTAACAAAACAATCAGCGGCAAGCTAGCAACCCAAGATTGCTGCTTTTGTTGTCCCTAAAAGCGGTCAAAACAACACAGGTGACCTTCAGGATGAGTTCTTTTAAGACTTGACATTTAAGAAATGTTAAAGATTTGACATTCAATGTCACACTTCTGTGCCCCCCCACCTTAGCGTCTGAAAGACTTTAGTCATTAGCGAACTGCTTTAAAAGTTGAAGATTGTGTCACGATAACATTGAAAAAGTCAACAGTGATCCGAACAAAAAAGCTTTTGCTTAACATGGAAACACGCTTTCATTCATTTTCCATTAGAAAAAGGGGTTCGTTGGAGATGACCAGAAATTATCATGAACAAAAAAAAAAAGACTTTGCCCTCGAGTAAGTACTCACATGCTCTTAACTTAATTAATAACAGAAATGAGAACCAAGAGCTCGAAAGCGCAAGTGAAAGTAACGGCTAAAAGGTTCTGGGAAGTTCATTTGGAGCGCAGAGTTCCATTTCCTATTTTTGCCTTTTATGCCAGTTCATCACTGCCACTCTCACCTTCGTACGCCCTTCATGCCTGGGAAGATGTTACGTGCGAGTCCCAGTGAGCGTGGCGGCGTTACTGTAAGTGGACGAAGCCCCGCTGAGTCGCCATTTGAATGCAAATCAAAGTCAGAGTGGTGGGATTCAAGTTGAATATCAACCCGGCAGTCCGACACCCTCGCATGGCCTCGCACAAAAGCACAAGATACTTGACCCTGATCGTTGCCACCAGTAATTAGTAACAATTTGGCTCCACTTTCCTCATTGTTAAAAGTGCCGTTAAGTGCTTGGCGGCAGCCTGCGAAGGGCGAGCTGCAAACTAAATTCATTTATTTTTACGATCAAAGACATAATTAAATCGCAGATCATCCCGAAAAAACCCGAAAGGCACGCTAAACGCTCAAAGCAATTAAACAAACAAAAAAAAAAAAAAAACCCAATGAGACGCTGGGGATTTTAAAAAGGACATTCAACTGTTGATTAAAAATGCTGGGGGGAAAAAATTAGACGATTTTTATATATTTTATTTGCTTTGAATGGATAAAGAGCAATATACTAGATGGGAATTTACAGTCGTGTGCTGTGAATTACATTGCAGTTATGTCAAGAACAGGAAATTGAAATGGCGTTCTTGGCTAAACGAGCAAATTCAATTCCAAATCCTGTCCTGTCGTTTCTAGCTTGCATCCCCCACATCTGTGCCGGCACTGCTGGCGACTGGCACAAATCATTTTCAAAATACTGCAAAAAGGTTTTATTTGTAAAGAAAATGTAACAAAACAAAAGACATTGGCAAGTAAAATCAACTGCGTCAACAAGTTCATTCGCAAAGATGTTCTCGGAAAAAGTGATTAGCGTTTCATATTTGCAAAATTCCCCCAGCTGAGCTTCTCCTGGAACGGATCCAGAAGGCGTTTTGGAAATGTACCAGAAATGCTCCACGCCTCGGAACCCCGACTAATACTCGTCTGCGCTTCCCTGTTTACAATCTGAACCAATTAGGAGAAAACGTGCACCCAGCAGACGCCGTAAATGAGGGTCTTCATTCCCGCAAGATTCCACGCAACATATTTTGAAGCTTAACAAAGCGGGTTTCGACCAAAGTTCTCCAGGAGATATCTGACAGGCTTAACCTATCTGGGAAGCTATCCAAGTGCACAGAGATTCTGGTGACTCAACTTCTTTTTCTGCCAATGTTGCATCGGCAGTCATTCAACTGACTCCTGTTAGAGTAGAGAATATTTTGTATTCTACTCTTTGCGTGTTCAATTAACTGAATGGTGAGATTCTGGTGAAGAAGTCCCTTTGCAAAGGTAATTCGTCAGAAGCTTCTGATCACACAATTGAAGTCACCCAAACAGTGTTCTGTTCAAAAGTGTGCCCCTCCTTCTCCTGCACATCATTATTTATTGAAAAGTGGGTGAATACGAAAAGTTCTCAGGAATACAAATCAGATTAGACCTAAACAATAATAAATCAGCCTGTCCTTGGACTGAGACCGGTACCAGGCTGCACTCCCTTCTCTTCTCATGGAAAAGAACTTGTTGCCCTTTTCTTCTCAGGCGAAAGAGACAGATAAGAATACAATAGACAATTCTATTCATTGAGCTACACAGCTACAACTAAATCCAAAACGGCTAAAATATAAATTGAAACTGAAAAACAATGTTAATAATTCAACACTCCCTTCAAAGCATGTGTTCACTATTCTGTGTTAAAGAGGGATATAATACGTTACAGAGCCGTGTATCTGTTTTTGTTTCGTTTTTTTTAACACCAAATCAGTTTTTGAGGAATCAAGGTTGAGAAAGCGGAAAAGACCAGCAAGTAGAATCGGTCCCTTTACAATGCCACTTAAGTGGCCCCTGACAAGAATGTCCTGGCGAGCTGTGGGGGCAGACACAGAGTGATCCATTTTCACCCTGAGAGCCTCGGGCCTCTTTCGGGACCAATGTGACATGAAAACAGAGAGGCTCAGTATTGCAACACTCTGGAAATGGCTCTGGCTGACGAGAGTATTGACATCACTCCCCAATAACAACACAACCTTACACACCTTTTCCTACTCGCTCTTGTGTGCGTCTTCGGGTTTGGCGGCTGCGATCGTCCATCGAACCGACCAAGAGTTGTCTGACATTACCGATGACATTTGATGAAATTGACACTTGATGACATTGAAAAGGAGGAGACGGAAAGTGGACAATAATACGATACAATGCCTGGTTTATTCCGGGATTAATCCTAAAAAAAAAAAACGGAGAGAAAAGGTGCTTTGCAGAAAATTGTAACAAAATTAAATCCAGAGTTGTGTTCAGGTACGAGCTGTAGTCGCTGCGTTACCACGCTGATAACTTTAAACGCGTCATTCCTCAAATCAACTGTTGGGGCCGCTGCACTCTGTGCGATGCTTCCGAATGCGACTCTGACCCGACCCTCGCAAGCAAATAACAGTTGGCCACTTGCCCCCACAACATTGGGCCACTTAACATACACGCGTGTTCTGAGGATCCTCATTCAATAAATCGATTTGATTTATTTGAACAGGTCAAAAGCAAACGGTTGCATTTTTTTAGTCATTCAATCAGTAATTTCATAACAATTCAAAAAAAAATTATTGTGAGAGTGTGACATTGATTTGTGTTGGTCATCTTTCTGCCACTAGATGGCATAATTGCGTTTGTAAGACAATGGTGACAGCTCAGTGCATTTTTCTTTTCATATTAAGAGCTGACTAATTTTTAACAAAGTATTTCGTGAAATTCTGCACATTTAAACCCCCCACAAATATATGCGTTGTTATTTAATTTATTACTGCTAAATTGTGTTATAGTGTCTCCTTTGAATGCTTCATCCAAAGACACATTTCAAACTGTAAATATGATGAAGTATTGTCAAACACAATATGTTGTCTTTCTATTGCTTGCCGACGTGCATCGGGCAGCTGCGTCCCGACTTCAAACCGGGAAACTGATATTTGTTTGCCCACGTGAAAGCTTTTGATTGGCTATAATTTGCGTCATATTCATATTTGGCATCATTGCATAACCAGTGGCCAAGACTCAGCCACTCCACCTTACCAACAAAAAGAATCGGCGAAACGACATATTTTGCCAGCAAACTGCCTTCATTACAGACTTGAGGTCAGGCAAGATGCAGAAAATAATAATAATAATTTGGTCCCCTCGGGTCTCCTGACGGCGGTGTTCGGTTTAGGTGAACGTATGGGATTTTTTTCTAATAGGTTTTTGGTGAGCTAACGAATACACACACACTCGCACGCACGCACGCACGCACGCACGCACGCACGCACATACACATACACATACACATACTCACCCACATACAAAAAAAAAAAAAAGAGCAATGATGATGACATTACCGAATGAACAATACTGAGCTCTTTTTGAGAAAAAAAAAATAATAAAAAAAAATAATAATAAAAAAAAAATAATAATAAAAAAAAATAATAATAAAATAATCCGTTTGGACTAAGCGGTGACCGATGACCGGCGCAATCAATCGGGTTTTCATTGGAGGGTGACACATATTCTAAATTTAGCAGCTGATGCGAGGTCGTGCGCAAACATTGCTGCGGGGTCCGGTGTTGACCAATCACCCGGTTGGAGGTCAGCAGCCGATGCATCCAGTCTCCGAGGCACGACGGGCGGAATCGGGGGAACGTAGCAGCGGTGAGACGCCTCGGGCTGCGTCGAAGTCAATCGCAGCCATCTGCTAAATTCACAAAGGTTGTTTTTTTTCTCTCTCGGAAAGCAAGGAATCACAATCTGGCAAACATGCGAGACTTCCTGCGTGCCCGCGTGTGGGCGCTTCACGACGACGACGGCCGTGTGTGACATCAACGACGTTGCTTTTTCTGTCAAAACATTTTATTTTTTTCCAAAGCTAACGGTTCAATCTTTTGGCACTTTCCCTACGTTCCTAAATACATTTGGCTTCAGGATCCGGCTCGACGTTGTTACGGCAGAGGGAAAAGTGTAGCAGAATGTGCAGCCATATTTCAACACGCAGAATGTGTGCAAACAAAATACCCTGGTTTCGGGCATGCACACCCACGCGCGCACCCCCGCAACGCATGTAAATGAAGCCTTTGCTCACAAATGCCTTTTGAAGTGGCACGGCAACAGCAAATGTTTTCTGATGATGATGACGACGATGTTACACATTGATTACTTTTTGCTTTTGTTTGCCGCTGGCGGCGTTTTACCTTCAGCAGCCAATTGCTTATCTTCAATGCAAAAAGAGATGCTGCCAAAAAAAGCATCAAGCGCAAATCCTTCCGCGGAATGAATAGCCCGCTCTTGGAATGTGTTGAATAAGCCAACGTGTGTCTTTCTAAACGAGCTCGATGATGCCAAAAGGTTTGCTCACTTGCAGTCAGTCAACTAACTCCCCCCCCCGTGACTGATGAAGACATTTTAAGACTCGACCGCATGCCTTAGAGCCAAATATCGTGTGCGCAGGTGAGTTTTCTGTACAAAGCCAAGCTTTGTTTTTTCATCCACCTGTCCAGTTTCAACAGCGCTTGCCCTCATTACGGTCGCAGGTCAGCCGGAATCGATCCAATCCGAATGTGTCGCGTGAGGTGTGGATGGACGAGCCAAACGCAGACAAGACAGTCTTCACATACAAAAATACAAAGTAACAAACACAGAGCAGGGATCAGTACAGCTCGCATGGAAACTTCCACATGTTGAGAGAAAACCTCGACGAAGGAAGCTTGACAAAAAAGTGTCCCTGAGAAGCTCAAGCGAGGGAAAGGAGCAATTCCATATGATAGAATAAAGGCCTATATGATAAAATACAAAAATAAGAGCGACTATTACAGGAACATAGCAACTGCAAAATAAGAGCGACGAGACAAAAAAAAAACGTGACAAACACATCCTTGTCATAAGCGACATCATACAAGACCAGAACAGCACAATGACATCATGACCCAACCCAAAACGCAGCCATAACAGAATGTGGGTGCGAGATTCTTAAGATTAGTTGCTGTTTTTTTATTCCGCCTTGTTCACAAACAGTGCGTGCAACAGTTTTGACACACAAATCTGTGATTTTTCAATATGTTCTCAATCAATGTTGAACCGCCTCAAACTATGCTAAAAAATAATCATCTTTTGAGCACGATATGCAAATATTGAAACGACAATAACGTAGAAAGCGGCCAGTCGCTAACGGCACGACTGAATAAAATCTTCATTTCTCCAACAACAAAAATGTGAGTGTGGCGTTCACTTGTTCGTCGCAAGAATGCAGATGTTGATTTGACAGATGCTGAACTTGTACACAGACAAAGAAAATGTCTTTTTCTCCGCATTTCTCCGTCAGGAGGCGCCCACAGTTTACATTTCAAAGCATCTCTCAAGCCAAAGTTCGCCATCGATGAACTCATCGTTTTCCGTCAAAGATGATATTTGTCAGCACGTGCCACATTTCCACTTTCCAATCTCACCTTACGGTTTATGAACACAAACTCCCACGATAGTGAGTCATGCGTCCAATGCACCTGTTGTTGATTTGGCAGGCTTTTTTTTTTTTTGCCATTTAAAAATGTCACAAATGTTGAACTCTGGAAAAACAAGCACAGTATTTGTTATCTTAATTATTTTTTTCTCTCTTTTTTTTTCTTTTTCCTTTTTTTTTTGTCTTTTAGTATTTGTTATCTTAATTATTTTTTTCTCTTTTTTTTTCTTTTTCCTTTTTTTTTTGTCTTTTAGTATTTGTTATCTTAATTATTTATTTCTCTCTTTTTTTTTCTTTTTCCTTTTTTTTGTCTTTTTTTTTTGTCTTTTAGTATTTGTTATCTTAATTATTTTTTTCTCTCTTTTTTTTTCTTTTTCCTTTTATTTTTTTGTCATTTTTTTGTTATCTTAATTATTTTTTTCTCTCTTTTTTTTGTCTTTTTTTTGTCTTTTAGTATTTGTTATCTTAATTATTTTTTTCTCTCTTTTTTTTTCTTTTTCCTCTTTTTTTTGTCTTTTAGTATTTGTTATCTTAATTATTTTTTTCTCTTTTTTTTTTTTGTCTTTTTTTTTTGTCTTTTAGTATTTGTTATCTTAATTATTTTTTTCTCTCTTTTTTTTTCTTTTTCCTTTTTTTTTTTTGTCTTTTAGTATTTGTTATCTTAACGTCAAGAAGCCCAAAAGAGTCAACTTTTGTTGTCAGGATTATGAAATGTTCTCCCGTGTAAGGTTGTGAAATTTCCCAATCGGTGTGAACGTGAGCAGCATGAAAGCTTGTTTTTTTGTCTCGCTGCCCTGCGATTGGCTGGCGGCCACTCCGGACCCGACGCGGCATCTGAAACGAAATAATCTCGTCCGCTGGGCTTCGCCCCTTAAATGCGTGGCGGGTCTAATCTTGCCAGCAAACTGAAAATTTGCGTTACAGTCAACAATCTTCAAGGACATATAATAATAATAATAATAATAATAATAATAATAATAATAATAATAATAACAATAATAATAATACAAAATAATAATAATAATAATAATAATAACAATAATAATAATACAACATAATAATAATAATACAAAATAATAATAATAATAAAAATAATAATAACAATAATAATAATACAAAATAATAATAATAATAATAATAATAATAATAACAATAATAATAATACAAAATAATAATAATAAATAATAATAATGATAACACAGCAGTTAGAATAAAACGTGCTTTCTTTGTCAAAAGTATTTGGAGATCACATTTTATTCAAATTCTTTACGAAGTCGCGTACATCCAAACAAGGTTTTTTTTTTTTTCCCCCGGACAGCGACGATGATACGCGTGTGAGCAATTTTTTACGGTGGCTGTGAAACAGCCTCATTAAAAGTACATGATGCAATTGAGATCCGATGTTTGTAAGAGGCCGCATTAGCGTCGCCACGAGGGAGCCATCCATTGTGAGGCCGCGCGGCGCGTGCGGCAGCAACACAAAAAGTACCGCCGGCACATCAAGCGCGCGCGTTGAGGGCCCCGCTTCGTCATTCGCCTCCCGCACGATTAACATTCCCATTTTTTCACCGCGGCTCCTCCGCATAGATGTTGTAAATGAACAGATCAAAAGGGCAGACTTGTGAAATCTCCCGCTTAACCTGTGGGCTGTTTGCAACCTTTTTCCATGAGGGCATATGCTTTTTTTTTCTTTTTTCTTTTTTTTTGAAAGCGCTCATATGCATAATTTCTCCTTAAAATAACAGCTTTAATGTGTTTCTGTGATGTTTGTTTGGCGCTGCAGTTGCTTGAACTGCGTATGAAAAACTTGGCTGCTCATCAAAATGTGCAAAAGGTTGCCAACTAAGTCATGTGGATGAAATCTCTTTATGGGTGTAAAAAAAATAAATAAAAATAAAGGTGAATTCACCAATGCCCAAAAGTAAACTGGATGTCAGCCATTTTATGTGAATTCCCTAAAGAAAAAAAATGAAAAAAATCAGCCCCCGACATCCATCGCACGAATTGCCAAGAAGTTGATGGAAGATGCTCGTCTCAAAAAGTCTGAAGGAGGAAGATTCGTACCCGAGATGGAACCGGACAGCAACCATCTTGGTCTCACTCTAAAAACAGTTGGGCCAAAATGAACCCAACTTTTTGGAGTTATTTAATGAACCCAAACTGTTGAGTCAAATGAATAATCCACTAACCAACCCAAGGTTGAATGAATAACCCGCAAAACACCCACCAAAATTGGGTTGATTTCTGGGTTATTCATTCAATTTGACCCAACATTTTGGGGCTAAACACCTCAAAAAGTTGGGTCGGTTCATTTTTGACCCAATTCAATCAAATGAAATGAATAACCCACACAATTTGTTGTTGGATTTGTTGGGGTCTGGATGTTTCTTGGGCTGGGGAGGAGTTCTGGTGGGGGGTGTCTGGTCGGTGCTGGATTTCACCTTCCTTGGTTTTCTTTGGTCCTTCCTCGGGTCTCCTGACGGCGGTGTTCGGTTTAGGTGAACGGTATGAGATTTTTTCTAATAGGTTTTCTGGTGAGCTGACAAATACACGCACGCACGCACGTACGCACGCACATACACATACTCACCCACACACACACACACCAAAAAAAAAAAGAAAAAAAAAAAAAGAGCAATGATGATGACATTTCCGAATGAACAATACTGAGCTCTTAAAAAAAAAAAAAAAAAAAAAAGAATAACCCACACAACACCCAAATTTAGGGTTATTTTGTGGGCTCGTTATTTAGTTTGACCCACAACCTTTTTTGGCTTCTTTTTCACCCAACTGTTTTGAGTGTTGAATGCTAAATGATTAATCTTTTTTTTTTTTTTTTTTTTTTTTTTGCCAAATGTGGGTGTGGTATGAATGGCAGCTTCCCCATTAAAAAAGGAGATGCGACGACTCCTTCAGCTTTAATTGTACTCGGAGTCAGTGCACTATTTGTCATCTCGAGTTTGCTGTGATCTCACATGATGTGGGAGTTATTAGAAGGCGAGCAGCCAGGCGAGCGTCGGGCGCCGCTCGTCCATCAAAGCAAAACGACTCAAAGTCCAAAAGAAGAAGAAAGGCTGGCACCAAAGTCGGGCCATCAGTCAGCGGCCGCATTTGTTTACAACCGCGCTGCCAGAACACCCGCTAGGCCTTCTCATCGTCTGACACGCACGCACGCACACGCACGCACGCACACTTTTTTGGGGTGTGGCTAAAACGGAGCCAAGTGACACTCTTGTATCTTCCCTTCTGATAGTCCGCTGGCATGGAGACCATAGAGTGCCTCGTCGTCAGCCAGCAATACATACACATCACCAGAAATGGATGGAAGAAAAAAATAAAAAATAAAATAAAAAATAAAATAAAAAATAAAATAAAAAATAAAATAAAAAATAAAATAAAAAATAAAATAAAAAATAAAATAAAAAATAAAATAAAATAAAATAAAATAAAAAATAAAATAAAAAATAAAATAAAAAATAAAATAAAAAATAAAATAAAAAATAAAATAAAAAATAAAGAGCAATGATGATGACATTTCCGAATGAACAATACTGAGCTCTTTATAGAAAAAAAGAAAATAAAGAAAAAAAAATGGATGGAAGAGTGAAGAGGGGGATTTATTATGACGATTTTATTTCTTTGGGGTTCGGGCGTGAACGATCGTGGCTTCACACTTTGAAGTGCCTCGTTGTTTTTGCGGCGTGGAAAAGTCCCGTGACAAAAACGGCGCAATAGTCTGCATGCCGGCCACAAGAGGATTTGCACGGATGCATTTTCAATATTCAAACATGTACAGTGGTTAAGTAGTATTCATTTTTCCAGGTGGTGTTCCTGCTAATTGAATGTCTGATGAGCGGGACGCGCTTCAGCGCATTTCGCAGCTTATGATTTTGTAGCCTCATCCCAAAAATTACAAAAATGAATTTCTATTGTAAATTAGACATAAAATAATTTTGACAAGCGTTTCTTTATTTTCTCAGTTTAAATGGTACCCCCCAAACCCCCTAAAAAAAAAAACACTCCATGTCACTCCAATCACAACTGACTTACCCTCTTTCTGTTTGCATCATTTTTAAATTGAGCCGTCATTTCTTAAGAAATGTAATGAAAGATTTCAAATCGCTCTGAATTTGTCGCTTTTCAGGACACCCCAAAAACGGCGTTTTTGTTCAACCATTAACATTGCATCAAAGACAACACGCCATTTGCAAGACTTTAGATTGGTCAATAATTTGTAAAAATGACATCCACACTTGGACTGAACCAACAGTAGCCGAGAGATTTTTGAAAAAAAATATGAAATTTGCCAAATTGTGACTTAAGAGGTTTTGCGCCGACGTCAGCAAAATGTAATGAAGAGTAGCAAGAAAGCGATTTGAATCCGAAAATCGGTTTTGATTGACAAGAAGTTGAAGGCAATCAAGTGAATCGAACCGCAGCGCACCCCCCATGTATCAAAAAGTCAAGATGACTGAATAGCATACTTAAGTACAGCAAGCAAGTATTTGTACTTAGTTACTTGGCATCGCTTTGGTCCCGCCGGCATTTGCGTTTTGTCGCCGCAACTCGGTCGCGCTTGTCCAGATGTTGGCCTGCGTCGCGCCAGCTGGAAGGCCAGCGCGCTCTTTGTTGAACTCCCGAGACGCGAGCGGCCGCCCGCCGGCGAACGACTCCTCGACTCCGCCTCTTCACTCGCATTGCTACCCACTCACTCACTCAGATCCTTTCTTCTTTGTGTGTGTGCGTGTTCACACAAGTGCGCGCGGACACGACTCCCTTCATTGTTTGCTAGCCGAGTTACCCCAAAAAATGCGTTTTTGAAATGTGCTATTTTACGTTTGTGCGACACAATCAAAAGCCTCTTTTTATCAGCTGCACCTGCGGTTGAGGTTGCAACTTCGGCAACCGGCTTGTGTTTATCGCAACATACGTGTGATATTGCCACTTGGTTATTGTCTCCCAGCAAAAAAAAAAAATGGCGATTCTTCTCCGAGCCGTTCTGTCGCGACGCCCGCGTCGATGAAAGAGGACCAATCAATGAAATGGTGATTTTTTTTTTTTTGTTCATGTATTCCGTTTGGCTTTGATTTGCTGAATCCATTGACATTCTCACATCATGGAGCTGAATGTGAAATTAGGAGAAAGGCAAGAAAGGCAAGAAAGGCAAGAAGTCTTCCGCTGCGGCCTGTTTTTGATTTCTGTTTATTTTCCGGGGGGGGGGGGGGGGGGGCGAGGGAAGTCTTTCAAGCAACGGCAAAGTCCCCCGGGGGGGCCTGTGGGCTTTCAGGGGGAGCCGCTGGCATTTCCAGATGCTTACCAAGACAAACAAGACTGGGATTCACCGCCCCGCAATCATTTCTTTTCTTTTTGTTTCGCGGGGCCACCTTTGCTTTGTGGTTTGCCGCATTCGGATTTATTGATTCAACCTTCACCTTCTTCATGAACTGCTTTTGTGTTGTGCAAAACAAACTCATGGCTGAGAATGCAGCATTTTTCTTGGGATTGCAAAAAAAAATGCTTCAACATTCACGAGCCTGTTATTTAACTCGCGCGTTCATTTATTCATTGCCAGGAGTTTCGACAACATTTTGACGGAACTTTCAAGAACCGCAGAATCGTGTTCTGCTACCAAAACCGACCAAAAGAAAGGTTACGTTGTCTTCTCTTACCAGAAAAAAAATATTTCTAGATTTTATTCTCTTTAGTACAAAAGCATAGAACTGCCAATTTGGAGTGTTTTTGAAAACATTTAAACATGTACGTTTTTGTAACAATTTTTTTTTTTTTAATGGTTGTTTTAAAACATGAAAGTGCATCCAACGGAACCGAATCTGTCCACTTTGAAATACATCGAGATACGTATTGAATCGTCATTTATTGTTATTGTTATTGTTATTTATATATAACAAGTTCATTCAAATGTAAAATGCCAAGAAACAAGTCATCGCATTTCACATTCTCAAGTCTGGAATCAAATCGTAATTCCACTGAGTCAAACCCAATCCAAGCATTCCACTTTCAAATCGAACCGCCATTGAATCATTTCGCCCGCCACGTATCGGAAACCGTATCAAATCGTCTTTCGTGGAGAGATGCACGCCCCTACTATTTTTTTTTAAATATGTTTGAATGTTCTTGCAAATACGGTTAAATGCACGAAGTTGTTGCAAGTACGTTCGAACGGACTTGCAGGCTAAATGCTGAAAACTTCTCATAATGCCACAAAGTATTGATTTACGCTGTATTGCGCATGCACATGCGAAATGCCAACCCAAAATCACAACATTATTTTTGTACTTAATTTATGAACATATTTGTATAAAGTAGGCCAAAAGCCCCAAAAAGCTTCTTCTTCTTTTTTTTTTTTTTTTTTTTGCCTGTCAAAAATGTTGACTCCTCATTGGCAGACTCGCGTTTCCATACTTTAGCAATTCGCCGTAGCGCCGTCTAAAAGCGGGTTCCCCAGACGACAACGTATTTTCCAACGCAAGTCTTTTCTCGACTATGTTGACATTTTTCACAAGACTCCCGTCAGTAACGTCGGCGGTGTTGCGATTAATCGGCGCACACCAAACACTATAAGACCGAAAACTGTTAAATGTGTTTTTTGTGGGTGTCGATTACAGATAGAACATCTTTCAAGATTTGGACAAAATGAAACCCTTACGCGGGAACCCGGGTCTCAGTTGCCGCATGACTCCGAGCTCGCTCGGACGAAGCCTGGAGGATGAACGGAAATCCAAACCCGATTTGTGCCATGTAAAAACATGAATGGCTGATATGAAATTGTATTTGTCTGCTTGATTTCAATAGGGGGAGGGGCTGCATTGGTGGGGGGGTGGGGGGGCAATCTGATAGCATAATCAGAGGTGGACAGCTTCCAGGCCTTGACAACCAGCAAGCTGTCTTTACAGCTGGAGATGAAGACCACCAGTGAAATGAGAAACGGCTGAAAAAGAAGTGTGCGTGTGCGTGTGCGTGTGCGTGTGCGCGTGTGTGTGCGTGTGCGTGTTTGACAGTTTGGTCAGGGAGAGATAAGGCCTCAAGGACGACAAGATGAAGCCAGATGTGTGCAAAGTGCGTTGACTGACAGCTTGAGGGACGAGTTTTCACTTTTCATCCGTCCATTTGAAGTCGCGTTAGCCAAAAATGGGGAATTTCTTCACTTCACACTTCATGCCAGCGATAAGAAAAAAAATAAATAATAATCGGACCGACCGAGATGGGAAATCTGATGAGCCTTACATCTGTCGCTGGTAAAGTCAAAAATAGATTACCATATGGCGACACATCATGACATATTGTATAACACCTTTTATAAAAAAAAAAAAAAAATCCCTGTAAAGTCAAAATAAAAATAACATAACAAAACAAATTAATTCTCCCAATCTTCAATTCTATGTATCATATAAATCTTGGCATCCCTGCATGAATAAGCTTTTTTTAAATGCATATTTTACATCCAATTTTCAGAGAACAAAAGTTGATTAAAAAAAAAAAAAAAGAATATAGACCCTTTTTTAAAGAATCAAGTAGTATTATAAAAATAATATTGAAATAAACGTGTTCAAATGACTTATTTATCTTGACAAAAAATATTCTTGTACATTTTACCCCTGAAGATTTTGATTTTGTTCTTTTTTTCTCAGTCTTTTGACATTTTGATGTTTTATGACATTTGCTGTATTTTGTGTTATTCATTTATTGTTTTAACTGTCTTTGTTGTTGTACAGCACTTTTCATTTAGCAACGGTTGTTTGAAAGCACTCCATAGATAAAGTTGAGTCGAGTTCTTTTGCGCTAAACAGATTTGATAACAGTTTTTGTTTTTTCATAAACAGACGCACGTGCGGCCGTCATAAAAAACGCACGCATCGAAAAGTTCGTGCCAGGGCAAGTCGAGTTGACCGTGTTTGGGAATTTGGCAGACTGTGCCGAGCCCTTCTCGGCAGTCTGCCAAATTCCAGAAAGTGCACACGAGACAATAGAGCAGATAAAATCAGGTCTAAGTTGTGGCGCAGACGGGGCTAAAATTTCAAGAGATGACAAAGGTCCCAAAATGTTTGTTGGCAAGCCGTGATGATGTTCTGCAATCGGTCGACGAGCACAAGCAGCGGCTGATGTTGAGGACGTCCCCCCCCCCCCCCCCCCCCCCCGAACACCCGCCTGGGAGTGCCCCCGTCGATCCACCAAGCATGTCTTCGGTTTTCCCCTGCCTCCAACATTCCCCTCGTCTTCCTTCTTATTACATGACCTGCTCCAAAAACAGATGGCAGAAAGGAAATTGTGGAGAAAGAAGTTACAAGGACGCTGCTTGTGAATTTCAGGGGTGAGCGAGGAAGAAAGCCGCCGGGACGTGTGACTTCACAGGGGAAGAAAGGAAGGTAGATGCAAGAGTGGGAGGGGAGGAGTCGGGGGGTGGGGGCGGGGGGGGGGGGGTCTGCGGGGGTTCTCCCTTGGCACGCAGCAGCTGTCTGCTGTTGCGACTCAGTTGAAACTGTGACTGTTTATGAACAACATCATCCATGCAGGAAACGCCTGATTGCATTGATTTAAAGCCTCGCACCCTAACGCACTTCAGAAGACGCTTTTTCATCGTCTCAAGAGAATCGCAGGCAATGTCGAACTCAACGGTGAACTTTTTGCCCCGCTACGCTTTGCTCAACTCAAACTCACTTGACAGCAAACAGACGTTTGCCAGACGAGCGCCATATCGACACGCTAACCAATTGCGTCGATGAACGGCGCTGAACGGCTGGAAATCGTACGTCGTCGCAGGCAGATCAAGTCCTGGCGAAAAAACGACGGCAGAGACAAAAAACGCGTTCATTCTTTTACATTCGAGTTCATGGTTATTATTGCACGTTTCTGCAAAAGAAGAATATTGTCATAAATTCAATCTCACCTCCGATAGTTTCTCTACCCGTGACTTGGAGCCAAGCTCGGTGAAGATCTGACATTTTCAAGGAAGCAGTATTAAGTTTGCATTCATAAAAATTCTAAATCTGAATTTTTCAAGAAATTCTCATCATCTATTCGTGGCAAAATAGGATCCATCCATCCATCCATCCGTCCATTTTCTGTACTGCTTGTCCTCAAAAGGGTCGCAGGTGGCTTCGGGCAGTAGGCGGGGCACACCCTGAACTGGTTGCCAGCCAATCGCAGGGCACACAGAGACGAACAACCATACTCACAATCGCACCTATGGACAATTTGGAGTGTCCAATTCACCTGCCATGCATGTTTTTGGAATGTGGGAGGAAAACCGGAGTACCCGGAGAAAAGCCACGCAGGCACGGGGAGAACATGCAAACTCCACCCAGGGAAGGTCGAAGCCCGGACTTGATCTCACAACCTTTTGCGCTGGGAGGCGGACGTGCTAACCAGTCAGCCACCGTGCCGCTAAATAGGATCAATGCGGCAAATGTGGGCGCCAACAAAAAGTTCAAACGTCAAATAATACATCCATAATCTTCTGGTGTGTTTTTATTTTATTTTATTCGGAACATTCAATTTCAAATACTTTTTAATTTGAATTCATATCTCATTACAAAAAAATGTCCTGCCATATGCGATCCTTTCCTGCAGGTGTTGCCTTCAGGTGTCGGCCACTCAGGGAGGTCGACACTTTCTTTTCTTTTTCTTTTTTTTTAAATGAAACATCTGCTGCACATGTGGAATTTCACAAAACAGCGGCATGAGAGGCAACACAATAAAACCACTGGGACTTCATTAGCAACAACGCTGGCAGGAGCAAAACAGCCAAAACGGTGATGTCAGCACATGTTCGTTGAATGTTCACAACTTTATGTGGATGACGGCGAAGTTGATGCAAGTCGGCGGGTTCCGCGCACACTCATCCCGGGCATTTATATCATGAAATACACGTTGCCAATTCTTCACCACAAGAAAAACTGTCTGACTATTAAAAAGCGTCGACGGTGAACCATCAAAAAGGACGGAAAAAGAAAAAAACAAAAAAAAAAGAAGAAAAAAAAAGAAAAGAAGAAAAAAAAAGAAAAAAAAAAAAAGGGACGGAAACGCGTGCGCTCTTGCAAACCTTTTGCCATTTCTGGGCCAACTTGAAGTTGAGGTAGAAAAAAACTGACCTTGTGGGAAAGGTTCACTTGCGGAGCGAGAGGTCAGGTCACGTTGCTGCTAACGTGCTGCGCTAAAAAGTCAAGAAGCAGAAGCACAAAGAACAAAAAAATAAATAAAAAAATCATCAAAAACGCAGGCTGAAGACTTTGTTTGTTTGCCCTCGCAGCTTCCTGTAATTGACCCGCAGCCGGCGGGTGTCACTCGCAGCACAACTACTTCGAGCAAGCACTCGTGACAGTTGCAGTCTGGCTTCCTAGTAATTAACAATGTCACTCTGCCAGTTTATACTGTCAACCCTTTCAAAATGTTTGTGAGCAATCGACGGACGACGACTGAAAACAACAACAAAATCTCGTTGCTTGAAGGGGTTTCGTATTTTTCTCAATGTATTAAATAACAAAAAATAAACCACAAATCAAAATGAATCAAGAAGAACAAACGGAGCGAGCGTCACAATACAGAGAAGATCACAAGACGTCGACTGGGAGCCGAACGGAACCATCATCGGGTGTGTCGGAGACGCTTCGAGTTATGTTGGAAATATTTGCTTATTCAGCAAAACATAATGGCTAGCCTGTGTTAAGTTATTAACATTGTTTTTCAGTTTCAATTTATATTTTAGCCGTTTTGGATTTAGTTATAGCTGTGTAGCTCAATGAATAGAATAGTATTGTATTCTTTTTTTTTTTAATTATTTTTTATTTTTATTTTTTATATAGTATTGTATTCTTATCTGTCCCTCTCATGAGAAAAGAAGGGCAACGGGTTTCTCTTCCACTGTTATCTAGGGAGTGTAGTCTAGTACCGGTCTCAGTCGGAAGAGGGGAGAGACAGGCTGATGTATTATTGTTTTTTCTCTAATCTGATTTGTATTCCTGGGAACTTGCTGATGGGAGGAGACTTTTCGTATTCACCCACTTTTCAATAAATAATGATGTGCCGGAGTAGAGGACACACAATCTGAACAGACCACTGTTTGAGTGAGTTCAATTGTTGTCATCAGAAGCTTCTGATACCTTTGCAAAGGGACTTCTTCACCAGGATCTCACCATTCAGTTAATTGAACACGCAAAGAGTAGAATACCAAAATATTATATACTCTAACACCTGCTAGCTCACGTTAGCGCTACAGCAGGCTATCCCGCTTCAGCGTCGAAACACAAAATGGTCACGCTACCTTTGTGTGAATTTCCACCACCTCCATTTTTTAAATCAACTACGTTGCCATTCTGTGTCCCTCCCTTGCGCACGGAAAAGCTTCTTTTCATCGGACACTTCACACATTCCAACTTGCTGTGGTAGAAACCAAGGAGAAGGACAGCGACGACTTTTAGTGTGCTAATTATTGACGGTATAAAGCTAAAAGTGGTAATGATGTCTATTTGCATAATGACGTGGTCGGGATTCGTATTTATGAGTAACTGTAATGTAATAAATGGGTTAGCCCGAATGTTTCCAAAAACCAGAATTTTGACCTTAACCCGAATATTGACCGCATGTAAACGTAGTCACTGATGTTCCTGGAATTCATTTGCCATTTTTGGAATAACAAGTTGGAATCAAAAGCCAAAACGTGGCCTTTTAAGTGCTCCATTTGTTTAAATGTATTCTATGCGTAAAAGTTCTTAAAAGCTTGTCACAAAGAATCCTTCTTCATCATCACCCGTCCATCTTTTCTCTCAATCTGTGGGAGGGGCGGGGCCTAACCAATGTGTACAATTTAAAATAAGGCCAGACCACCACATGGGCATGGAAGGGGGGGGGGGGGCGGGGGGGCTGTGTATGCAAAACTATTCATGTGCAAAAGTTCCTTAGTTGTTTACAATGTAGCAAGAACAAAAGAACAATGTCGAATAGCTCCACACATTAACATATGTTGCACAAAAGTAGCATTCTGTTGAAAGTTTCGACACTCTAAATGTCAAATCCAATGGCTGTTGAATAATTTTGAATAATTTTAGACCTTTTTACTAACACAAAGAATCACTTTTTTTTCTCTGCATAATCATCGGTTGATAATGATTTTTTTTTTGGGGGCTGCATTCTGAGTGAGTTAAAAAAAATAATAATCCTTTTGTGTATTTGTTGTTTTATCAATTCATCATCACGCGGCCCCGCATTCGGCGCGGTCGCCGGTCCGGCCCAAATTAAAGGCAAACGTATTCTAAATTCCTGTCACTTCCTCCCTGATTGGTGAGGAAATTGCAAACGAAGTCCCAAAGTGCATATTTACCTGCCGCCGCCGTGACAGCCGCTCATAAATCACACTTATCTCCCGCCGGTGGGCGGCACACATTGCTTTTGTCCTTTACACAATGATGGCCTTCCCCCAATGATGGCTGCAGACGGCGGGATCTGCGAGGGAAGGTGGCCCCCGCCGGAGGCTGAGACACGTCGCTCACTGCATTGGACACGCACGCACACACACACACACGCACACGCACACACACACATTGCACAGCTGCTGCAAACTCGCAACATCATCCCACCTGTCTGTGCTCATCCAGCACACATTTGGACAATCCTGCTTTTTTTTCCTTCCTCAACGCCTTTGTTGGTCCTGTCACGACAGGATTGCGGCTCCGGGAGAGGCAGTAAATAAAAAGCAAGGAAGTACTCAACGTTGTGGCAGAAAAGATGGGTACAAATAGAAGGACTGATTCAAGAAAAAAATAAAAAAAAACAGGCTGTCATTGAGTTTGAAGATAAAAATGATTTCTTTATTTAGTTTTTTTATTAACCAAACACAATTCGTACCACTATCATGCCTCTGTTCTCACAATGATGCAGTGGACAGACACTAATGAATGTTTTTCCGAGTATGTGGTCAATAGATGTACAAATATGTTGCCATCTTGTGTAAGAAAAAGAAAAACAGCACCAGACACACAAATAAAGTATTTTTTTTAATTTTTTTTTTAATGCAGAATTGGAAATAATTTTTTCACCGAAGATAAGGCATGACTCCTTCTTGTGATTTGGTGAAGAGGTCAGCCCGTAGATTATTCAGAAGCTCCAAAATGGTATTGCTAAATAGATGAAATGTCAAAAGAATTTGTATTTTATTTTTTCCTGCCATTTCAAAAATGTCAACATAACATCCCCGCTGGCTCTCGTTTTGCCTGCACGACGTTGGCACCATCAACCAAATTGCACACGCAAGACACCATTTTGAAGAAAAAAAAAGAAAAATCTTGTGTGTTCCACAGACGTAATCCTCGGTGGGCTCGTGAGCAGATCGGCTTTTTCACTTCGATCGCACGATCCAGTTTGCCGTTCCACTCAGCCAAAGACCCTGAAAACGGGAAAATTTGCCGTCGGAACGGCAGCAAGAAGGTATCGTGCTTTTGATCATCCACTTCAGAGTGCTTTGATTGTTAAGGAATTACGCGTCCTTCGCTTTTAAGTCTAAATTACATTTCACGATGACACCCTGCGTTGCACTTATGCAAATTGGATCATACTTCATAGTAAATAAATAAATAAATAAATAAAAAAACACCTGAAGACGTCTATTTCGGTCTCCTTGGATTTTGAATAGTGGAGCTCGACTTCCCTTGTCAAATGGTTGCGGTCGTTAAGGCCTATGTCATAGTTAGGTATCACAAATGTAGAGTATTATTATTATTATTAGTCAGTTAAACGATCAATAAATCAATAGTACACTGTAAAGGTGACATCCTGCTCCAGTCCAGATCTGGATTGGGATCCTGGATCCTTTCAATTGAATCGAGAGCGACATTGTCGAGTGGGCTGAAATGTTTATGGCTCGTTGGAATATCCTGTAAATATATACACGGTACGTACGTGAAATATCAACCAATCGTGTGCTTTGTTGCAAACGTCTCCGATGTCATATGCCAGTCATGAGGTTTTTGAACTATTATATATTTTTTTTCTCCAACTCTCGAATGATCTCTTTACTTTACTTGTCAGCAGAAACTTTGCTCTAAACACCAACACAATGATACTTTTTTTTTTTTTTTTTTTTTTTTTTTTTAACACAACACAATGATACTTAAATGAAACAAACAAGACGTGCTTTAACCTAAAAAAAAAAAAAACCTTCAACTTGATTTTGAGGTGTTGAAATCATGATTAGGTAAAATTGCAGGAATTTTCAGACAACGGAAAAATTTGCCGGCTCGCTGCATGCTAGCATCATATATCTTCGGGTTCGGCAAAGTTAAGCAAAGGGCTGCAAATCTTTAGCAAACAAATCCTTTAGTGCAACGTGCGGCGCACGAGAAACATCATCGGCAATTTGCCGATACTTAAATGCTGAATTGTTTTCCTCAGCCTGCATCTTTCATACGAGACATATTTGTCATTCTCGACACATCGACTGGATTCCCCTTCAGCCCTTGGTCCTCGTTAGGGTTCCATTTTTTATGCCCCCCCCCCCCCCCACCTACTCCCTTACAGCATCTTCCTCCTGTGGTTGTGACCTTTGCCCCCGTTTTCCCAGCAGTCGTGACGCTGATGGGCGACCTGATGAAGTCTCACGGCTGGCTGCGTCCTCACAGATGCGTCCTCTGCTGTCCTGCTGCAGATGACTTGAACCTCCGCCGTCTACTGATGTTGCACACGGGTTTTGCTCAGATGACCCCCCCCCCCCCCCCCCGTTTCCTGCTATGCTTGATTTTATTGTTTCTCCTTCTTGAGTCAGACGCTGCTTCCTCACTCGGCGGTGGCTAACAGAGCTAACAACTTTTGGACTTTTTATTCTCTAAATCTGAAAGCTAATATGAACTTTCTACTCCCTTACTTTGTCAAGATAGACTTTCATCCTCACGGCAGTTTCATTCTTTTTGCTCTCCCCCCCGGTTGTCATGGTAACCAACAAAAAAATCCGTCGCTGTGGCCAATCAGTCACTTGCAAGAACGTTTGTGCTTATTATTGACTCCTTCCCGCTTTACATGAAACTAAAACTAAAACTAAAAGTCACTCCAACAAAAGGAAGCCATCATGAAAACAAAATACACAAATGCGATCAGCTGCAATTCCACCCAAAGTCGAACCTTGATGCGATGTTAGCGATTTGCCTGTGGTGGCGCGCGCGAGTGTAATCTGATGAACCCGAGAAACTCAGCCCGAGAAGTAAACATCCATTGGCGTCAACACAAGACTACTTAAAAAACAGATTATCTCACAAAATATTCTTTCGGATTATGATTTACACATCAAGCCCAAGGTAATCTCAGGCCAGTAATCGTCGGCTATAAATGATTTAATTTTGAACAAATGCAAGGGCACACGCGTGGAATAAACCATGTAACAAAACTGAGCTAACTGTAGCTCCGCCCCCTTTATGCAAAGCAAGATGTATTATTACTTCACCGAAGCTCTTTAGAGCAATTATTGTCTTATTTTCCTGTTCGCCGCAATATTTTTTAGGCCGTTTCAGAAAATTGTTAAAAAACACGGGAAAGTGAGTTTGGAATTAGGAAACCAAGAAAATGCTGAAGTGCTTCGCTAATACTGGAACGACCACCGGTGCCTCGACTTATGAGTTTAACTGATTCTGTTACCTTGCTCGTATCTTGAATCATCTCAAGAGTTGACGCAACATGAATGAAAGAACAAACAACATGAAAACAGAACAAAATCCAATCAAAGCAAAGTCAACAAAAACACGGCTCATGACACAAATGTCAACATGAAGCGGCAATAAACAGTTTAAATGTCTTGTTTAAAAAAAATTAAATGCTGTTTGTTGTGACGTGTGCTGCCGCCATCTAACGTTAACTTGCTAGCTTAAAGCACTGACTGCTTGCTTATGGGAAATCGACAAGGAGGTAGAAAGGTGGCCTTTTGGAAAATAGAAGACGTGGCCTGATTTTTGAAAAAAAAATAATAATAAATAGCGTGGCTGTGAAGGCCGTTGGCCGCGAGTAGATTCTGTGTGAGAGGGCGCAATTAAATTGCTCACACAAGTCCAAAGCCCTCGTCTTTTTTCCCTCTGTTGTCTCCTCTGGAGCGGGCAAGACAAGCAGCCGGCGGCAGAAGCGCAAGGTAACCTTTCTCTAATTGATGTCTGCGTGCGCCCGGCGCAGCGGGTTGCCGGCGCGGCGAGGGAGTCGGCGGTCGCCCGGGCTGAGGCATGCGACTGCGTTTGACAGAAAGGGGGGGGGCGGGGGGTTGATGAAGCCATACTGTGTGTGGCGCCACCTCAATCACTCGCTCATGGAATCGACACATTGCCATGTGTAGATGTGGGATTAACACCTTGTGCCTGATGACCAAAATATAAAATATATTCCCGCGCGGTAGTCATTAATCCATTTGAAAAATAAAAGGTCGAGGTTATAGTTTGCCTGGTGCTTCTTCACCATTCGTCAATGTCGTGCAATGGCGGCAATAGTACAAGGTCGAGGTGGGTTGTGATGTGGTCCAGGCCAGAGGTGGGGAGAGTAGCCACAAAATGTACTCAAGTAAGAGTACAGTACTAAGTATTCAGTGGAAAAACTACAAGTCGTGATTAGCTGAAACTATAAATGTGTTTACGAGAACGTTCTTACAAAAACAGCACGATTGGCTCATGGGCGGAGATGGCGTAAATGTTTCTTTGTTATTTTCACAAATATTTGTCCCTCCATTCGAAACAGTCCAGTATTTTGCACAAAAAAAAAAGAAACGATGGATACAAATAAAAGTAGCAAGCGGAATGCGGCTCAGTGTAAAGGAAGTAATTCTAGCAAAAAAATAAATAAAATGGGTTGCAGTAAAACTACTCGGACAAATTCTTGAATCGCATGTAACGGCAGAGGCGGGTGTTCCGTCAGTACTGATGGACTGCGCGTCTCCCGTTTTTCCGTATCAATAATGAGAAACTTTTTTATTTTTTATATTTTTTTATTTTCTTAAAATAAAAAAAAATAAAAAAAATAAAATAAAAAATAAAATAATGAGAAACTTAACAAAATACAAAATAAAGACGGATTAAGCACTGACGGAAGTGGGTTTTTGTCTGCCACTCGCCGGGTCAAGTACGGACGGACCTCTCCGCCCGTTACTGCCGAACAGCCGTTTTGTTGACAGACTGACGGAATGGCCAGCTTTGTCGGTCGGTCCTAAAATAGTGGTGAGGAAGTGGTGAAGAAACTGGCTTGAAATCAAATGACGGACGGGTGCCAAATTGCCCGCCTCTGCGTAACGGCGTGAATATAACACGTTACGACCGACCTCTGCTCGAGTCACAAGACTTGACTTGAGTCAGACTGTAAGTGCTTGATTTGAGGACTCGAGACGTGCTTGGAGGGAGCACCAAGATTTTGTCATTTGGATTTAAGGAATACATTTCTTTTATTTTTATTTTTATTTTATTATTATTTTTTTTTAAGGAATACATTTCTGACAACATTGTGGAAAACAACCGATTCCTAACAATTAAAATGGTAAATGGAGTGCACTGGTTGTGTTGATGAAATCCTCATTTGGTCCACAGCGACAAATACAGTTTTGTGAAAAGAATCAGAGTGCTTTATAGTGTGGAAAACAATTTACAACCACCACTTAAGGTCACCAGATAAACTAACACTTAGCCGAGCTTTTTCTCTTTTTTTCCTACTCCTACTACTGTGCCCCCCCCCCCCCCCCACCCCTGCAGTTTGGATGTCCTGTGCCACTGTGCCTCCTCTCAAGTTCATCAAATGAAGTTATGCAAATGCAGTCAATTATAATTTGGCATCAGAAATTCACAGGAGGCGAACATGTATTCAAAGTGTCTCATTGGCGAGATGACTTCACTGCGTGCTGTCATAGGCCTGCTTATGTTATCATGTATTTCCGGGAGGGGCGGGGGGGGGGGGTGTTCTTTACAGAAGAGCATTGTATGTATAAAATCATGACAAAAGTCATAAATGAATTTCATTGTGATGCAAATGCAAACCATTTGTAAAAAACGTATTTTGGAAGGTGCAGTCGTTGCCCCGTTTCGCCGTCTTGCCGACTTGAAAACGGCGCCGTTGATTGATGGCGCTGTAGAAGCTTTTAAGGGTGTTGAGCAGAGCCAGAAATGAAGAATGGAACCTTGCCGATCAGTCGGGGTTCATTAGGTCGACCGGGTGGCAAAAGGCCTGCAGCAGATGCACTGTTGGATGTCGGCCAATTTCTCCCCACTGAGATCCACATCGGAGCAAAAAATGATGAATGCTTGGAGAAGGTCGGTTACGAGAGCAAAGAAGACTTCCTACATGAGCTTTGTTTTTTTTTTTGTTTTGTTTTTTAAGCCGGGATGGCGAAGCTGAAGCATAATTGGTCAGGTCGTTAACGATGCGTCCCTTTCCTCGTCCCCACTCGCAGATTGCGAGTCGGATGACTTTTTAGGAACATTCGTTCACTTGTATTAAGCAATATGATATTTTCGGTACGCATATCAAATCAAAAAGCCTCAAAAAGTCAAACCTGACAAAAGTCTGCAATTTTGGTTCTAAGTGGCCATTTTGTCTGTTTCCCAACCGCACCTGGAGATTTTGTCCAACTGCTACCAAATTGTATTTGTATGCACGGAATCAGCGGCTCTCAAATCCACAAATCATATTTTGGGGCGAAGTTTAAACTTGACTTTTTAAATCTGAGAAAGTCTTTGTTTTTGAAAAGATCACCTTTTCTTTCTTTAAAAAGAAAAGTCTATTCTCGCAACTCGTAACGTATCTTTTGTCTCAAACAAAGGCAACTTTTGAATGGCATTCGAGGGTACGCATAGTAGGGCAGTTATTGGGCAAGGCAGGGAAATGACGGACGTTGATTCGTTTGATACGGTCTTTAACCGTTCGGTTCGGTTTGAAAGTAGAATGGTTCAATCCGGCGGGATTTAGAATTTGATTTCAATATGATACAGCTCATTTTCGAGAGGATATGACGCAATGACTATTTTCTTGTCATTTTACATACATTGACTATAAAAGATGATTGATTATGCATCTTGATTTTTTCCACAGGGGAACGATTGAATTGGGTTTGAATCAATGCTATCTCATCTTTTTTTATTTTTATTATTTTTATTTATTTTTATTTATTATTATTTAAAAAAAAAAAATGCTATCTCATCTTTTAAATGAAACAAAAGATTTTCCGGTTCAGACCGCTTTTTTGTTATGCCCCCCAGTATTTACGTTTAATTGGTGGAATAGTATTTTTAGGAAGCCTTTGAAAAAGTATCCTGTAAGAGAAAAATGTTTTCAGAAGCGCTTTTCTAGAGTGCAAAGCAGCGACTCTTCACAACAACGACAATGATGACCTTCATTCTTTAGAAATGTGTAATAAGTTGAATGAGGCATCGATGGTTTTTCTTTCTGTTTAAGCAAATGACCGTGAAACAAAAGTATTAATGCTGCAGACCAATACACGGAGACCCGATGACACCATATTTGCCAGAGTAAATCTGATCACGCGCCCGTGTGTAATTATCTGGGAACAAAAAGCGCCCATCATTTGTCCTCGGATCCTCAAGCGTCCGTTTGATTTTTTCCGAGAGCGGCCGACGCCGGCAACAAAACAACAAAACGGCTTCCCGGGATGCTCATTACCTGCTCAATGATCTCATAAATGTCACGCGCCGCGGCTTTTGCTCTTCTTTATGTGACATCTGCAGGTAGCGCCGACTGGCCACATTTAATCTTAATGTAACCCCCCCTTAGGTCCTATTAAACCCGCAGCCGACGGGCTCTAAAAATAACTGCCCTAGTCGCAACCGAAACGGGGAATTGCGGGAAATTGGCGATGTGTTCATGCAAGAAGCAGAACACACGAAACAAATGATCAGCAAATCAATACCAATGTTACAGTTATGTGTCTTGTGTATCTCGATTGATGGAGTGCAAAACAATTCACAGATGAAAGGATTTTAAAATACAACAATTTGATTCGGTTCATTAACCCCCCCCCCCCCAAAAAAAAATAATTTCTGATTAAAATTTTGTTACACTCTTATAATTTGAAACTATCCACGATGAATCCAGACAGAACTAGGCGGTCGCTGAGGGCGGCATCGAGTGGAGGGGGAGCCAAATTATAGGGGGGGGGGGGGGGGGGGATTTCTATTTTTTTATGTTGGGTCATTGTGGACAGTCAAACATATTTGCAGCATCCAGCAGGTGAAACCAAACAAGATGGCCTCCCCTCAGGCACTCGTCCAAAACCGAGTCCGGTCTCTGTTCAAACCCGCTGCCTGAGGCTCTTAGCATGGTCCGCCTTTGATAAGGTGATAATTGTTGCGCTGCGTAGCCCGAAGGCGTTTAAACCCTCGCCTGACACTTTTCGTCTTTCTATCTTTTTGTTGGATTCTTGCAAATATCACTTTGACAAGGTTGTGACTTAACGGATAAGAAAGAACTTCCAACAAACACACACATTTTGTTTGCGCATATAAAGCCCCCCCCCCCCCCAAAAAAAAAACTTATTTCACTACAATACTCAGCTGTTATTTTCAACTCTATGAGGGATTCGAAAAGCTTTTCCTCCCACACATTTGGGTCAAAATAGAAATAACTTTCACGTCAAGATTATCATGAGAGCAAAAATAAATAAATACGTACAAATCCTCGCATTTCTCAACATTTTCATTCTTTGTCTTTTGAAACGTCCTTGAAGTCGGGTACACGCATCATCGGGCCAAAGTTAGAGAAGGCCCGATTATCGGATGTCCCTTAACGATGATCCTGACTGATTGTCCTGCGGTGTGTGTGTGCAAAATGTGCGCATCTTAAGCGTTTCCTCTCCGAAAATGGTGCCAAAAGCTGTAAATATGAAATCTTTTCAACATCACTCGGGACGAGTGTGTGGAGCGATGCAATTCCCAGATTTCTTCTTCTTTGTATTTGCTCCTGTCTGGAGGCCTTGTTGCACCACGCTGCCCCTCACAGGTCAGTCTTGGTAGCACAACAGACATGTTGCTGCTCATCTGGAGTTCTTCGGTGCGGCGTGTGAAATTTGCAAGACGATGTTTATTTTCCGGTGACAGGGACTTAAAAATCCGAACTGGCCATTTGGACCTTGAGCAAAAACTGTACTTATGTGGCAGTAGACTAAGTGTGAAAGTCAGATTGAGCTGTTGTGAAAAGTGGGCGAGCAGATGTGCGCCGCGATACAGACACATCGGCAGCGTTGTCTTTCTCCGCAGCGACACTATTGGATTCTTGAATGCCGGCAGAAAGAAAAAAAACAACAACTCATTGCCTGACCTTTATCGACGCGTTTTGGAGGAGACACAGACCAGCGTGCGCGCAGTCCCTCGTTACAAGCGCATAATTAGCACGAATTGATCCGCCTCCCTCGGCTTTTTCTCCCCCTTGATGCGGACCAAAGCGTTGCGAGCGACACCCGTCGCGCAAAAAGCGACGGCAGACGGTTTTATTAGCCGCGTTATGCCGCCGGAGACGAGAGAGGGGAAGGTAGAAAAAAGGGAAGAAGAAAGAAATCGATTGTAATTCACACGGCTGAGATGTCAATCACAAGCCGTATTGATTGGCTTTATTAGAATATCAGTGGCTTGGCTCGTATGGATTTTGTTTTGTTGTCATTGTTCTGGAGGGGAATTCGTCTAACCTATCACGTATAATAAACATACTGCTGAAAAAAAAAAAAGAAAAAAAAAAGATTGGGCTTATTAAGATATCAATGGGCAGCACGGGGAACGAGCGGGCAGCAGTGATCTTGGTAACAAAATGGCGACCATTTCGAGTCGATAACAATATGGCGACCATTTTGAGTAACTAACGACTAATCTTTTATTTGTTTTGTTTTTAATTATTTTTTTCCTTTCGGACACATTATTACAGGTTACATCACATCATTTGCAACATTGACATTTTTTGATTGATTTTTTTTTCCTCTCCTGGTTTGAGTCCGCTCCGAATACTGTCAATTCCAATGTTGGCAAATTTGTGGGCATGTTCTTGTGTCATTTCACTCACCGCCAAGCTGGTTACATTACAGTGTGTGTGTGTGTGTGTGTGCGCGCGTCAACCTGCGTCAGTCCTGAATATTTTTCCGCTTTAATTTTATACCTACACAGCAGAATAAAAATAATAATTAAATAATATTTCATATTAAAATAAATAATGAAAATACCCCAAAAGCTGGCGCTTGCATATATCTCACTCCAGCATGCCCACTCTAAAAAAGTCACCGCTCGCCACTCAGTCGGAGTGTTATTTTAAAACAAAACAAAAGTTAGCAAAATGTGCCGCTGTAAAATATCCATCTTCAGGGAAAACAATAGCAAACAGTTGCCACACTTGCAGAAGTGAGTTGCGGAGGGCTGCAAAATGATTGCTCACCACACCGAATTCAACCACAGTTCGTTACGTGCTAAATTTACACGCGCAACAAAATGAATAGTTAACAAATATACGAAAATAAAAGGAGGTAAAGCAAGTCCTTCTACTCATCATTGGGCACACAACAAACAACTCTACATTATGAAACACAAAGGAAACAACTTCCATCTTTAAACGTGAAGCATTATGAGATGAGGTCATCTTCGCCCTATCATCTGGTGGGAGGGGCATCACGTGTGCGCCAAATCACGGTTTTAGCACATTTGCACTCATCAACATCCAAAGTAAAGATGTTTGCGTTTCTAATTAAAGTTGGTTCTAATAACAACCAAAAATCAAAATAGGAAACATTAGGAGTTGCAGTTCCTCTCGTTCCGACATAATGTGTATTTTTGGAGTCTTTTTCCACAGAAAACTAATCGTGAAATTCCAGCCAAGATTTTGGATTCTAATGCACATTTGACAACATACAACTCTCGAAAACAGCCACTTTTGTAGTGTCGTTCATCGCCGCCCACCTTTTCAGTGTGCCACTAAAACTCCTTCCTAACTTTGCCCCTTTTATTTTGAAAGCTCCTCCAGGACATCTGACCTGTCCCGAAGGGGGACGACAGCAACTCCTTCCTTTTATACACGATTTGCATAAACGGTCACGAGGTCGCACACTCTGCAGCGGTGTGAGGTCACCAAGTGCAGACAACGCAGAACACATCTTTCTCCTTCCCGAAATCTTTTCTCCGCACTTTTTTCCGTCTTGTGCACGAGCCCAAAAATGATGACGTCAATATATGCTTCGTATTTAATACGAGTTCAAAAAGAAAGCATATTATTGTCCTCGATGATCAATTTGTATCGAGTGTGGAACTGTCAATGTGGAGTAAAAGTTATCGACAAACATTTGCAAGCAAATGGAATACGTACTTTTCGTACACATTTGAACGTATTTGCAATGTGTTCAAACATACGTGTAGGCTACATGCTAAGAACATAGCATTATTTCCCATAATGCTATGGGGTATTGATTTGAGCGTGCGCAAATGAGACTTTTTTTCTTTTTTGCAATTGGCCTATTAAAACGTTGAAAAATTAAGCACTAAACAAAAGTTGATTTGTCATTTTTATGATTTATTATTATGTCTGCAGTGCATGATCTCCGTTCAGCATTTTTTCCTCATGTCGCCGGGTATGCGTGTGCGCAAGTCAATAACCCGTTCCATCGTATTTAAATACTTTTAAATGGTTTTCTGGTGAGCTAACAAATACACGCACGCACGCACGCACGCACGCACATACACATACTCAAAAAAATATATATTAAAAAAAAATATTTAAAAAAATAAAATAAATAAAATAAAAAAAATAAAAATAAAAAAAAGAGCAATGATGATGACATTTCCGAATGAACAATACTGAGCACTTAAAAAAAAAAAAGTAAATAAAAATAAATAAATAAATACTTTTAAATGTATTTACAAATACGTTTGAACATATTTGCCAGTGTAAAATGTTTCATCCTCATTGGTCGTTCCACGCCTCCGTAATTTAGAGAATTCAAGTGGAAATACTTCATATAAAGAGGTGCCTTAATATTGTGCTTTCGTTTTTTTTTTTTTTCGCCTTATCATAAAAGGTGCCAGTTATTGTTTGGTCAAACTACATAACAGCACACTAAATAAGGACGCACTTGAAATTTGGCAAGATTTTTCTTTTCACTTGAAAGGGACTTTAAGTTATTGATATTGGCAATTTGAAAAAAAAAAAAAAAACATTAAGAAGGATTCAAAAGTGCTCCAAACTGAAATGTTCTCTCATCTTGTTTTTGTGCTTTATCTTATCGCCTCACGAACGACGATGCAAGTTAATTGCAAGGCTCAGTTACGGCAAACGCGGCGTTGCCGGCTGCTGCGAAAAAAAGATTGAAACGGCGCCTTGAAGTCGGCATCACGACCGTCTTTTATCAAACGGCTCCCCTCAAATGGCGACGTTGATGTCTCGAATCAGCAATTTGTCCCCCATCAGTCCTTTGACTCGCTCACCCGCGGTTTCTAACGGCCTCTGACCTCGCCTCTTATAATTTCATGGCGGCTGTCGCACGCCGACTTGACTTCGGGTCAAATTGTAGCTTTGGTGCAGAAATGCGAGTAGAATGAGCCGAAAGTGAGTGCGTCGCGTCGCCAAGCGATCGATGGAGGCCGAGCGCATCAACGACGCGCCCGATGAGCCGTGACGCGTCGTTGCCGCGGAGCTTTTATTGTTGCCGGCGCAGATGCGGAGGGACCGAAACGTGCCGCTTGACCTAAAGCGCATCCTTCAACACGTACTTATGCTTTTTTTTTTTTTTTTTTTCTTTCTCTCTTCTTTAACAGTTGTGAAGCAGGAGTGTCAAACTAAATGTGTACATTTTACAAAAATGGGATTAGGGATTAGGATTGGTGCTTTAGTGGAAGGTATTATTTAAAAAAAAATAAAAAAATACATACAAATATTGATGATAACGAAACAATAGCTTTACATTTCCGGTTCCGAGATCAGTGGAGTTGATTTGTTTTTATGAGATCATCATCATTTTTTAGCAGCAACAATTTCCATGCGACGTAAAAGTGGAATAAAGCTTTATCACCAGATGTTGAACAAACAGTTGCGGTGGAATGCGAGCCATAAAAGCGAAACCTGAAAACAGCTGTTAAGAGCGCGGCACCGTCACACCTTAGTGAGTCTGATTTCCAAATTCCACAGCACATGGTAACAGTTGCCATAGCAACGTGCAATACAATATTTTAGCATCATTGTTACGGTTGTTGCACGGCTATTACAATATTATGGTCATGTTTCCTGTTGACTTTTTCATTCAGCGTCGCTGATCGGTGTTGTCTCGTTTTAAGGTTATAGCTTCTATGTTGACGATATTGTTGACCTCAATTGGTTCCCCGACAACAATTGCCTTCGCACAATGCATTTTTTGCAAATAATTCTTCAAGGACATTGGATGATGCACAGTTGAGAAATGTTGTCATTGTGTCTTTTACTGCAATTAGATATCAAAATGTAATTAAAGCTGCGAGCGGTGATGAATGCGCCCCCGAGCTCCGACCTTGTAAAGCTGATTTATTGGACTTTTGCGCTTTATGGTGACTCATCAAAATTCTCTGCCCACGAGCAATGGCGGAAACTCATCTGTCTCGTGTGAGGTTGAAATTTGCTTGCAATGCGGCACAATCTTGAGTACAAGTTTGTCTTTGAAGGAACCCTGAACCAAATTTGGAATAGTTTGGGGATTTTTATTTTTCCGTCCGTCCGTCTTCTATTCCGCTTATCCGGGGTCGGGTCGCGGGGGCAGCAGCTTTAGCAGGGAAGCCCAGACTTCCCTCTCCCCAGCCACTTCAGCCAGCTCCTCCGATGGGATCCCAAGGCGTTCCCAAGCCAGCCGTGAGACGTAGTCTCTCCAGCGTGTCCTGGGTCGTCCCCGGGGCCTCCTGCCGGTAGGACATGCCTGGTACACCTCCCCAGGGAGGCGCCCAGGAGGCATCCGAACCAGATGCCCCAGCCACCTCAACTGGTTCCTCTCAACCAATCAATCTCTTTATTTTTCATTTTGAGTTTTAGGTTTTAAATTTTGTTAGTTTGAATTAGTTTTCAGGGTGGTTCTGTTAGTTTTTTATTAGTTTTAGTTATTTAAAAATGCTTAGTTTTAGTTTAGTTTGAGTTAGTTTCAGTATTAGTTTTTTTGTGCATGACTTGTGTGCAATATTTAATAAACACCATGGTAAAATGAAAACAAGTAGCACATTTCTGACCTAGCGGTGCATTTCGGCTGAGTTAAATAAAAAAAATCAGGCGAGCTGAGCCATGGGAGCCAAAAGTCAAGCAGGCAAAATTGTGGCCTGCCGACGAGTGATGTCATCTGAAGGTGCTTTTCTATTGGCTGCTGCTCGATGACGTCACTTCTGTGTGACACACTTTCAAGCGTCCTTATTCCAGTTAATATCAAAATAAATATGCTTAAAATCACATTCAATATCATTCCCAAAGGCTCATGCATTAAATTAATTACCAAAGACTAAAACAAAGGACATTTTTGCTATAATTATAGTTAGTTTTGTAAGCATAAAATGTACGTTTCAGTTAGTTTTCTTTTTTTTTTTTTAAAGCATTTTCGTTTTTATTTTATTTCAGTAACGGAATTGTTTTTTGAATTTTAGTTTTTTCATGAACTAAAATAACCTTGCCCTGAACACCCTAAAAATGTCCCCTTTAAAACCCAAATTTATTTTCAGGCATGACTTCTTGAGACTTTGTTGTGGGTCTACTCATGATACACACCAAATTCTGTGTATTGAAGTGAAACTGCGTTGGGAGTTTAGTTAAAAAATAAACAAGATTTATCTTTCATGGCAAGTCATTAAACTTTACTGCCACACGTAACGTGTCACGTATATGAGGCTAACATTTGGTAGCAATCCTAAAAACGTCTCGGTCAAGTTTTTGTGTCATCTTCAGCCGAGGTCGGACATTTTGGCCAGTTTCTGGGAACGGTGGCATTTGTCACGCTGGAGTGCTTTCAGCGGCTGATCCGAGTTCCTCAGGTACTCGCTGAAGCAGCTCATTATCCGCCGTTAGCTTCTTCTTCCTGTGCTACGCTGCGTCCTTGGAGACTCGCCAAGTACGGATAATCCGAGGGTGATAATGAGCTCCTCGGCGCTCGCTCGGCCCTTGGACACGGTGTTTAGGAAGCCATCAATCAAACGGAAACCACAACTGGAAGTGACAACTTCTTTTACAGCGTGGCTTTTTCTGACTTTTTTTCTACGTCTATTCATGCTGGACCAAATGTTCTTCGTACCAAGGGCCACAAGTGAGATTATTTCTTTAATGCCACAACCGCGACCACTATTAAACTCTTTCACCGCCGTTGACGGAATCCAACCATTTACGGCTTCCGTCGAATATTTGACGAAGATCTCGCCCGGCTTGTCCGTGAAATTTGAGGTTTGCTAACCAGTCTAATGACCAACAGATGCTGGTCGGTGGCAGAAATGCAACGGAAAATGCTAAATATATAATAGAAGAGAAACAGCTGGACAAATCTGCGGAAAAAAGAACACACAGAGAAGAAAAAAAACTTTGAAAGTGGTTCCTGTAAAATTCTGAATGAAGGCTGATATTCTGACGCGCCTTGAACATATTTGATTAGGCCTCTTTTGGCACACATAATTAGGTGACTTTGAGCTTGGCTGCTGTATTCTCTGTGATCTCTCCTCCAGCTATGCCCTTTCTTATCTTTGACACACTTACTAGTTGAATCCAGTTATGACCATGGCGTATTGTTATATAAAATTATATATATTTTTTTAAATAAAATGCATAGTATTAGGTTTGCTGAGTGGGATGCAAGGCAAGATGGCGACCGCACATACAAACAGTTCTTGCACCCAAAAGACGAAGATACACAGCAAATATAACATCCTTTCAAACACGGTATTCCAAATATATTCGCGTGAGAAAAAGGGTAACGAGTCTTATTCAGGTTTTTAATACCTCAAATAAGAGCCAGTATTTGGGTTCTGAAACCAATCCTAGTCAGTCATGCAAAATATTGTGACACCTGTTTGACGGCGACACGTACGTTCGGATGAAAAGTTACCGTTTGGCATGTTGAATGCTTTCAAGTTCGAAGATACGGCTGATGTCGTTCGTGCCTCTGATAAAGACGGTGGGTAAGCATCACCTCCGCACCCGCGTCTTCCTTCGACACCGGGAGAAGCTCATTATGTAAACAAATGCACAAGCACTTCTTTCCAATGAAGGCCTTATCATTGGCAGCAGATGATCCCATGAAAGCTCCCATCAGTCCAATTAAAATGCTTCCAGGCTTGTTTTTGCCGGCCTAATCACGCAACCCTTATTGCTTTTTCCCGAGCTTTATTTTTTATTTATTTTCGCTGAGTACATGCTTGTCCCATTAATGTGTAAATCTTTAATCTCTCTATGGTTATTGCTGTTTTCAGAGTGCTTTATTTCAACCTCGTGTACAGGGACTGACAGTTTTATAACCCAATAGCAATTCCCGCAAAAAGAATCACGGGCACCAAATATTGGCATAAACAATGTAAAAGATGATAAATAGTGCTGATCTGGGAGTTATTATTTTCCCCAATTCTGTTCACTGCTACTTGATTGCCTTTGTATCAGAGGGGGGGGGGGGGGGGGGGGGAACTTCTTTGTTTACTTTCTAGGAGCCACAACTTCTAAATGTGAAATATCATATCGATATGTTAGATAGTATTTGTGAACTAGCGTCTATTATGAGACAAAAATGAAAGATCTCACACCCTAATTTTTATGGCCAATCCTCAAAATGATCATCAAACTTCCAACCCATCCTTTGCCTGCTGTATACGACGTACGTCGCCGTTGGGTTAATGTGACCCCCCCAAAGTGACCCCCCCCTGTATTATAATGCAATGCAATGATTGAATTCATTATTAATCCCCCTTTTCGGTTTAGGTGAACGGTATGAGATTTTTTCTAATAGGTTTTCTGGTGAACTAACAAATACACGCACGCACGCACGCACATACACATACTCACCCACACACACAAAAAAAAAAAAAATTAAAAAAAAAAAAAAAATATATATATATATATATATATATATAAAAAAATTAAAAAAAAGGAGCAATGATGATGACATTTCCGAATGAACAATACTGAGCTCTTAAAAAAAAAAGAAGAAGAAAAAATAAATAAAAATAAAAATAAATAAAATAATAATCCCCCTTTTCTGTGGTGTTATGTGCGTCTCAACATCACACATAATCATTGTTATGAAAAAAAATGGGATGACTAAATATTTGTAAAACTTCTTTTGATTTTCCTTTCAGTGCGAATGTTCACGCTGCCGTCTCCGTGAATCCATTGGCAATGAATCTTTCTGCATTATGCTTGATTACGTAACGCAATCCAATAAACTCATATGAAGTTGTTGGCTACGGCAGGAGTGTGTAAATGGATATAAAATGGAGTCAGAGCACACGAGGAGGAATTCATTATTTCAATTATTCTAAAAGGCAGGTGGCTCTTTTATCCAAGTCGATGTTTTTCACGACACATCTCTGCATTTGTAAGTCGATTTAAGACTCGAGAGTAAGAAATACATCACAGCATGCCCTTAAACGGGAACAGGTTTCTTATCGTCATCAATGCTGCCTCCCTCAACGTACTGTTGACATTTTAGTTACGTGTGTGTAACATTCCACAGCTGGCTAGTTTCTTTCTTGCTACTTACAGGGGTGACCTTTGAACTCCATTGCACAAATGATTCCCAAACAAAAGTAGGTACAGTATACTTGACGGATAGGCGACATTGAACCGGATCTAATGTGGGCGGAGCATGTCATCAAAGTTTGTTGACAGTCGTCGAGGATGCCCTTTCTTTTTTTTTTTTTTTTTTTTTTTTTTTATATATATATATTTTTT
The DNA here is from genome assembly GCF_054856555.1 of Leptonotus elevatus. Taxonomy (NCBI): domain Eukaryota; kingdom Metazoa; phylum Chordata; class Actinopteri; order Syngnathiformes; family Syngnathidae; genus Leptonotus; species Leptonotus elevatus. The sequence goes on from NC_141250.1 coordinate 21,857,336, forward strand.
AAATTTTTTTATAAAGAGCTCAGTATTGTTCACTCGGAAATGTCATCATCATTGCTCTTTATTTTATTTATTTATTTTTTTTATTTTTTATTTTTATTTTTTTGTGTGTGTGGTTGAGTATGTGTATGTGCGTGCGTGCGTGTATTTGTTAGCTCACCAAAAACCTATTAGAAAAAATCTCATACCGTTCACCTAAACCGAACACCGCCGTCAGGAGACCCGAGGAAGGACCAAAGAAAACCAAGGAAGGTGAAATCCAGCACCGACCAGACACCACCCACCAGAACTCCTCCCCAACCCAAGAAACATCCAGACCCCAACAAATCCAAAAAACATAAAATCAGGGAGGCCTCAAGAGACCGAAGGAGAGACCGAGAAAAGGAAGGAAGGACGCCCTTTCAATGCTTGGGAAGTCCATCCATCCATTATCTGAACCGCTGTCGCCGGTTGGACCGATCAACACGAAACCCGGTAGACACGTTTGTCATGACGAGACACAGGAAAAGTCGGAAGGATTCATGTCCAAAATTGAACGGGAATTCAGCTCTTTTGGATCGAAGAAACCATGTTGGGCATATTTCAAGGCTCACACTTGGACAAACAGGTCTGCTCATCGTTGTTATTATGATTATTGCTATCAGCTGCGATCATTTAGGGGGGACATGATTATGCTTTTATGGTGGTCACAAATCCTGGCAAACCAAAACTCAAAAGAAGTCAAGTCCGGAAACAAGCGAGGTAACAAGGTAACACATTCACCATCAAAACAAACTTAACGTGACGTCGGACTAAAACCAGGGAAATAAATACAAGCGGACTGATGAGACAACGAGACACACCTGGACAAGCGAGAAAGCCGATTGGTCAAAACAAGGAAGCGGGCTGACGAGCACGGCTGGAAACGGAAACCTAACGAGCAAGGCAAGGGACGCAGATAAAACATAACAAAACATGAAACAAACTTAAAAGGAATGAAAACAATGTCAACAAATGCATTTTTTGCCGTTGAACGTGTGCGGTCGTTTTCTTTCCAGTTTGAAAAAAAAGGATGATAAAATGCAGCGCAAAAACCTTCGCGGCCGCTTGACTTTGTGTCTCCTCGGGGCCGTCGCCTCCTGCTGTCGCAATCCCCTCATTATGCCGCATCCGCGGTGTACGTTTGCTCATGAAAATACAGCCTTCACTTCTTCTTCCACAAAATGCAGGCAGGATTTGAATAAAACATGATTTTAGTGGCACGTTGCCGCCAACAATTCCGTCGGAACGAGGGAGGAGAAGAAAGCACCTCCTACTGTTTGTGTATACCATCTGGGGGGGGGGGGCTCTTTGCCTCAAGTGGCAATGGCTCAAATCTATACGGACGCCGGTGCGAGACGAAGAATATTTTAGAATATATTGAAAATCTCAGCATTGCCGTAACCAAGAGGCATTAAAACGATCTTTTCTCACAATTATCCTTGATTTTTGTCAGATAGAAAGTGTCAAAACAAATCAAGACTTTGGCGCTCTCTGCAGATGGCAAATGAAGATGTGAGTAAACGTCGTCGACCTTGAACGCACGAGTCGGCTCACAATTCAGTCGTGAATATTTGCAGAATCCAATTCTTATAAACTGCCACAAATAATCAAGATAAATCGCATACGCAAGTTGTCTGCTAACAAAGTTGCAGTTGAGTGAAGTGAATTTAGAAGGATTTACATGATTTGGTCTGAAAGAAGGTTCACGGGCTGGTCAAGTGCGGCGGGTTTCTCGCATCCTCCGCGGCTTGATTAAGAAATCATCGGCGCGCCAATGATTAATATTCAGTGACCCGCCTTTCGCAAAAACAAACATGAAAGCTGACGGTTGGATTTAAGCAGCATCTGTAGTTGTAATTACTGCTACAAATCCAAGTTGCCATCACAATCAGATTGTGACGTTTTCGGTCCTCTTGACATGAAATCAGCCCATCCTGGCACTGAACCTTGATGACAAGAGCGAGGTTCCAAGACCTGCCATTGATGAGGTGGCCAGCGGGGCCATTGGGTCAAATGGGGGGGGGGGGGGGGGGGGGGATAGCAGCAGGCCGTAACCTTCGCTGGCTTTTTTTTTTAAAAGCTTGATTACATTTAATCCCCCACTCGGTGAAGAAAACTTTTCGCTCCATCAGGCTGACGACGTCGGGGCACTGGAGGTGCAACTTCACTTTTACCTCTGGGAAGGTCACAGAAAGCAAAAACTTTCTCCGACTTGTAAAAAAAATCTGCTTTGGTCTTCAAGTCTGATTGTCTGGATTTTCATGTTGACAATCATTTTGGTTAAGGATGTTCGATACAACCCCCCCCCCCCCCCCCACCCCCCAAAACTCTTAAGTCATAGCAAGTACCAACATTACTAGTACTTTGGGTACAAAACATGTCCCCCCAAAACAATAAGAGATTATTTTCAATAAAGATCTGTTTATCCCAATATAGCATTTTCCTTAAAATTACATGAAAATAAGGGCAATTTTCTAATTTCTAGCTGGGGATCGTAAAACGGCCAAACGAGCGTGGCTGATGGTATGTTGTGTGATTCCTTTATTATTGGAATCTCTTTATACTAAGTCGAGCAAATGCAATATGAATTCACGTGTGTAACAGAACGTATGGTGTTCCACTGGGTTCATTTCGAGGGCCTCTGCTGCTTTCATTGTATGTGTTGCCGCTTGGCTCCGGGGTTGTTTTAAAGTGCTTTATAAATATAGAGTGGAGTTGACTGATGGGAGTCAGCGTGCTAACTGCATAATTTGAAAACCAAGTTGAGCATTTCTTGTTCAGCACAACTACCTATCTTGGCAACCGAAAGGAACACTTCCTAAAGCAGCATGATGGGGAATACAAGAACACACTTTCTCAATTCAAGGTGAAGAGAGCCAGATTCGCTTAAAAGGGTTCACAAGGAAACCCTATACCTCTGTCTTAAATCTGAAAAAAACAAAAAAAAAAACATTTAATTCATTGAAGAAGGTTTCGATTAATGCGTTTAGGAAACTAGCGGGGTTCAGTCCCTCCAACAAGGCTAAGAACCACTGCTGTAAAGTGAAAAAAAAAAGTCTTGTAAAGTTGCCATATCACAAAAAAAGTGTCGTCAACAACCCTGCTAAATTGGAATATTTTTTTTCAATCACTATCAAATAAAATCATGAAAAATCCCGCTTTGTCTCCACTCTTCAACATCATGGGCGTGTCCACTGAAAGCACCGAAATCATGCCCCGTTCCACTGCCAATAAAATTTTACTAGTCAGACAAAAAAAAAAGACACCTAGCTCTCCACATGACGTACGCACACTCGCCGCTGACAATGAGGCGCTCTAAAACTACCACACCAGTCGTGGATAGGCTCCGACACAAAAGCAACCCCGATAAGTAAAAGTAGTACAGAGAATAGATAATGTATTTAGAAACAAATTTCTGAATTCCCTTTACATGAGAGTAGTAATTATTATATTGAGGAACTAACACTACGATTAAAAAAATGTTTGTTAAAATATGTTTAAAAAAAAAAGGATGTGAGTTGAATATTCACTAGTCATTCAAAAGCGATGCTTTTGGAAAAAACGGTCAGCTATAAAATTAGAATAGTTGGAAATGTAATTAAGGGAACAACTGGTGGGGCTTTTCAAAGGTCATATTAATTACACGAACAACCTGAGGGAAAACGACGGCGGGTCAGCCGTGCACACAAATGAACACGCTCGCAGACTGCCAACGCCGGCCAATCGAGGACCCGGTCTGCATCATTAAACAGTCAGCAAGCGCATTTCGGTTCGGGGTTCAACCTTATTTCCCTGACAGCTGTTTATTAAAAAAAAGACATTTTACTAATTGGCATAGCTCGCTTAGTATTTATCTGTTTGAGTCATTCCGCTGACGTGAGGCGCATCCAGCGTCATCTTTGCCGGCAATTCGAGCCCGCTCGCGATTACTGCTCTTGCTGTCATGGAACGAGGATCAATAGAAAGGAGAGAGCCATCGATACCAGCGTTTACCTGCCGAGCCGCTCATTACGATGCTCCCCCTGGCTGGTGATGCTCACCTCAAATTTAACACGGAGCCCCCCCCCCCCCCCCCCCCCCCCCCCCCCCGCATGGAGAATTAACACACTTCCCACAGGCAGGTATTGAACGGCATGCAAATCCAATCAAAGTGACTTTTAATCCATCTATTTTATCTGCCGTTTGTCCTCGTCAGGGTTGCGGGAGTGCTGCAGCCTATCACAGCTGACCTTTAGTGAGGGGAGCAGGATCAACATGGACCCGTTGCCAGTCAACATATGTTTGGAATTAAAAAAATAAATCAATAAAATAAAATAAACGTTTTTACCAATTTTTTGGCACGCATGCGATTTTTTTATTTTTTTTTAACAAACACTCAGTGTTATTATAGTTTTGGAATTTTCATTTTATTTTGTTTTGAGTTTTTTTTTTTTTTTTTTTTTAGTTTTAGTTAGTTTCAAGATTATTATTTTTTATGTGGATTACTTGTGTGCAATATTTAATAAACACCATAATACAATAAAAAGTAACACATTTCTTACCTGGCGTTGCATTTCGGTTGAGTTCAATGAAAAATCAGGCGAGCCGAGCCATTGGAGTCGAGCAGGCAAAATTGTGGCCTGCCGACGAGTGATGTCATCTGAAGGTGCTTTTCTATTGGCTGCTGCTCGATGACGTCACTTCCGTGTGACACACTTTCAAGCGTTCTTATTCCAGTTAATATCAAAATAAATATACTTAAAATCACATTCAATATCATTCCCAAAGGCTCATGCATTAAATGAATGACCAAAGACTAAAACGAAGGACATTTTTGCTATAATTATAGTTTTAGTTAGTTTTGTAAACAGAAAATGTCGTTTCAGTTAAGTTTTCGTTTTTATTTTATTTCATTAACGAAATAGTTTTTTGAATTTTTGTTTTTTTCGTTAGTTTTCGTTATTTAAAATAACCGTGTCTCTCACGTGGCTGATGTGCCTAAAAACTGTGGAGATACGCAAAAGAGGTGAAATAATTAAATATCAACTTTCTGTTTGGCAAAATGTGATGGCTCATAAAAAAATTCAGAATAGCCTGAAGTAGAAGCTTAATGTTAAAAAAATTAAATAGCCTAATAAAAAATATAAATTGATCATTGAAATGAATAAAGCGCCCATGAGAAAAGTGTTCATTGTAGATGTATTTGTGACTTCTTTTTCATATTTCACTTTAATAATATTTCTTTAATAATGTTGGACGGTTCAGTGGAACAAAAGCAACATTTAAACTTCAGGAAATGAAATCAATCTTAAACCAAGAGTGACTTTGAAATGGATTTGAATTCTGACAGATCGGATGAAACAAGGAAGTGAAAGCATACATCTAATTTGCAGTGGCTTGAAAGGAGGTGCGGGTTTGAAAAGATGCTTCAGACAGAAACGCAACCCGTTGACGTGAACGTCTGACTGACTCGCACCCACCAATTAAGCTACCGTGAATGTCTTGACAGAGTGCAGGAGATTCAAACCCAGAATCTCTCCACTCTGAGGCAGACTCGCTCACCGCTCGTCCCAAAATATTTCTACATTGAAAGCTCAGGTTTGCGGTTAATCGTAGAATCCGTGATGAAATTTTAAAACCGCCAACCGTGTCACGTGGCTCGACACGGCGATTGGCTGAAATAAGTGTAGCATAACGAGTCAAAGGGCCGGATTAATAATACACAACATGGCATCTGCCCTCTCCTTGAGCGCGCCGACGGCGGTAATGATCAACAGAATTGATGGGCCCCCAGGATCTCCTTTTGATTGCATATAATGAATCAAGCGCTATCGGCGCTTTTTTGTTCTGCTGTAATGAAGAGCTCGACTGTAAACGCGCAGACAGGCAGAGGCGCCCTCGCAGATTAATAGATCGCAGCCAGCTCGACTCCATTCTCAAAGTCGTAATGAGCTGTCACTTTCGTCCGGCCGCCACACGCAAAAAGTGTTATACCGGAACTTGCTGCGTGTGTTTAATGCATGGGGAGTCTGACGGCGCCGACGAGAGGAAGAGTGACAGTCAACGGCCATCTGGAGGTTCAAATCATTTAATGAGCGCGATTGATAATAATTAGACGAGCAGCAGGCTCTCTGGTGCTGCGAGTAATGGATTGCCCAATAGTTTTCCTTTGGTTGTTCAAGAAACATCTGTCAACATTTTGCTACTGTTGGGCTCAAATTTGACATTTTACAGCAAGAAAAAAAAAAAAATTTTTTGTCAGTCTTCACCCTGAAAGTTGGTGATTTAACTTTTCCAAAGTGACCCAAAATACATAAAAATGAAAATAGTCAATGTCATTCTTTTGTTTAACTGTAACAACGTTTCTGTACGTTGAAGGTATTCCACATTCAATTTCTGTGTGCTTGTGTCTCCGTAGTCCGGTTTCCATCCAATTGTTTCACATTTTTTAAGTGAATTTACTGAAAATGCGCAAAAACAGACACGCGACTTGTGCCCGTTTCCATCTGTTCTTCTTTTGTGAATATCGAGAGAGGACTCTGCCGCTGTAGGTGACGGTATACGCCATTAACTCATTTGCTCCCAAAAACGTATAAATACGTTCTAGTTTAAATGTTTTAAGTGTCCCAAAGACACATTTATACGTTTAAATTTGTATTTTATTTTTTAATGCTAGAGCATACAGAAGGTTTTGATACAGCCTCTGATCTGGGTGAATTACAAAAAAAAAACGGCCAGCAGGTGGCAGCGTAGTATAAGAGATCAACCAGGGCCCGGTTGCAAACAAGCTGATTTACTCACAGTTCTAAGCAGATTTGTGAATAATGATTAAACTTAGCTATATTCTAATACTAATTGCTGCAAAACTGAAACAAGTAGAAATTATTATTTTTTTCCTGATGAAAGAAAATACTCAAATCTTTCTTTTGGTAGGTTTCATGTTTGTATAGCAATCGAACAGAACATTCTGTGGGCCTTACAAAATCAGTCCAAATCCAGTAAAACAGCCGGGAGCGAAGGGGGTTGCTTCAGTGAAAATGGCTGCCAGTGAATGAGTTAATGCTTTTGTAATTCTTGATAAACCGTAGCGTTTGCTTGCTGTTTTCTATCTAGAATTGCATTAAGATTTGCTTCTTTAATTAATTCCAAAAAGATTTCTGTTCTGTCATCCCCCCAAACATACCTTACTTCATTGTCCGACATTGCTTTGGGACTACAAACGTACGTGTGACGTCATATCCGGTCAAAATGTGCAACTTTTATCCGGCCTTGCCAGCGGTTATTCGCAAAACTAAAATGTGCATTTTCCGATTTGCGATACTCTTCCAAATCCACCCACTCTTTTTCTTGCATTTCTTGAAAATTCAAATAGAAATGAGTGCAAACCCAACTCGTTTCCACTACAATGAAACACGTTCCCGTAGAAGCTTGCAGCTGCTGGCTCTTGTGTGGGAAGCTAAAAACGGAAAAATAGCACAAGAATAATCATAGATACGAATATAAGTCATATTGAGGTGTGAGGGTCTTGACACAAATCCTGTACAAAAATACAAGGAGAAAAGCAGTGGCCTTAAGACTGAACCTTGTGGAGCAAAAGATGGACCGGTCTCATAGGAAACGGTTGGATGGTTGTTACTGTCAAAGATTGTGAAGGATAGCCAAAAAACGGATCTGCATCATTCCATTTTCACCACAAAGAAAGGGGAGGGGTCAAGGTGTTGAAGCCCCCCCCACTCAAAGTCTGAGCCCTCGGCTTGTCCATGAAGCGGATTGTATTTTACTTCAGTCCCTCGATCTGGTGTCTTCCTCCTTGACCGCCTCATCCCGTCCCCTTGACCTCGTCTCCGCCCTTAATAAGTGCTCATTAATTAAATGACTTCAAAGGACATTTGACATTAGCATGCGTCTCCGGATTTGGTCCTGAGCGCTGTTCGTGCATTTGGACGCTGCCTCTTCATCACACTCGGGCGAAAGTAGAAGTACTGATTGGGAAATGTACAAAAGTGGAAATGAATTTCGATTGTGAATTGTATACGACACCCGTTTTGGATAGCCAATGAAAAACTTCCGGCGTCCTCAAAGTGGTTCTGTGACCACCTGAAATGTTTCGGGCCGAAGCTGCAAGGATGAAAAACATGCGCTCCGTAGTGAACGCCGCAGTCGACGCCGATGATCATCACGACCTTTGAAAGTAACATTGAAATCGACAGCAAAGACGGAGGATGCCCCCCCCCCCCTCCCCGCGGAGGAGGGCGTCGTCTTGGTGACTCCGCTGCGTTTCGTCTAATGATGTGTTGAACAATTGGAAGCTCTTTCAGCATTGATTTTCCTCAAGACATCATCTGGGAGTTGGTGGAAACGGTATCATTCTCGTTTGCGCGTGCCCACATCTGGAAGCAAATGGTCAATTAAAATATTTGAGGAAGCAGATCAGATGTTGTTGGGTTTTTTTGGGGGGGGGGGGGGGTGATTAAAATGGCTGCAATTTGTACACGTAAATACATGCACTTAAGTATTATAGAGCTTTTCCCTGATGGATTTTGATGAGAAGCCAAGGGACAACAATACCCCCCCCCCCCAATCCGTCATACAACGCAATTAATTGACTTGATGCTTAATTTCTTCTTATTGCATCAGCGTGAAATACAATAACGATTCTTGCATCAAACTCGGCTATCGTTGCTTTTAAATTGGGTGCTGGGAACCAAAAATTCCAATGATGCATTCCTTGTTTTCATCCTGATCAAGACGGAATCATTTCAACTGCCACAAAACGTGTTTACAAAGCAATGGCGGCATTTTGACACATGTTAAAGTCTCATGAAATTGAACGGGAAGTCCGACATTTTGGTTTGAAGAAAGAGTTGCGAAGGGCGTGCACTTTGAACTCCGACAAGGGAATTTGTACAAATGAGCCTCAGTCGGAAGCATGCAGGAGGAAAACAAATAGATGACACAAAATGTGTCAAAAAAACAAAACATGAGTGATGCTATAATTAGCAGTGCCTTTAAGATACAAGTGATCTGACTTACGAGTGTTTCACGATGAGCCAAGATTGAGCGCGTACTTATATGAATGAATCGATTTGTGTTTTCGTGCTCTTTCTGCTAAGACGCCAGCAAAGCCTGAAATATTAGGAAAGTAGTAATTGGTGTCACGGTTGGATGTTAAAAGTGTTCTAAAATCTTCGTACGTCAGACTTTGCCACCTGCATTCGCCTGACATGGTTTGAAGTTTGACATCTGCGACATGTGGTTGGTTTGTGCCATAAAAGGCGAAAGGCTTGTGCGTCATATTTTGGTGGTGTTGCGACATCTCCTGAAAAATGTCGGAGTAAGACAAAACCAATTCAATTTGTTTTTGGAGAAACTCTTGAGACTTTCGGAACCGGAATTATGCAGACTTTGGTTTAACTGAAATGTAAATGATCAACTCTGACCATACTGGAAAAGTAGAAGGTGAGACTCACAGGTGAGCGAACTTTCCTGCATTTATTTTTTTATTCATTTTTTATTTATTTTTTATTTATTTATTTATTTATTTTTATTTTTTTTATTTTTTTATTATTCTTAAAGAGCTCAGTATTGTTCATTCGGAAATGTCATCATCATTGCTCTTTATTTTTTTTTAATTATTATTATTTATATATATATATATATATATATATATATATATATATATATTTTTTTTTTTTTTTATTTTTTTTTTTTTTTTTTATTTATTTTTTATTTTTTTGTATGAGTATGTGCGTGCGTGCGTGTATTTGTTAGCTTACCAAAAACCTATTAGAAAAAATCCCATACCGTTCACCTAAACCGAACACCGCCGCTGCACTTTCCTGCATTTCTAACGTTAAGTGCAGCCAAGCGTCTTATTGGCTCCCGTTTCATTTCTAGCAGACGGGAGATGCAGGCCAAATGATGAGTTCAAGTCGTGAGCTAAAGTTAGTCCTGTTCCAGCGTCGCGTAGGACCATCAAAAGGGTCCTCCAGAACCGCCTATAAATACCATTTTAGCAGACTGCTTTGTGTTCCAAATGAGTGTAGGCAGCTGCGCGGGAAAAAAAAAAAAAAAAGGAAAAATGTGTTATATCCCCTTACAGCGAATTTGCATGTCAAAGCTCGGCGTGTTTTGATATCATTAGAGTGTTTGAAGTAGGCGAGTGTGACAGGATTATTTGATAAACAAATCAATGGGACTTTAAATCTGATGTCAAGTATTCCTGAGTTTTGTTGGTCTTAAGTGTCGGTCGCAGTGAGAATTTGCATGACAACAGCCCGCCTCGCAAAGCGCAAACAAAAGCGCGCTGATTACAATTCCGCTGGCAAGAGCCAATTTAGCGAGTGATCATGCCGTATAAAATCAACACTTCATGCAGGATTCATAAGGCGTCACGAAAGCCGCTGAGTCGCCGCGCTGGAATTCAATATCATTGTGGGCGGGATTATAAACGTGATAGGAAGAGCGCGGATGCTCTGATGGTCCCGTATGCAGACAATGCAATATTTCGCATCATTCAAACGCAACACATTCGCACACTTGCTTGAAAAATTCTGCATTGGAAAACGCTATGCTGTGAAACATACGGGCAGTCGGCCATTTTGAGTGGGAAGGGGACGTTTTCATGGATTTTTACAAGTCCTGCCTGAACTAACTCCTCCAGGAGTCTTAATCCGAACGCCAGCATTAACATTAAAGCAGGTGGATTAGATTGGGGTTCTTAAAGTTCTGGGGTCTAGATAGGGCTTTTGAGCCCTGATAGCTTTTGAGCCCTGTGCTCCGGGTCCAGTCACACTTTTCAGCAGGTCCCGTCCCAGCGTCCTTTATTTTATTTTATTTTATTTATGTCCAGTTTGTTATAGTGATTCAAAAAACAACAACCAATTAACTCATTCACTCGCAGCCCTTTTCACTGAAGCAACCCCCTTCACTCCCGGCTGTTTTTGAATGATTTTGCAAGGCCCACAGAATATTGTGTTCTATTGCTATCAAAAGATGAATCCTACCAAAAGAAAGATTAGAGTATTTTCTTTCATCAGGAAAAAAGATATATTTTTATCTGTTTCCGTTTTGCAACAATTAGCATTAGAATATAGCTAAGTTTCATCATTATTCACAAACCTGTTGAAAACACTGCCAAAAAGAGCTTGTTGCAACATGGCCCTGGTTGAGCTCTTATACTCTGCTGCCACCCGTTGGCCGTTTTTGTAATAACTACCATTGCTTCATGCCTTTCTTCAGTTCAGAGGCTGCATCAAATTCCGTATGCTCTAGCATAAAAAAAACCTACATCTTTGGGCTCATGGTCATATTTAAAATAGAACGTATTTATACGATTTTTGGAGCAAATAAGTGAAGGAATGAACTGTTGAACTCCTTCCTTTTGACTTTCATATTCTCATCTACATCGAATCCCTTTCAGGCATCTGTTTTTGTCATACCAGAACGAGAACTACTTCCTGCTTCCGTATCTAAGTATCATGGGAAATGTAGTCCTACTAGCCTAATGCTGCGGTCTGACCGAACGCTAGCTGAGCGTTTCTGTTAAATGACGCAGTTAGCTTCCAATAGTTGGAGCAAAAAACTTTGGATAAAGATGAGTGCATTGCATTGTTTTGCGCTGTTAAACTGTCAACCAAGATGGCAACTAACATTAGCTAAAGTAATAAGACAACCACCAGTCACCAGATTGACCAGCGATTCAATTAGTTAGAAATAGTCCCTGGTGAGAATTGATTGTATACGTATATGATTTTCGGCGAAAATCTGAAATTCTTCCAAAATGTCAATTTAACGTATGTTCAGGAAAATCCTCAAAACGAACACTGAACACGAGTTTAACAAACCGTGACCGTCTTCATAACATTACCTGACAGGAATGGGTATACCGTCATGATAAGGGGAATCGCGGGGTTGGGGGTTGGGGGTCAAACTGCAGGTGATAGCACGGCAATGAAATGATTGGAAAATTTGGAGCCGCGGAGGAGCGGAGATTGAGAGCGGCTGGAGTCCCCGGCGGGGAACAGTTGAAGGAAGCTGATTGGAGGCAAGGTCGTAAGGCGTGCGGAGTCGTTCGGGGGCCGCAGGACACCGCGGGATTCGTGATGGAATGAAAGCACATGGCTTGTTTTCCAGTGGAAAACAGTCTTGGTGTGTTCTCAAGTCGAAATCTTCCATAAAATGTACTGTTCAAAAGGTCGGGATCACTTACAAATGTCCTTTTTCAAAGCAATGGTTTTTTTTTTTTTTCAATGGAGGTAACACGGGCTCGATGTGAGAAAAACGTTCATGTCCGTTTTGTGCATTTTCAGTCAATTCGCTTAAAAAATTCAAAACAATTGCTAACCTGACGAGCGACTCAATAAGCTTCAATAAGATGAGTCGCTCTTCGCAGAGGACAAATCAAATATGCCAGTGTGGATTGTTGCACAGCGTTCCCTCGCTATATCGTGGTTCACCTTTCATGGCCTCGCCGAATTTTCCTTTGAGAACATAACTTTACGTATCGCAGGTTCACCTTTCGCTATTTTGTTGCTTTTCTTGCTATTTTTCTTCCTTCTAAGTCCGACAAGTCAGAAAAAAATGTTAATTTCCGTTTTTTTTGTTTCGCCGACGGGGGCGATTCTTTCCCAAAAACCAATACTATGAACGTAAGAGCTTGTCACCCCCAAAAATGACGTTGCCCCAACGTTGGTTCACTAACTCAGAACATTGTTCAAATGTTCCGTTGGGTTATTCGCAGTCCCGCGAAATAAACAACAATAAGAGCATGTTTGCAAATAGCGACGACGGGCAAACGTGAGCAAGCAAAGTGTGAGTCAGGCACAGATGAGACAGATGGGGCCGAGTTGGACGGCAGCCACGGAAGGGTCCGAAGGTGAGGGAGCCGCGCGCGTGGAGCGCGAGAGGCGGCCCTCCGCTAATTGACGGCTGTAGAACAAATTCGTACGCCGAGGCTGCGGGTGCTCGCATCGGGGGCGCGAGCGGCGCAAAACCTCTTGCCACGTTTCTGACGATGAAGACCGCCAAGTTGCATTCCTGATGTTCTGTGTCAGGCATGAACGTCCTTTCACAAATGTTCTGTCGCTTGCTCTGGTCGTGGTCGTGAGCTAGCTGACTTTCGATGGGAGAAGAACCTGGATTGGACGCCAGTCAATCATTTCGAGCAACTATTCATGCTCAAATTCACATTATGGACAACTTTTCTGGATTCAATCCCAGCTGATCATTTTGTTGTATATTTGCATGGCTTTTCCATGCCATGACAACGAGGCGCTCTAAAGTGGCCACGCCCCTGCAATGTTAGACTTTTTGAAAAACAGTGCATCTCCTCGCTATAGGATTAGGACTGGGTATTGATTCTAATTTCCTCAATCGATCCCATTTCAATTCACAAGAGTTCAGTTCGATTCAATTTAAAATTTTCCCCCGATTCACTTCAATTCAATCCAATATTGATTCATTATGGCACATCAATTCTTATCAAATCGAATCTAATTCAATAATTGTAAATATAAAATCAAAACAATTCTGAATTGTCTAAGTGCAATGAGTCAGGTCTTTCATAAATGTAAGAAAATTCTTGTAAATTCATGAGAACGGTAAATTTTAAGCAAACAGTAAGATATAAAAAATATGGCCTTTAAAATTCTATTTTCCTAGGAATTTATGGGGAAAAAAAGAGATATATTAAAAAATGGATTCATCGTTTTATGAATCAATATCAGGCTTGACAAGCAAAATCTATTTGATATCGATTATTTGATTATTATTTTTTCAAACCCAGCCCTATATAGTAAAGTTTCTCTGTGTGATAGGTGCACACGCATGGCAAGGACAACAAGGCACTCTAAAGCAGCCATACCAGTCAACAGGCATTTTCAGGCAGCATGCAGATCACAATTGTAGCAGATAACCGCTGATGCGAACAAGGCACTCAAGATAGCGGGCGAGGAGCAATTCATGGCTCATTTAGGCCACACCCCCTAAAAAATATTTGCAAACAAGTATGATATTTCGAAACAAACCTCTAAACTCACTTCACAGGGCCAATCTTAACCCCTCCTGCAAGGAATGTGACGCTCGAAAAAGCGCTTTGACCTTTGAGTGTATCGGCAGCAGGCGGCCGGGTTCGACGCTCGTGACGGAAGGTTGCGAAAGGCAGGCCGAGCGCCTCGTTGTCATGTTGCGCTCGTGGCTTTTTACGCTCCAACGGAGGGTGTGGAATCCGGCCACACAAGGCGCATCCATCATTCTCGCCTTCATCTTCATCATCATCATCATCATCATCATCCACGCTGTCGGGGAGAAGACATTTTCAATGCAATTTCACAATGTCTGTCAACTCGTCTTTCGCACGGATGCTCGCTCGCTGTGTGCTCCGAGTAACGATATTTTGAAATCATTGGATCACAAATTCTAACTAACGAGTGTTTCAATCAGTAATATTGTCGTGGAGTTACCAGCTACAGGTTTCAAACTTTTTGGGCCGAGGAACAGAGATGTTTTTTAAGAAGCCCCTTATTATGTTCAAGCCACTTAAATATGAGCGCAATTAAAAAAAAAGTGCTTATTTTCTTGTAAATGAATGACAGCAATTTTGTCAGAGCAAGAAATGTTTGTGGTCATCTTGTTGGAAAGATGCTTTTGGGGAAAAGTGCTGAGTTACGGCCCAAGTGATTCCAGATAAGGAGCACTTTCGAAGAAGAGTGTGCCCATCCCTGGCGGGCTGATTGCCAATAAACTGAGAAGAGAGCGCGGAAAAGCACAATTATTTTTGACGTGACTCTACAAAGATTGGTCGTAAGCGGTCCGTCCGTTGCAGTATTTAGAACCACAACAAACGCCGCGATCCGCCTTCTTGTTTTTTTTTACCGATTCAGCATCCAAGCTTGCTATCGCGAATCCCGTTCCACGTCGGCCCGCATTCATAATGTGCCGAGAAAAGTAACCACGGACATTTCAGGGCTAATTAAATGGATATTAGCCACAGAAATCGGTTACATTTCCCCCCCGAGAAGACCATTATCGTCTCGCAGCTGATCAATAGGCAATTTATAATAAACCAACAAGTGCAAGCGGAGAGGAGGCCAAGCCGAGAGATAAGGAGTTGGCTAAATGTAAATCTGAACAAGAAGAGAAGGCGAGGGTGCAAATGTCGTGGTGATTCTCGCAAGAGCCCGAAGCTCCGGCAAGAGAGCAAGCGTAATTTATTGGCTCCCTGAAAACAAGCTTGCGTAAAAAAAGGGCTGTCAGAGGAGAGAGCGGAGGGCTGATTACACGCACGTCCGCACACCTGAGCCTCCCCGGGTCGCAATCGCCGGCGGCAGCACGCACAAATCTCCGATATTCAGTACGCCCCCCCCTTTATGGCGGGGGGCTACGTTCCAGACCACCTCCACCATACATGAAATCAACAAAAGTAGCGAGCAAGTACGGATTGGATTATTTGGCATGCTGACTTTGTACACGCTGTGGGTGTGCCAAGGCGGGCTCGGCTTGTTGAGGGATATGGAAGTGAGTGAACGAAGACCTGCAAGTGGCTGGCTGTGAATTAGCTTTAGCATTAGCCACTGTGGGAAGTAGCGCGACGGTGTCCATGACAGGTCGGCTAACAATGTGCGCGTTTTGTTAGCGTTTTCCTGTTTGGAGTCTGAATCGCAGCGACATCCCACGACACGGCAAATCGTTCATAATATGAATGCTTTTTGACGTTTTGTTCATCTTTACTGTGAGGACGCGCAGCATTCGCTTGCACATTTGACAACCGACCAATTTTGAGAGGCTACTGATAGAGTGGACAATATTATTATTGTACTCTTTGCGTGTTCAATAAATGAATGGTGAGATTCTGGTGAAGAAGTCCCTTTGCAAAGGTATAATTACTCAGAAGCCTCTGATCACACAAAATGAAGACACTCAAGCCGTGTTCCGTTCAGATTGTGTGTCCTCCTCCTCTTGCACACAGTTATTTATTCAAAGTCAGTGTTATACAAAAAGTTCCCTCTCCCCTCCCATAAGCAAGTTCCCATGAGTACAAATCAGATTAGACTTGAACAATAGTAAATCAGCCTGTCCTTGGACTCTCTTCGACCGGACACAGACTGGTACTAACTATACTCCCTTTAGATAATATAGAAAAGAAACCTGTTACCCTTCTCTTTCCCAGGCAAGAAAACAAAGGACTATAGATTGGCTTAACATATGAATTAACTGTTGTCTTATATTTATATCTTTATAACTAATATCCAAAACGGTTAAAATATAAATTGAAACTGAAAAACAATGTTAATAATCCAACACTACTAAAGTTGATAAAAATGAGTGAGTTTAGAGTACCATAATTAAGACGACAACATGTTGTTGTTGTATGAACCCCTGGCAGTCTGTGAGCAACGATGGCACCTTTGATGACAAATGAAAACTGGAGTGGCATCCATCTTGTCAGCCTAAAATTCTCCACCAGGTGTGGGCATGAATGGAAAAAGAGGCCACAGACTTGTTGTTGCTAAACCCCGCTGCACATTTTGTTCACCTTTTATCATCATTTCCTTCACCCGGGTTCTCAGCTTATGTGAATTCAACTTTAATGAAGCAAATACTTCCAGCCGACACGATGCGCGCACGTTGTCTGTTCCGGTGTTGGAAATGTTCTCTGAAGTTTATTCTCCTGGAAAGCAATTATATCAGAGCCGCAAATTAGCCAGCACTCGGGGCCGGGGCGCTCATCACCAGGGGAGAAGAAGAGGCCATTACGGAACTCTGGGCTGATAATAGCGCCAACGTATTTCACAGGAATGCACAGACGATTCCTTCATCTCTCATTATGACTGCAGCAGGTATTATCTTAGATAAGGATTGCGTCACTTGTCCTTTAAAAATAGATATGTTATTCTCTTCAGTTATTGTTTCAGGTGTTTAAGCATGTTAAAATGTGCCTTAAGATAAATTAAAAATATTAAAGGAATACATCTTGTCTGTGAAATTCAGTTTTGTAAACACTGTATTGGCTGACAGATCTCTGTAGATGGCAGCGTTGAATCGTTTGGATTTGAGATTAGCTCAGCAACAACAATATTAGCATCAAAGTCATTTGTATATAGCATGTCAGTATCGAACCAACGCAGTAGCTTCTACCAATACGGATGTGTTAGTTTTTAACATATATCAAATCAAATCAAGTTAGCTTCTAAAACATTAGCAAGTTAGCTTCCAAGAATACCGGAAGATCAATATGGCTCGTGCTTGCCACCAATATTATCACTAGCGTTAGCTGCTCAGTATTCATTTGGCTGCTGCTAGCTGCAAATACTTTAGCGGCTTTTAGTTAGCTGCTAGCATTCATTTAGCTGCTGTTTGTTATGATTGTATGATTGACAATGTTTTAATGAGTTGAGTTGAGAAGCTTGTTCTCTCTATTTTATGGTCAGAAACGCGTGTTTATTTTTAATATATTTATTTTACTTATTGTATTTTAGTATTTTATTGACTGTTTTTATTTTTATAATTGGTTTTACTATATTTAATGTGTATGATAGTGTGCAGATCTCAATGTGCAGCACTTGCTTATAAAATGTGATCTAGAAATAAAGTGGATTGGATTTTAGAGTGCCTTGTTGTCTGCCATGAGTGCAGTTATGTGTCGGCATAACAAAGATGCTAGACAAAGTGGCATCTATTTTTCCATGTTGTTATAAAGGTATTTGATTGACAGTTGCGAGGGGGCGTGGTTTCGGCTGGATTTTTCACGGTTCTCAAGCCTCATTTTTATATAACTGCTGATATTTGAACCCTTCAAATTTGGCAGGTTAGATACCAACGCTATTATCTGTGGCATGTCCAGTTGAGTAGACATTTATTTTCACTTTTCAGGGACTTTGAATACTTAGAGGGCATCAGAAAGAGTGGAAGGCCATTCCAAGTTTTGGGCTAATCAGACGCGACAATTTAATCAACGACGATATACGGCTACGTTTAGCCCACTCACCTTTTCTTCGCCGACTGCGGTCGGCGTCGCCATAAAAGGAACATTTCCTTGGGGTGTTGAAAAGCTTGAAGCTTTGTAACAAAGTTTGAAAAATCATAAAAGAAAGTTTGTTCAATTACACTCAAAGGTTACCTGAATTTAGCGTTTAACGAGGTTATAAAGTAGCCGACTGTAATCACTCGCAGTATCTTGCAAAAAAAAAAAAAAGATGAGTTGAATTTTTGCTCTTGACTTTTGCCATTTTTTAAATATTTTCTGACGCCCGACTGAATATTTCTCCGCAAGCAAAAGTGGATGGCAGGAGCCCTCGGCTTCATCAAAAGCGTCATTTGATGGTTCTCACTGCAACGTGAACATTGAACACTTTCAATTATCCTCGTCTTTGTTGTTGCATATTGATAATGTTATTCCAAGTGAATAATGGCTTTTAATCCAATGAATGGCGACCCGGTGCTGCTGTTAAAAAAACACGAGCTGCTATTAAGCTACTCCACTTTTTAAAACAGACTTTTTATGAAAAAAGCGAGCCGAGTGATCCTTTCAATTATGATTTCAATTATGCAACGAGTGTAAGCTGGAACGCAACGTGTTGCACAACACGCTGCCGTTAATGGGTCGCGGATGTTTGATCACATTTGTGTTTTGTCTTCATATTCAAGCTGCTTCGCAAATTGAACGACCCGGTAATATGCACGCTCGGATTCCATCTGTGAACCCCGCCACCAAATCATTTGGCTGGGACATTGTGATTTTCTAGGGATGTTGCAGAAATGACCATTTGAAATGCACAACTGTTATTTTCAGAAGTGTGTATCAAACTGGTAGCCTTTTGTAAATGGTAGATGATAGTAATTAAAAGAATAACTTTTTTTTATTTTTTTTATTAAACACATATTTAACTGCTTTGTTTGAAATCATTATCCGCCAATTGCCCTAAAACATTTAAATCCCACTTCTTACTAATATAGCGAGGTCGCAGGATGCCAAAGTGGTCAAACTCTTATGCTTATCAGTTGCCTGCGTTTTGACGCGACTAGTATTTATTAATGCTTCAACAAATACATCAGTCACAAAAAAATATATATGCATATATATATTTTTTTTTTCTTTTTTTTTTTTACCAGAATATTTTTTTTTTCTAGCTTTTTGGGTTATTCATTGTATTCTGTTGTGCTGTTCTGGTGCTACGGACCTGAGCAAACTACGTTGTCATCTTTTATTTCAGGATATCTGCAGCTCGTCTTCACAATTCTCGATACTGAGTGAGATGTTGTTGTGGTTCACAGGCTTCAATTTATGGCGTCACAACAATCGCACCCTGGGTCTCAAAGCTGCATGGCATCACACATGCTTCCCAGTCTACCAAAAACCACCAAAATCCCCTAAAAACCAAGAAGGGAAAATCAAAGAGGTTTTTCAATCAAGTAAATCAAATCACGGTTTCTGTTACCGTTACAACAAAGATATCGCATGTAATCAAAAACCGTATTATTCCTTTCAAAATAAGAAAAATACCCCAAAGTACTGAAAAGATCAGCTCAAAAATTTAACCTGTGAAGAGAAAAACGAAGCTTCAATTTTTTTTTTAAACGTTATCTTCCACCTGTCATGAGAAAACAGCCCACATCTGACGCAGTCCAGTTATTTTTCAGGGAACTCAAATAAAATGTGAAGCACACCAATCGATAATGTTGCTTCTTCTCTTCCGCTCGCTTTTCTCTCTCTCTCTCCTTTAAGGCGCTTTTAAATGTCGGCGAAGTCTCACATAAACAACTCGCTTGAAAGTCAGTCAAACCTTGCTGGAGGCAAAGAAGCTGTCTGAGTATTTTGGCAAAAAGGTGAATAGATATGACATTCCTCCTCTCAGATTAAAAAAACAAAACAAAATAAAAACAATATATCGCAAAAGTTCTTGAAGGTTTTTCGGTGTCGTCGGTGAATTCAATCGCGCGATCGCGGCCATCGGCCGCTTTTCACGGAGACGGCGTTTTTGTGTATTTGTTTGCAATTTCCACCCCTCGTCGTCCTCAATGGTGGAGTGACATCACATGACCCGCCGAAGTGCCGCAGTGCCTTGAACAAAGTGGAGCATTGTGTGCACGACGCACACAAAAAAAAAAAAAAAAAAAAAAAAAAAAAAAACATCAACAAACTGCAGCTGGGCTTGAAGAATACGAAGTGCGCAGGCGAAGCAAATCGCTATTATTGGTTCAAAAGCGTATACACACGACCTCGCTTTCTTTTTCTTTGAATTCACTACAACAACATGTGTATTGTGCGCACAAGAAGGTCTTTGTGTGTAACTCGTAGCCGAGCTAAATATAAAAGACACGTTCTGCATCATGCAAGTGGGCGGGGGGGGGGGGGGGGGGGGGCTGCCGGTGGTCTTCAAACTCTTAATTGCCCGTGAATTACGTGTTCAACTTTTTAAAAACATACTTTGACAACAACAACAACGCTGGCTGTCGTTCAGTCCAAAAGTGTCAGGAAGAAAATGTGAAAGGATTTGAGTTGTCGTTTGATATTTACCCGCCGTGTGTGTGTGTGTGTGTGTGTGGGGGTGTGTGCGTGTGTGCGTGTGCGTGCGTGTGCGCCGGAGGCAATCATTTCCCTTTTTAACTTGAACAAGCTCACTGTGCCGACTTGAAACTTGAGTGAGTCAGGAGGTACTTTCTTCTCCCGGAGGCCACTTTGGATTTCATATAATGTCGCAGCACAATCATCCAAGTCATTAAGCGAAATAAAGGCAGACAAATATACTTTGTCCTCATGTAAATGTCACATTTTTTCAGTTACGACCGGAATGTTTGATGCTTAGCAAAATGGCAGGTAGTAATCGATCCAAACAAATGACTTTTGCAAAGGAATTTAAGTTCCCTGAAAAGTTAGATGGTAAAACGGCATCTATTCTTGATCATAAAAGTGGAGCTTTGCGGAAACCAAAGAGGCAGGAAAGACCTTCAAAGAAATACTCGTTAAGACTGTGTTGCTTTTCCGTATTTAGAAATCCGAGTCAGTCGCCTTCACTTCACTTGTCAAGGTGTCAGAAAAGTAAAAGGAGGACCTTTTGACATTCTTCACATTCAGCCTCGAATCACATGCTGTTTAGCGCGAAAAAAAAAAAAAAAACTAATTACATTTGGAATCCAATTATGGGAGTGGTAATGAAATTTCCAAATGGGGAAACTTGTAATCTGCTCATTGAGGTATTTAATTACGAGTGGGCCTGTGCATTGGAGATACGTTGCACCTTTTCCAATAGGTGGGAGGTTTCTTGGAGCTAAAATTACCACTTGCGCTGTTTTTCTTGCTTTTATTTTGGATTTTTCACTTTTCTTTTTATGTGGTCATGTTTGCAGAAGGATATATATATATATATATATATATATATATATATATATATATATATATATATATATAATTCCATAATTCCACCCTAGGGTCCATTTTATTTGCCCGGTCATTGAGTCCCCTAATATATATATATATATATATATATATATATTAGGGGTGTGAATTGCCTAGTACCTGGCGATTCACTTCGTATCACGATTCATAGGTCACGATTCGATTCGATTAATCCAGATACAAATCTATAAATTGATTATTGCGATTTTCTTTCTCAAAACTAAGATTTATATGAAAATGTATTGATCTGAAAATTCAGGCTTGTAACTGAGAAAACTGTATTTAACAAACAGGTTGCTGTCTGTGTCATGTTTGAACAGCACTGAAATAAAATATTAAGGCTTAATGTTCCATGAATAGAACATTCTTCCATGCTTAAAGTGTGAATCCTAACTCTAAGTAAGACGTTTTGTTGAATATTCCCATAAAAAATTGATGTTTAAAAATCGATTCGGCCGCATATCGAATCGATTCGAGAATTGCGCGCTGTAATATCGCGATATATTGCAGAATCGATTTTTTCTAACACCCCTAATATATATATATATATATATTTTTTTTCATTTTATTTTTTTTTTTTATTTTTTTTTTTCAAACAAATGTGTATTGAAAATAAATGTTCATGTCTTTTAAACTTAAGAGCGGGTCAATTTGACCGATCATTGAGTCCTCAACCACGCATACTTGGTGGTCTAACAGGAAAGTAAAGCACGACCTCATCATTCCTTTTGAGCCTCTTCGCCAAAGCCGCATTCAGTTCCAGTTTTTAATTACTGCCCTCTTCGCCAAGGGCTAGCAAAAATCACGGCGCGAGCCGAATGAAGTCGGCCTAACCTATTAGTCGGCCGCGCCGCCGCAGCGAACGCCATTAGTAGCTGCTTCATTGCAGCAGGAGGCCTCGAGGTCGGCGTGATCCCTCCCTCGCAGACGGGAAGATTTAAGAAGCATTTCGGGTCCCGAGCCAAACCATACAATCATTACCTTAAAGGAGGCCTAGGAAAATGATGGAGCCTCCATGTCCTCGGGGGGCCACAATTGAATTGCTCCGACTGAGACGTTGCCGGAAATTTAAATCAAGCTGACAAAACGGCTAACGTGTTAGTTTGCTTACGGGCAGGAATGATTGGGAAGCTTTTGTTTATTACCGCGTAATGATGCAATCCGGATCGAGCTGCGCATTTTCCAATTGCTAACAAATATGCTAATAGGCCTACCTCTCTTCCAGTTGATTTAATTGTACCATTCAGTCCGGTAAAAAAGCACAAATGATCGTCATCAATTGATTTAAACCGCACATTTACAAACGTAAACATCTTAATCTGAGCGCGTTTAACCGTTAAAAGTTGAATGAACACTTGTTGACCATAAACAAACATTTCATTCACAAAAAAAGAAGGCTGAGCTGGATGTTGAGGTGAGGTTCTGTACGGGAATGGGAAATAAATTCCAGCGGCATCTGCTTGAAGAAGTCAATATTTTTGAAGTATCTGGATGGGCGGAAAACCCGCAAAAAAAAAAAAATGGCGGAACATGATGACGAAGCAAATGCGTTTATCAGCGTCAAACTGCAGTCTTCTAGTTACTATTGAATCAAAATTGGGAAAAAACAAAACAACATAATAGTCTAGCTTTGCCTCGTGTTATTCCAAGCAACATTTGTAAATAATACTGTGGTTATGTGTACCTTGATGGCGTCACCTGAGTAGTGAACACAAACACCATATTTCGCAATATTTTCAAACTTCATGTCCAACACGTCCTCGTTTATCCAAAACTTTAGTACAAAAAAACCCCAATACAACATTTCCCAAAATGAGGTAAAATAATCTTTCAAATCTTGATTATAACCTAAATCGTTTTTGCGATTCTTCAGAATGTGATATAAATCTATTGATTTCTGGCCTATTAGCAAGGATCTTTTGTCGCCGCGTCTTCCGAGTGGATCATCTTTTTTATTTTTTTATTTATTTTTTTTATTATTATTATTATTTTTTTTTTTTAGTGGATCATCTTAACGATTGGTTCTCGACCAATCAATCTGCCGCAACCACTCGCGCGCGCGCTTGCTCCTCGCTGCGCATGCGCACTTTGAGCGTTTGTAGCACGTAGCTAACCTAAAAACCTAAGCTAAGAACCTTTGAAGGTTCCCCATTTAACCACCTGACCTGTACCAGTTAGCAATTAGCACGAAGCCACTCTTTCTTGTTGAAAAATCCAAACGCTAAAAAGGATCATTGGATCACCATCTAGCGATCAGAGGCCAACGTTGGAATTGAACCCAGTGCACGTAAGGTGCGACCCGGCGCAATGACGGGAAAAGTGAAGACAGCAAAACAGTCTGTTGCCAGATTTAGTTTGTCGTGTCGTCGGGTGTGATGTGCAAAACAAACAAAAAAGGCAAAGGTGTAACATTTTGAATGCAGGTGTCTCATTTCAGCGTTTGCACTCACTAAATGAATGTATCACACATTTGATCTTTTCTAATCCCGCCACATCCTAAACCCAATTAGCACCTTTGCGATCAACATGTTAGATAACCATGAAAGCGTCGAGCGAGTAAATGATTTGGGCGGGGGAGCCCATCCGTCTCTCTCCGCAAGGGTCTCGCAAGTCAACTTCAATTCTCAGCCAAGTTGTTCAGAAGCCATGACATGAGTCAGGTGTGTTTTTTTTTTTCTCCCCTTTCTTGCCTTTAATCATTTATTCAGCTCGGCTTTTCTGATCTCGTGCGGTGATATTTATAGGGCCCGACCAGCGTCTCTGGATCGGATTCAAAGGTATGACTTCCCTGAGAAATCAAATCCGGGAGAAGGTATTTTCAGTGATTACATCAAAAAAAAAAAAGGCAGACATTTTGCAGGCTCCTGAAATAATTCCTGTTTACATCGTGACTTTCGCACGCACAATTGTCAAGCATCGAGTTGCGATGCAGCTATCTTGGAAAGTGTGGATTATTTTTTTTTTTTTATTATTATTATTATTATTATTTTTTTTTTTTTTTAAGATCTCAGTATTGCTCTCGGAAAGTGTGGATTGACAACACATCGCCTTCAGGCTACTGCGTAACGGCGAGTCAAGTAGCTGTGGGAAGAAGAAAAAAACATCGCTCAGTGGGTGGGAGGGGGCAGGGGGGGGCACCCTATTAATTGACTGAGCTTCCAGAAATGTCAGAGGAAGGACGAGCTGGCCTAACCTTTGGACAAGAAAAAGGCCACCGACTTGTCATTTTCTACTGAATGCAGCAATTACTTGAAAACATTTGGGAATTGCGTTAATTGGGGACGTGCATTCTTAGACTCTGCGTAAAAGCGAGTGTGTATTTAATTTACTTTGTGCGTTCTACACACATAAAACCGTTTCTTCAAAAAAACTAAACAAACAGATGATGTTGAAAATACAGATTCAGGCGAGACAGTTCAAAGTCAAAGTCAAGTCTGTGGGCCGACGACTGGTTTGCCGGCTTACCGTGGTTTCAAAAAGTCGGTTTCAATATCCTGCCATTACTGACTGTCACCGGTGATGGTGAGGGGACTTGTAAGCAGGGCAAAATAGGATTGGCTGCTTGCAGAGAGGAGTTTGACGTTAATTGTCTCCATTTCGCTTTTTCTCAGTGAGCAGAGAGGGGAGGGGTAGGAAGTTACGAGATTAATCTGTGCACACGGGGATATCATCTTTCTAATTTGAATAATGTGGATTGTCCTTTAAAAAAAAGAAAAAAGTGCCAGCGGGTACTAGTTAGGACAACATGAGTAGCTCATGAGTCTGTTCTAAAAATAGCCCACTATGATTTACTAAAAATAATTAAAACAGAATAATTGTTTTTTTTAAATTAATTTAAACACGGTACACATTTCTTCTGTACCAAAATATTCTATATTTTATTGAAAGACAACGTCGATTGTGTTCAATGGGAAAATACAATGTTATTATTTACCCAAATATTTCAAAAAAGGTCATTTTCGAGCTGTCATTTTACGTTACTATTTTTACCGTGATGTTTTTAAACATGATTATCATAACGCCAGAATGTAAGATCAGCCCATGCCTCGTCAAATATTTCGTAAGTTTTAGCCAAGTAATTCCCAAGTCCTAAAATTGGCAACTTGAGCCTGACTGGAGCCAAGTCACGTGAAACTGGATTATGAAACAGGTTTTCATGAGGGCTTTTTCTTTTTCTTTTCTCAACATACTTTTGACAGGTCATCCTGCGGGAAACTAGGAAATGTCGTGGAACCAACGATATGGCCGTTTAATGTTAAAGTTGTGTTTATTTATTGATTCTTCGTCTCCGCGCTCGCCCCCAAAACGACCTGGCCACGTCTGGCCCGCTTTGGAACCAGAGACGGGATGAAATGATGACAACGAAAAGGATGAACGAATGAGTGGCGAGTGCGGAGGTTGCGTTATCCGATGTAGCCAGGAGGTGCACAGCAAACAGATTGGATTCATTTGTTTGCTCAACTGCCTCGGTTTTACAACAACGCAACAATGATTTATTAAATGAATGGCCTCCTTTTTTTTTTCTTTTTTTTTTGGGCCGTTTAATCAGAGAACAGCCACGACAGAGAAGGCAGAGCAAAGACGTTACAAATAAGACAAAAAAAAATTATAATAATAAAAAAAAAATAAAAAAAAATAAAAAAAAAAGAAAAATAAAAAAAAAATTAAGACATTTCAATGTGAAGAGTAAATAGAGAGAAAAATACCCGACTGCTGTTTAGTCAAAAAGATGGCCGATTGGCGGGCGCCACTGACGACCTCTGTTGCAGTCAACTTAAAGTCACGGAATCGTGCGAATGATCATCGTTTGCTCTTCCAGGACGCCGATGAACGAGGGAAATTTGACTTGATAGCGAAGACAATTTGCCACCTCACCCATTCGTCTTTCTCCCCCAATATTCAGTGACGGGCGGCCCCAACCCCGCGCACACCTTGTCAAATAACTGCCATGTCAAAGCAGCCCAAATCAATTACCAGGACACGATAATTGCCTTTCATAAAGCCAAGCAGAAAAAGGGGAACTTTCATGCTTTGAAAGGACCATTTGGGTTGAGGACAGTGTTTGAGCCGTGACGCAAAATTACTGCTGTACATTTCCCGAGATCCTCTGGCGGGCTTATCCACCCCCCTCGCCCCCCCCCCCCCCCCCCCCCCCGCCCCTCGGGATTGCAACCACAAAAAGAGTTCAAACGCAAAAGTAAGCCACAAAAGTTGAATCAAGGAAACTGGACTGTTCTTTTGTGTTGCATATATTATCTTCTTCAGCTCTAAAATGGAGGTGTGAATTGTTTCGACCTCAGCGGGTGTTCTTCCTCGGCGCTGATCAACAATCAGCTGGTGTGGTTAAGCGAATTGACCGTCCTGCATACCAATCGGATGTTGACGCCATTTGGAGCAAAGCGGCTCTAGTTAGGGCCCCTCAACCCGTTGGGTGAGGGGATCTTTGGGAGAGAGATGTCCGGACATTGTTACAGGCAGATGATCGTGAGGCCTCAAACCTCTGCCTTTTTAGTTTGACATGGATGGCTTCTTTTTAGGGATCGACCGATTATCGGTGCCGATATTCAGCATTATGACGGATATCAGCATTGGCCATTTTGAAGAATCTTACGGCCGATAACAGATCCATTTTAAAAAAAATGTTCAGGGAAAAAAAAATCTGGGAACTAATAATTAACATTTTCATATATGCGCTTCTGAAGCGGTTAGAAAAAAACTCTCTGCACCTTCTGTTTTAGTTTGAAATTAAAACAAAAGATCAGTAAAATTGTAATACTTACTACCGTAAGCATTGTTTAATAAACATATGTTTAAAATAAATAATAAATAAGAGCTTGTATTTTTATTTTTATTTTGATGCTAATATTTTCATTTTTAGTGAAAAATAAATATCAGCTTTAAATATCGGTTATCGGCATCCTTGACTACTAATAATCGGTATCGGCCCTGAAATAAACCATATGAGCGGACGGTCCTCCCTCCCAGAATTTGGACGATGTTGTCCTTGAAAGAACGTCGCTTCTTCAAAGACAGAATACTTAGTGAGCTCTGTCCGTAAGAGACACAAAAAAACGCCGAGTCTGTGATCTTGTATTCCGTCTTCAGGCATTCCTGCATCCGCTGATACTCCCGCATTCCCTTCCTACCTTTATTGCTTATTCTGGCGTCATCCGGCACACGATTGTTGCGGGTGCCCCCCCGATGACCGCCCTGGCATTTCTGGTGATATTTCATTATGGCGTGCATCCACTTTGAGCAATAATGCATGACATTCTTCTCATCGCTCATTTTTGTTGCTTGATGCCGCACGCTAATCGATTCATCCGATAGCTGATCCATCAAGGGCTTGACATTTACAAATGCAAGCCTACACAATGCCGCATTGTAAAAGTGGTGGACAGAAGGTTTATGGAAAAACAACAATGCACTAAATAAATGTCAGGAGGGAGAGAACGAGCCCAGCGGAGGGCGTGCATAGCGCGGACTGTCTGTACTTGAGATATGAGCGGTTCTGCCTTATGAGGTTTCCAGGATACCAGCTGTTGCTTGGATGATTTTTTTGCTACGACTTGTGAGCATTCATTTGGCTTAAGTGAAGCGTATTGTGGCGCTGAACACAAGTCAATGGGAAGTGAATACAAACGGAACGTACGGAAGGTCGTTTTGATTTGTTTTGTATGTGATTTTGTTTATGTTTTTTAATTCGCAGACGCTAACTTCAGGCTAATCAGCACCAATCAATGAAACAACAGCAGCGCGGGGAGCGCTTCGCCTCCGAGGAATAACGCGAGCAAGTCGAAGCTTCACATTTATACGGTGATTGCCGCGGAGTTCCCGGAGGTCTCCTTCTCATGAACTCAAACTTTTCCTTTTTGATTTCCTCGCTGCCACTAAATGACAGATGTAGTAAATGTTACCATTTGAGCTCCTTGCGGATATAAAGACAGACAGTTGTAATAGAACGGTCGCCTTTGTTGCACAATGGCCTTGTTTGGAATATATTAAGATGTGGTGAAACACTTGAGCGTTGGATGTGTGAGTGTGTGCGTGCGTGTGTGTGCGTGTGTGTGTGTAAAATGCGTATTTGCACATTGAAGCGCAAAAGCCATATGCGACGGAATGCCTGCTGTCACACTTGTCGCTTGTTGTGGGCGGAATGGATGACTCACTGCTACTTTACACCACGGCGCACACTTTGTTGTTTTTCATATGGTGGCCACCGTTATAATAAGCATTTATGCGAAGCGACAAAGAATTTCTACGGGCAATCAAACAGAAGGTGAAACTCTGGAATGCGTGCCCTACTCCAATCAGTAGAAGCCACACGCTTCAAGCCCGTGGAGCGTGTCGGACTATGTCATGTTCCTAAATGGATTGATTTATAGAGCACTTTAAATCCAACCGTTGCTGCGTATAAAGCGCTGCGCATGGAGTGCACATTTGTCATACAGTAAAAAGAGTACAGGAAAATAGAGAGAGAGAAAAAGCAAGGGCCCCAAAACTGAACCCTGAGGAACACCATATGACAGTGGGGCAGAGCAACACTCAGGGCAACTAACGCGAACACAAAAAATTATGTCACAAATGCAAAGAAAATAGCAAGGGCCCCAAAACTGAACCCTGAGGAACACCATACGACAGTGGGGCAGAGCGAGACTCAGGGCAACTAACGCGAACACAAAAAGTTATGTCACAAATGCAAAGAACATAGCAAGGGCCCCAAAACTGAACCTTGTGGAACACCCTACGAAAATGGGTCTGAGCGGGACTCGGAGTAACCAAGGCTAACACAAAAAGTTCTGTTTGCCACGTAAGATCGAAACCACTCTCGCGCTGCCATTTTGTTGTTCTGATCGCAACATTACTGTGACATCGCATGTGCAGTGACGTTTTTAATAACACGGGTTGTACTACAAAATGGCGCACGATGCTATCACGACAAAGCAAACAGCGCCATCATTCATGACTAACAGTCGGTCATGTTGGAGTTATTAAAATATTTCCAAATTAAGCGGCTTCCTGTCACTGTCAGATTCAGAGAAATGAATCCGTTGCTAACAAGCAAATTCAATTATTGTAATGTCTTATTTACTGGACTGCCAAAATCAAGCATCGCCAGACGACAAGTTCATTTGAAATGCAGTTGCACGCATTCTCACTGGCAAAAAATAAAAAATAAAAAATATAAAAATTTAAACAATTTAAAAAATTATTTAAAAAAATATATTGCACTGGTTGATCGTTATAGTAAAGATTGATTTTAAAATCATGTTCTTGCTTTTTTTTTGTGGCGGGCTTTTGGGATATGAAGTCCTCCAACACAATACGACCATATTGGTCATTTTGCCATGCATGAAAATGACCAATCATGACGACAATTCCCCGTCACTTTTGGGAAACCATCGTCATTCTGGGATATTAACGGTTGAGGTTAGAAAGAGGCTCATGAGGTTGACGTTGCAAAACACGTCGTCCACACTAAAACAATTACGGGCCTGTTAGCTCAGTCAGATAGACGACCCGGGTTTGAGTCCCGGTAACTCCCGTTATGGTTCAGTTGACAATTTATTTGCGCTAAACTACAATGCATAACAATTTCAAAATGACCTTTTTCGAATACCACCGCTACGCTAACGCAATCCAACAATGTGTAGCATTGCAGAAAAAAGATTTTCATTTCTCGCATTTGAATTAAGAGCATTATTTCTCACGCAAGAAACATGCTTAACTCCAACCCTCGTCACTGCGAGACCATTTGCAGCAGTACACAACTCGTTTGCGCTCTCTCAACGCTCTTATTTCAACGGCCATGATCAAGATCAGCCACTTAGTAAATATTTCAGGCTTCCTTTTACTTTGCTACGTTTGACTGATTGCCGCCCAAAGAAATGTTTCCCCTCAACTGCATGATCTACTGAATTTTTCAACACGCGAGGATCATTCTTCCCGTGTTGTTCACGGCAAAAGTGGGATGGCTTGACTGTAAGTGCCGCCTTGCGAGCTGACTTTCGCCGGCACCGCAGGCTATCACCCTCGGGGTAAATCTATTAGTTCCCACGTGTGGGTAGGAGGGGGGGGGGGGGGGAGATTGGGGGGGGTTGCCACTTCATTCCTTCCAGCATTCATTCAGCTGGAAGCACTTTTTGAACGTTTCATTGACTTGTGCAGCAAAAGGATAGAACAAGATTTTTTTTTGGGGGGGGGGGGGGGGCTCGTGAAGCTACACGCTGGTTAAGGAGATAGATACCTATGCAACTATTCAACATTTTGACACTTTTAACATGTGATTGCCGTTACATGCTCATTGTAGGCTTTCTTATTGGAAAATCTGTGGAAAAACACGCTTGATCATCGACGAATGTGAAATTGTTTCGAGCCATATTGCTTAGCTTATAATTGTCCACATGCTTTGATAGTAAATCGGTAAGAAATTATACACAATTTATGGAAAATATAAGAGTCAAAATATTATTTTATTGAAATATTATTATTATTACGAAAATAATGCTGCCTTGTACGTTTAACTGATCAGAAGGCAAGAAGTGGCTTTTATTTTCAAAATTCATTTTTTGTTGGTGGGTGATCACTCACTCTCGTGATATTGTCTACTTTCTTGATCATTAGGTTTTGTTCAATCATTATACAAAATTAAAAACTAGCATGTGATATTTCGTCCTTTCTCATATGGAACTCGTTGAGGATCAAATTCCTTACATTTTGAAACGATACGACTAAACTAAACCCTCTTGTGAGCGGATATCATATTGTCTTCAGGCACAGTAGCATTAGATAAGGAACTTGGCTGATTTGGGGGGGGGGGCATGAGTGCAGAACTTTGAAGTTACACAACAGACGAAAAACAAGCACTTTGAAAGTACAGCAGCTCCTCAAGCAAAAACTCCTCCACACATCAAGCAGGAATCTTATCAGTGCTTCCACAAGTGCCTTTGAGTGATTACTCAAGTACTCAAAGTTTGCTGATTAAACGGCCGTATATTATACGCAGAGGTGGGCAGTGCGTTTCGGACCCGTGTCCTCATCTGCCTCTCCACAGCGCTGCCATAAAATACTGTAGAAAAATTCTACATCACTATGAGTGGCATTCAATTAGAGACCGAAGTTGAAACGAGCCAGCAAGCAACGGTGCTGGTTGACCGAGCCTCAAAGTCGAGTTTCTCTTGAAAATGAATTTGTAATCATATCCAATACTGTATTTCCGTGTAAATCCAACTTTAGTGCACATTTGAACTCATTCACTGCCATTGACGGCTATAAACGTCATAAATTCATTTGAACTATTTCTATTAGTTTAACTTTTTTTTTTTTAACAAGAGTATGAAAACCTAGAAAAAAAAATTGTGATTAATTAATTAAACTAGTGAAGTCATGCGATTAATTACGATTAAAAATTTTAATCACCTGACACCCTTAATTTTTAATAATCTTTTTTTTTAAATAAATAAATAAAATAATTGTAATAATTTTTTTCCAATTTTTAATAATCTTTTTTTTTTAAGAAAAGATTATTAAAAATTAGGGGCGTCAAGCGATTACCATTTTTAATCGTAATTAATCGCATGACTTTACTATTAACTCACGATTAATCACAAATTGTATATCTGTTCTAATATTTAAAAAAAATCTAGGTTTTCACACTCTTGTTAACAAAAGTGGGAAAAATGTTAAACTAATAAAAATAGTTCAAATGAATATATGACGTCTATAGCCGTCAATGGCAGTGAATGAGTTAAAATGTGCACTAACAGGTAAACATATCCGACTATTTAGCTGAACCAATCACAGGATGGAAAAATGTCGATACCACTGAGTGAATCTAAAAGCAGAAATCTGATTGGACACCAAAGAACAATAACAAAAAATGAGGGCCACATATGATTTGAAGCTGCACAGCCAAGACACATAAGACAAAAGACTGTCGCAGGTGTGTGCGGTCTGATGAGACTTATTTTCTGTGAAAGGTCATTGACAGCATGATCTTTTTTTTTTTTTTTTTTTTTTAAGTACAGTACGGCTTTCACTACTATAATGCCAGGGCACTGAATGAGGTGGTTTCTAAACCCCAAGTGTGGGGAAGAAAAGACAATAAAAATGACTTTCACTCATGATTGCAGCACTTCATAAATAACACACTCCAATCCATACAATTGTCGGTTTGTGTACCATCAACAAAATTCAGAGCAGCTCCGTTTTGCTTTTGGCTAATATTTCAGGTGCTGTAGAGACCAGCGATGGCTTGAAAGTGACGAATGCTTGCAAATCCTTTTGTGACGCCGCAGTCAGGCCACATTCTTCAGCCACTTTTTCAGAAATGACAACTCACAAGACCGCGCTCGTGTAATTTCCCACTTGACGCGAGGACGGCATCTCCAGAGGCCAACTACGACACGCAAGCAATTAAAAAGTCAGCAGTTCTCCATAACATGCCAGCTTTCAAAAGTTCTCCATTACACCACATTAGAGCTCTAATTATTTGCAACAGTTACTTGATTTGTTGCAGCGAGTTGTGCTGGCTTATATCTCATTATTTCCCGAGCCATTGAATAAAGTCAAGTCAAACAATCTTGTTTGGTGACCAGACGCGATTTGTTGGCTGCGCGGAGACAGTAAATTGTAAAACTCCTTTTGAAGCAGACAATAGAGGAAAATAGTTCTCCGTCCGGCGAGCCTTGATCATTCCAGCACAGAAATGCTTTTCATTGTAAATAAACGCTGCACATGAACACACAAATAGTTCACGATAATAGAATGAAATTTGAGAATCTAGAATTTATGGGTAAACATCATTTGATCTTCTCGAAACTGTTGGGCGTCGTCTTGATCTCATGATGCCGAAATGTTAATAGCGTGATGACGACGACTGCTTTCATCTCAATTCTAATTGAACCAGAATGTTACTATATGAGTTTATTCATAGCTGCCAGAAGGTTATATACGGGTAGAGTGGAAAAACAAACGCTTTTTAAAGTGGATTATTGGGGTGGGGGGGGCGGGGCTAATATACACAGGATTTTACGGTATGACTAGTATAGCAATTCCATCCATCCATCCATTTTCTGTACCGCTTGTCCTCACAAGGGTCGCGGGGGTTGCTGGAGCCTATCCCAGCTGGCTTCGGGCAGTAGGCGGGGTTACACCCTGAACTGGTTGCCAGCCAATCGCAGGGCACACAGAGACGAACAACCATACTCACAATCGCACCTATGGACAATTTGGAGTGTCCAATTCACCTGCCATGCATGTTTTTGGAATGCGGGAGGAAACCGGAGTACCCGGAGAAAAGCCACGCAAGCACGGGGAGAACATGCAAACTCCACCCAGGAAGGCCGAAGCCCGGACTTGATCTCACAACCTTTGCACTGGGAGGCGGACGTGCTAACCAGTCAGCCACCGTGCCGCCAATAGTATAGCAATTGGTGTCAAGGAAATACATTTGTGAGTGGGCGTTATTGAGAGTTTTCACCAAACTGTGGATTTCATTTTTTTTTTAATTAAATCATCAGTATTATAAAGGGAGTCCTTAAGTTGCGGATGAGTTCTGTTCCTACGCTGATGATGGAACCCGAATTTCTACGCAAGTCGGAGTTCACCGTTAAAGTCGATAACACGGAGTCCTCAAGTTACGGCGGAGTTCCGTTCCCACGCTGTCGATGTAAACCGAATTTCAACATAAGTCTAGCGGAGTTCACCGTTGAAGTCGATATTTACATTAAAACACTTTGTACAGTCATTTTAAACAACACATTTGCGCTACCCGGAAGAGCCGGAAACCAATATTTCGTGTTTTTGCACAGACATTCATTGCTGACGGACGAGGGAGACGGGAGAGGCACGGGCGTCATAAAGTCGAAACGTCTCGAGGGCTCCCCGTATTGTATATTGTAATTGTTAACAAATCGTTTTGGGATCACACTTTGTAATACATTTAAGATTCAACTCAAATTCTACACGATTACTGTGTAAACATTTTTAATGGGGTTTTCAATTACTTGCAATTTTTGGTGCGTGGAATTAACAGTATCATACTATTAAAATATGTTTCAATCTTACGGGAAAAAGCTGCGAAGTAGCCGTGCCGGAGGGTAATGGCTTGCTCTCGAACACTTGGCCATCAATTATTGACGAAACGAATCCGGCAGCAGGTCGGATATGCCGACATGTGTTCAAACTCCGGCACAACGTTTTGTCTTCTACGCACGCCGGCAATCAACACACGACACTCATGCGCGCGCATGTTCTACGTGCACTCTAACCTTTCAACTTTTGGACCATTAGTGATAAACGCCAGGAAATGGTTCCCGTGACACTGGACAGGACAGATGTTTATATATATATATATATATATTTTTTTTTTTTGATGATTTATGAATGCATTAGTGAAATGATGAGGTAGAAAAATCAATCGGGAGATATGTGATAGGGGCTTGAGTGTTACGCCAGAACGTTCTCTCAGGAGACGGTGTACATTTCAGCAAGTCCGAAATGTAATTAGCCTTTTTCCCGGGGTCAGGCGGTGTTGGGGGGGGGGGGTCAGCCCCGCCCACACTTTTGCACGGTCCGTCATGTCAATCATGCAAAAAGTCACAAACTGCAAGAAATGATGGCAAACTCACAGTTGGGCAGAAAGTCAACATTTTGTTGTTGTTGTTGTTGTTCGCACTTTTTGAAATATCCCGACGTTGCGCGTCAAGTGATGACGTCCAGATGGCGCGGCAGACTGACGGGAACGTCTCCTTGTAAAGTTTGCAAAAACATACAAATGACAAGTAATAGGTCCACTTGGGACACACATTCCGATTCATTTATACTTCCAGGATTGCGTTACAAGGGAAGAAAAACAATGTGTGCTGAATGAAAACAAGATGTTATAGCCGTGCGCGGGTTCAAGCGCGGGGTGCGACAAACGTAGGAGATTGTAACCGCTACATACCCCAAGGTCTGCCGCCAAACAAATCAAAAGGGAGCTCAAAAATGTCAATCTGTCTTGACAAGACTTCTACCTGCTAAATATATGCACAAAGCAGAGCCCTCAAGCGTTTCTCGAAGAGGAGGAACGATGGCAATTTCTTTCACAAATGACGAACTTCGATTGCTTTTGTTGGAAATATCTCAAAACAGTTGTTTGTTGTTGCCACGAGTTTGGCCACAAACATGTTCCAAATTTCTTGCCGACTTTTTGTGTTTCCCAAGCGGGCCCGTCCATTTCCAGGCCGGTCTGACCTGCCACAAATGTCACATTCTCAACAAAACCGCATAAACAACATGACGCTTATTTCACGTTTGACCGGCGAGCGGCGAAACTGTGAAAATAACGCCGCTTGCCTGTCTTTGCCTTTTCACCGTTTTATTTTATTGATCTTGCCACGGCTGGACTTTGGCGTTTGTTTACAAACCGCCAGGAGCTTCGCTTCAACAATGAGAACAAGGAACAGAAATGTTGTCAATCGTTTACCAAAACAAAAAAAACAAACGAGGATAAAAGCCGCACTAATTAGCATTTTGTCTTGTGTGAATGACTGAAGTATTTATGAAGGTATCAAGTTAACGTCTGCCGGGAAGCAGCACGGCTGTTCATGCGCTCACTTCATCTGTGTCAAGTGCATCCAAACTTTTTTTAACTGCTTCACAAACTAAGCAGCAGCTGCACTTTTCGCGAGGGTTCGGGCCGGGTCAAGTGGAGATAATGATCACATTTGGGTCTGGATCACGCTTTGGATTGCAAGGCATGCGTTGGCAAACCGGACCTGTGTAGGAGCCGGGTCACGCAAAGTTGCCGTTCTCCGGACTCACTATTATTTGGCTGTGGCCATTTTGACCTAACGTCAAGAAAACAAAAATCATGTTAATAATGCTGTTGATGAATGCACCATTTCCCATCCATCCGTTTTCTCCAAGTTATTGTTTGTGTTCAGGGATGCTGGTCACGATGTCGGAAAATTAAGCAAGTTTGCTTGTGTTGAAGAATTAAACGACCAAAAAACGATTGTCTATATTACATGGGTTTAATGATTGTGTACATGCGAGATGCATGTGTTGATGCTTTATGATCCTTTCTGTTTGAGGTGTTTTGTCTCCATCTTGTAGCATCGATATGCAATTGCAAACCCCATCCAGAGGGTGGCGTCAATTATTTGTGGATTTACACTGTCAATTAAACTCCTTCACTCTCAGCCATTTTCACTGAAGCAACCCCCTTCGCTCACTGAAGCAACCCCCTTCGCTCCCGGCTGTTTTGCTTGGCCCAAAGAATATTGTGTTACTATAAAAACATGGAAGCTACCAAAAGAAAGATTAGAGTCTCTTCATTCATCAAGGAAACAAGTATATTTGTATGTGTTTCCATTTTGCAGCAATTAGCATTAGAATATAGCTAAGTTTCATCATCATTCACAAACCTGTTGAAAACAGTGGGGGAAATAGCTTTTTTTGCAACATGGCCCTGGTTGATCTCTTATACTCTGCTGTCACCTGCTGGCCGTTTATTGTAATAACTATTCGTACTTTAAGCGACCTCTTCAGGTCAGAGGCTGCATCAAAGCCTTCTGCATACCCTAGCATATACAACCCCCTCCCCCACCCCTAAAAAACTTATAAATAAATTATTGGGATCATGGCAATATTTAAAACATAACGTTTTTATACGTTTTTGGGAGCAAATGACTTAAGAAATAAGAAAAACATTTGATTGATCATATTTTGTTGTTGTTCTTATTACGCAACAAAGGACAAAATTATTTTGAGCCTTGTGTCCCTATTTCTTTTTAATGGCCTACCTGGTTTACTGCCTTACGGGAATCATTTTGTACTAAGACAAATCGATTCAACCACTTTTTCAAATGGCCTTCAATGGAGCAAATACAAGACTCGGTAAAAGACTAGGTACGAGTTATGTTAAGCACACACAACAAGGAAAAGCATTGTGCGTAAACATCTGCGTGTGTGACACTTGTCTGCCCCGGACGGAACGCTACGACGCAAACCCCACCCCCCCCCCCCCCCCCCCCCCCCCCTAAATGACGATGGGCCGTTTCTGTGAAATTATCTGTGAGAAGTCAACTTGAGTCAAAAGGCTCATTTGTTGACGGCCCACTTGAACTTTTCTTAGTTGGCATCATGAGGTTACGTGTCTTTTAGCTGTGACGGGCCTGAACACGCAGCCCTTTGTGTCTTTTATGTAAGGGCTTTTCCATGCACATGTCTGATAATTTCCTCAGTTCAAAAAATAAATAAATAATGCTCACAGATGGATTTTGGACTCAACCTATTTTATTCGTGCCGGCAGCTTTTTAGGGCATTGCGGGTCAAAAGCATGTCATTAGCCATATCCTCCCCGGCCAAAAAAATACGGCCGCTACTATTTTTCAATAATCCCGAACGTGTTGTTTCAAAGTAAGCCAATTATGCGAGGCCACGCTGGATGAATGGATTTCAACAGACATTTTTTTCTGGGTTATTGTTCCGAAAATGCCCCTCGGCCGCTTATAATGGCAGTCGGCGCATTTGGTTCCGCAGTGGTCATCCCTTGACATAAACAGCTGCCACCCATCAAAAGGCCTGATGACGAGATCCTTCAAGCTCAAACTGCGATTGGCGCAAAAGACAACATCGAATGTGAGGGATCCAAAAATAAGAGAGATGAAAAAAAAAAATCACGCTTTTCTTGTCTTGTTTTTTGTTAAATCAGAAATAACAAAATAGAAGGAGTGTAACAAAAATCTGTTACAATTGGAGAAAAAAAAGTTGTGAGTGCATCGAATTGAACTATATCGAGATACATATCTTTTTTATTTTTTTTGTCTAATTGTAGAGCGATATCTGAGAAGGAAATTGCACATTTACAATACGGACAACTTGTTTAAAATGCAACAAAAAAAGTCACCGTATCGCCCTCTGCAACTGAGCTGTACCATATCAAAAGTAACCCGGGAAAAAATGACATAAAACTCATTGAAAATAAAAGTTTGATTTTAGAAACTGCCATATGCATTTTGCAGCAGCGACAGTTTTTTTTTTTAATTGATGTGAAAATGATGGACTTGCCAGTTTTTTAACCAAATTATTTCCTTGAAGTTGTCTGCTTTTGTAATGAAGTGACATCTTTGTCATCATTTGACTCAATCCCCCAAAATCGGCTTTTGTGTTTAAACTCTTCACTTTACTACTTCATACAAAAAAAAAAAAAAAACACGTAACTTCAAATAAAAAACAAATCAAAGCAAAGTGAAGGCGATGATGATGGTTTGCTGTTTCTTTGGTTTACAAACAGCTCAAGCTTTTGTGAAGGTTATTGAAGGTCAAGTAAGTAAAAAACAAAAACTCCCTACAATCACGGTCAAAATATGTTCCATGTTTCTTTTCGGCAAATGTTTACCCTGATGACATCTCAATGATCTGGATGCGCTTCCAGTTTGAGAAAAGATACAACAAAAGTGTCTTTTTGTTTGTGTGGCTGTTTGCGCCGTGAGGAATCAGCTGCAAAGTCTGGCAAACCTTTGAAATATCAAAAAGTAGCAACAAGACGCCGCTGAGACAAAAGTTCACAATTTGGATTCGCACGAAATCTTCAGTGGCCTGCGATTGACTGCCAACCAACCCAGGAACTCTGCCTCGCCTGACAAATGTGGTCCGCTTTCCACGGGGAGGCGCTGATGAGCCATTTTTTTCCTACATCATGCATGCCCCACCAATGCCCAGATGAGTACAAAGAGCCCCGACTGTTTTACTCTGACTGCACCTATCAGCTTTTTCTTCCCTTTATAGTGTGCAGACCCGCATACTCCACAGTTTCTTTGGGGAGGGGAAGGGTTGGAGTGGTGGAGTGGTGACGTCACGCGCCTCCCCGCGGAGTAGCGGACATGTGCCGTGCACTTAAAATCGTGCACGTACTCGCACGCGCACCGTGAACGAGCCCGACACAGATGCTGCATTTACACTTTGGGCCAGAGGTGGCAGCGACGAGTAAAAGGGTGACAAACTACAAAAGATCCTTTCAAACAGCTCGGTCAAAATGAACCCAATGTGGTCACAAATTGAACCCACCCACTACTTGACAACTACTTTCTGGGGGGGTTTGTGCAAAACAAACCTTTTTGTGCGTGTGTGTATAAAACAAAACAATCCAAAGTTTGGCCAAATAGACCCAAGTCGCAGCTCGGTCCAATTTTTGACCAAAATTGGGTTATTTTTGACCAAGCAGTTTTAAGGGTTGCGTGGGTTTAAGAAGTTACAATTTGTGACTTTGTACTTTTCTTCTTCTTGATGCGATTGTCATGTTGTGGAACCTTCAAATAGAAACATGTTCATCAAGATACTGCTGGAAACTAATCATGTCCGTCTATGACGCCCTCAAACTTTCATATGATATCTATTTGTTAAAAATGACTGTTATTACCACCCACATTATCTCACGTGATGAGAGAGAGAGAGAGAGAGAGAGAGAAGAGAGAGAGAGAGAGAGAGAGAGAGACAGAGAGAGAGAGAGAGAGAGAGAGAGAGAGAGAGAGAGAGAGAGAGAGAGAGAGAGAGACAGAGACAGAGAGAGAGAGAGAGAGAGAGAGAGAGAGAGAGAGAGAGAGAGAGAGAGAGAGAGAGAGAGAGAGAGAGAGAGAGAGAGAGAGAGAGAGAGAGAGAGAGAGAGAGAGAGAGAGAGAGAGAGAGAGAGAGAGAGAGAGAGAGAAAGAAGAGCTGCAATATTGAGCCACCAAACTCAGAACGCATGCATGCAGGCGGCATCCAGGCAGGACAGCAGGCGTGTTTCTTCCACCCGTGGATTTTATTCTTATTATGATTATTACATGACTGCTTTGGGATTCTCGCCTCTGAATTTGCGTGGCCTCTTTTATTTGTGTGGGTTCGATCTCCCCCACCCGCCTACCCACCTCTCCCCCTCCCCTCCTCCTCCCCCGCGAGCATCAACCTTCCTCGGATAACTTTTCCACCCCGAAGCGAACCTCCCCCCGATCCATTCCCCCGTTGCAGGTGGTTGATCTCTGGGCAACAACAACAAAAAAAAAAAAAAAAGAAAGAACGAAAGAAAGAAAGAAAGAAAAGAAAAGAGGGTCTCTTTGATGGGGCGCGCGGTATCGTTTGGAAAATGCTCCGCAGTCGGCGTGTGAGCGCCCCGCGGAAGCAGCCGGATCGGAGTCGCTGTGGTCGGCGCGCGTCTCTCGGCGGTGCCGCCGCCGAAGCGACAGCGACAGCGGCCAGTGAGCGGCCAGTGACAGCAGCGGCGATGGAGGCTCCTCCGGCCGCGGCGGCGGCGGCGGCGCAGCTCGGGCGGCGGCGGCGTCGCTGGAGCGGCGTCACCGGAGGCTGGTTTCGGATCACGCTGCTCTCCTTCCTCGCCACTTTACCCGTGGAGCAACTGCGCGCCTTCCCGTCTTCCCTCAGCGACTGCCAGACGCCCACCGGCTGGAACTGCTCGGGTGAGGATCGGCGCATACGTTTGCGAATAGACGGGCCGGGGATGCGAATAGACGGGCCGGGGATGTGCATCATGCGTGCGTCGGTCCAGGCTGCCTTTGGCTGCTGTTTGGGAAAAGACGCACGATGCTCCAGTCGGGGACGGGAGAGACATCATGTCTTGTATTTGTCTGCCATCGTTTCAACACTGCTCTTTTGTTGTGGGTCAAATTGACCCGGAACAATGTCTTGGTGATTTCATTTCTGAGATTTTCGGACCTTTTGATGGGCGTATGGGGGGACGGTGGGTTCATACATCGCCTTACTGATGTTTTGTTTTCTTCCCTATTGATTAAAAAAAGCTGGTCACAGGCAGCCTACCTATAAGAGCATTTTTAGTGTATGCAAACAATGACTAAAAGGGGGTCACATTGACTCATGAGCATTTTGTTGTTGTAGCCTATCAAAAGAAACAACTGTTAAAGCAGGACAGAAAAAAATTAACAGTGGATCAAATTGACCCCTGAACGCTGTTGTGGTGTCATAAAGTAACCAATTAGCAAACGGTCACATTGATCCATTCACATTTTTGTTGTGCAAAACAAACACATTTACTGGGTCACATTGACCCATAAGCAACAAATATAAAGTAACAGCGGGTCAAATTGACCAATGAGCATTTTTGCTGTATTAAAATATCAATTAGCAACAGGTCACATTGACCATAATTTTTTTTCTCTGTCAAAAGAAACAAATTAATTGTGCCAAACTGACCTATTAGCATGCTGTATAAAATAATACTAGCATTGGGGTCACATTGACCCATAAGCATTTTTTTGGGTGTAGCCTATCCTATTAAAGAAACTAGAGTATGGAAAGACATTATTGACCCATGAATATTTTTGGAGTATTAAAGTAACCAATTAGCAACAGGTCACATTGACCCATTGACATTTTTGCTGTATAGAAGAAATAGCAGTGGGTCACATTGACCCGTGAAACGTTTACTGTGCAAAATAAACAAATTAACTTGGTCACAATGACCCATGAGCATTTTTGTTGTACCTAGCAAACAAACTAGTGTACAGAACACACTAACAGCGGGTCAAATTGACCCATGAGCATTTTGGTAACCATTTAAGCCACAGGTCACATTGACCCATTGGCATTTTTGCTGTATGGAACAAATAGCAGTGGGTCACATTGACCCAATGAGCATATTTGCTGTATAAAAGAAATACTGGCAGTGGGTCACATTGACCCGTGAGTATTTTTGGTTTATTTAAGTAACAAATTAGCATCATGTCGCATTGACCCAAGAGCATTTTTTTCCCGTACGCAAGAAACAAATTTGTTTCACATCGACCATGAGCATTTTTAGCCTAGCACTCTTCCAGTGTGCTTGGAGAGTAATAATTTGCAGGCGGCGCGCGGTTGTATATTTCCCCTGTTGGCCGTCCGAGTCTGTCGAAGCCTTAAATAGCCCCCGGCCAATTACACGCCACGCCACTATTGATATTATAGCTCATAAGTGGCGCACGTCAATATGAGTGGATGACTTGCAGCCAGAATCGGAACATTTGCTTCTCCCCCGTGCAGGACTGATTGTTATCCCAGCGCAAGAGTGCTGGACATCCAAGTGCAAAAGCTCGTAATTGGATCTGGAAAGTGAGGACGGATGCTGGGAGATCAAATAGCTGATGTGCCCATTTGAGAAAGAGATGAGCAGTTCCTTTTTTTTTATTTTTTTTTATCATTTTCGGTGAAGAAAGTTTCCTTTCTTACACGGCTTGTCCTCATCACCACGCTGATTATTTTTTTTTATTTTTCTGCCGATTGTGATCGGTGCTAATGATTTGTGGGTAATGAGTGTCGATAATGGTGCGCATCCTGCCCAAATGCACGCTTGCCACCCCCCCCCCCCCCTCACTTCCTTTCACACTCTCGTGTGCATTTAGACAAAAGCTTTTATCCGACACGCCTTGCGGAGGCTTAAGTGCAGACGCTGGGAACAAAGCGCGCGTTCGTTCGCTCCCTCGCATCGAGCGCAAGCGGAAGAGTTCATTAAATGAATCAAAATGCATTGTGCTGCATTTTAAATGCTGCTGTGAATTTCAATTCTAATGAAAACAAAACATTTTTGTTTTCAATGGCAAATCCCCCAAATGATGCCACTTTGGTGTAGGCCAAAAAAAAAAAAAAAAAACTTTGGGTGGCGCCCATCTGTCTTGCTTCTGATTGGGGCTCATTTGGGTCAATTCCTGAAGTATGATTCGCCCAAACCAAAATGGACGGACGACTTCCTGTTCAATTTCAAACATGGGCCCTTGAGACTTTTTCATACATTTTGTCATAACATGACAGATGTTGTCCACACAATTTTGTGTTGATTAAAAGAACCGGTTAAAGCCCTTTTTTCGCACTGCACTTATTCAGTGTGAAAGAGTCACGCAGCAAAAACAGCGGCCAGCGTGCCCATATTGGGAAGTGCTGACGTAGCAAACCAGGAAGTGAAAACAGAGATTTCCTCGACAAGTTGTAGCTTTCATTGTTGAAAAAGAAAGCATTGACTTTTCTCATTGTAAGAAAGACGAGGAGACAAGCAGCAGAGAAAAATAAACAAATGCAAAACAGAATCATGCTATTAACTTATATATAAATCTGAATCCAAAACGGAATCACTTCACCAGCTCCTCCCCTATTGGAGGTCGCTTGCCTGACGTCTCACCGCCACCGCTCTTCATTCGAACAGTTAAGAGACGCCAAGGCGTCATGCAAGAGGTCCTCTTGCCGCGCCGTGCCGCCCAGCAAAGCTCCATTTTGTGGTCCTCACCACATTCTCAATATGTGTGGGTTTGATGACGGCGCACTGTGCACTGTTAAATGCAGTGTGAAAAGGGTTCCAAGGCCATTTTTCCCCCCTAATTTTCCAGGGGGCGCTACTGAGTGAGAGACACCATGCTCAGCCTACATTGGATGGCATAGGCAGAAAAAGCTCGACAATTTCGCGCATCTGTCTCGGTTACGTATTTCATTAGCATTCCACGTGCATTCAAAATCTTTAGCATTTAGCATTTAGCATTCCCATGCAATTTCTACAGAAATTGCGCTTAGTCGAGTTCGACTAGAATTGTCCAAATCCAGTTAACTCTCACCTTCACAAAGCACATGGATTATCTTCGTATTTAATCATCCACGCATCACCTGAACTGCTCATGCTAAGAAATTAGCAAAATTCTGCCTTCAGCGACAGTTTCGGCTCGTTTCCAGCATCAATTCATTCATTCCACTTGGCAGCAGAAACAAGCCGACGCATTCTGGCTTGTAAACATTTCAGTTGTTGGGAAAAAGTCCGTCTCTTTTTGTGAAACTTGCTTGCGAGCAAGAGCAAAGGGGCGAGGAGTGCTTTTTTTTTTTTTCGGAGTGTACGCCTTCCAACGGCAATTACTCGATTCGGCTCTCCTTTTTGGATCCAACTCTGGAGATGTTGTCTGACTCTTTGCAGCAAAACGCTCCAATATGTCCACAAGCTGGTCATTAACTGTGGACCGCTGCACGGCGCTGGTCGTTTAGCGCATGGATTCATTAGCGCCGTCTCGCAAAACAGCTGCCTTCTGCTGCTACAATCAATGCTAATGAGTGTGGCGAGAACGGGCGAAAATATGAAAAGTTGCCGGTTGCTTTCAATCGCTTGTTTGAAGAGTGTCTGGTATGTTGCCGGCGCACGACATACTTCGAGCATTGTTCTCTCTCTCTCTTGCTCCCGCCATGTGGACCATTTTTTGATAGCACTACATTAGGGTCCCCGTCGAAAGAATACATTGCCTGTCAGAATAAGCAGAAGAATGTTCTCCAAAAACGATTTCACACCCTTGCGCGATTGATTTCTAACCACCCCACTAAAGTTCATCCATCCATCCATCCATTTTCTGTACCGCTTGTCCTCACAAGGGTCGCGGGGGTTGCTGGAGCCTATCCCAGCTGGCTTCGGGCAGTAGGCGGGGGACACCCTGAACTGGTTGCCAGCCAATCGCAGGGCTAAAGTTCATCCAATCACAGCATTTCACGCTGCCATCCTTA
Source organism: Leptonotus elevatus (assembly GCF_054856555.1). Lineage (NCBI taxonomy): Eukaryota > Metazoa > Chordata > Actinopteri > Syngnathiformes > Syngnathidae > Leptonotus > Leptonotus elevatus. The sequence goes on from NC_141250.1 coordinate 21,902,226, forward strand.
ACCAGTGACATCACAACTTACTTTATTAAACCGAAGCAACGTCTCGAAGCAAAGTCGACCGAATAACCGTACACATGACAATGGCTGCGATTGGCTGGCATCCAGTTCAGGGTGTGCCCCGCCTACTGCCCGAAGGCCAGCTGGGATAGGCTCCAGCGACCCTTGTGAGGAAAAGCGGTGAAGAAAATGGATGGATGTTATGGAATTTTTTTTATAAGAAACCCAAAAGATAAACTTTTTTTCCGGACTGTTTTAATGATCTTGCCGAACTACTGGAAATTCCAAAACACGCACCAAATATGGGTTTAAAGAACATTGGACATGTCATTGGACGAGTAACGATGACGGTGATGATATATAATTTGTTGCCATGTTGTTAAGGAAAAATAAATGTAAATTCATAAGAGAGGTCAAAAAAGGAATCCTGGCCTTGCTGCTTGTTGGCCTTTCATCATTTACTGCACTTAATAATTTATCAGCGCGATGCTGAAAAGCCGCTCGTGAAATTCCAGGTAGGTCGGCGGAAGATGCATTTGGCTGACAAGCGCTCTCTTTTAGACAAGTAAGTGCTTCTTCTTGCCATCTTAATCGCCGGCATATAAACATCGGCGTTTGAATATTTGATGTTTGTCGGCTTGTTTTCTTGAATTATTCAACTTACGGTAACTTCCTCCCGCGGCAGGAGGCGGGCGGCGTAAATTTGCCGGCCTCATGACGCAGCAACCGGTAGCTGATTAGAAAAAAAAAAAAAGGACAACAATGATTTGGCGCTTGTTTTAAGTGCTACTTAAAATGGACACCTGCTGTTGCACAAGCACGGCAACTAATCACCAACAATGGTCTCATTTGTGCCACCGCCGGAGTTGCTTGTACCTGACAAATGAAAGCATAAAACTTTACAACTTTGCCAATTGAAAATGCATTTTTAAGCCGCGTGCACAGCACGCATACAGTAAGTAACAAGCTCATTTGAAATGAGAGGATGCTTTCAATGCCAGAATTCCGATTGTGTTCACTTTGACTCGGTGGATAATGGAACAAAAAAAATGTATATTTGCAAAAGTATTGGGTCACAGTCCAGTAAATTCCTGCGCTACAATAATTGAGATGATGACGTGAGTTTTGTTGCAAAAAGGTAGATATGTCGTTTTAATCCAAATTTCCATTTTTACTTTCAAAACCTTTTCATTCAATCACTTTACACGAGTACAGAGAAAAAACGGCTTTTTTTAAGAGTAATTTTGGAGGGTCGTGTTAAACACGGGTGCAGGCTATAGTCACGGAATTTGACGTTAAGTTTGTTTGAAAAGTAATAAACACGGCGATCCCATTTTTTTGGTATCATTTTGTGCAGTGCACTATTTGAAAGATTCTCTTCGTGTTCCCCTTGCAAAGTGATGGATAACACAAGCCGAGCCCACGTCGAGTTTCACACAGCAACCAGTTTGTGCTCCCGTCAGGTCATCGTTGATTCCGCGCTCCGCTAGCGTAGCTCATATGTCCACGTCTTCACATTCTTCAGTGTCCTCCTGCATTCGGATGAAACGCGAGACGCGCAACCTGACACCTCTCATGTTGTTTTTCTGCCGCTTACAAATTGCTGTCGCCTTTTTCGTCCTCCCAAGGAAATGATGAACCGGACTTTATGGCGGCAACCGTGCAAAACTGATGTGAGAGATAAGACGTACTTCGAGAGATATCAATTTGTTTGGGAACTTTTATCTGCACATATTAGCTGAATTTGAAAACATTCACCAATTTGGGCTTTACCTTTATATATACTTAAATGATATAACCACCGTATTTTTACCATTTAACCGTACCAATACCATATATATACATACATATATATATATATATATATTTGGGTCAGGGTTGAGAGTTTGTCATTTTTGCTCTTAAGGTAGTTACAAAAAAATAGCACAGCACAAGGATACAGTTTAACCCCCAAAAAACTGAAAAAAAACTGAAAAAAAACGGGATATATATATATATATATATATATATATATATATATATATATATATATCCCGTTTTTTTTTCAGTTTTTTGGGGGTTAAACTGTATCCTTGTGCCGTGCTATTTTTTTGTAACTACCTTAAGAGCAAAAAATGACAAACTCTCAACCCTGACCCAAACCCAGAACTTTACTCAACTAAACCATCCACGGACTTTGCCCTCTGCTGCGGACATGTTGTACTGCATCCATCGAACTGAAATATGTGAAGGATATCTTTTGACCACAACTTTTGAACCCAGTGGCCTCGACACACCAACGGTGACTCCCCAATTTCAAGGCTCCTGAAAATGCGGCCACACACACCGTAGAAATATATTATTGTCAAGATTTTTTTTATTTCTTTGACTTCCCTCGCCAATCAATTACAGGGCGCTTTTTGACTTACACATCTGTTAAATGAGAATACAATCAATGTTTTTCCTAATTTGTAGTCAAGAAGTATGCGTGCATTCAGTAAGCTGTTACCAAAATCAAAGATTTTGTCATCATTTCCTACTCACAATATTCCGCCAGCCAGAATTTTTTACACACACGGCGGTGAAATCAATGCAATTGCCGGAGCACATTTGGAGTTCTTGACGCTCGCGCGGCAGTCGAGCCTCCCTCACTGCGTTGATGAATCACATTTGATTATGAAGTGGATGCGCTTGCCAGGCGATGTATAATCATGTAAGGAAGGCCCGGGTGGCAGCAGGCTGCCGTGCAGTGTGCGCAACATCAAACCCTTTGACAGGTACAATAACTAAACGCGAGGCTACAGCATTAGGGAAGAAGACTGATGCTCGGCATCGTAAATTTTGTGGGGCCCTTCTGCTAATGCAATGTTCTATATGGGACAGAGTTACACAGTCTTTATTTAGCCAAGGCCCGCCAGCAAAACGAAAAAGCTACAAAAAAGTATACGTGATCCACTGTTAATTGTGGACTCAGGAACCCACCGGCAATTGTTGTTTGTTGAGAGGCCGTAAGAGAAAACATTTTTAAAAATGATAGTCCATCCATCCATCCATCCATTTTCTGTACCGCTTGTCCTCACAAGGGTCGCGGGGGTTGCTGGAGCCTATCCCAGCTGGCTTCGGGCAGTAGGCGGGGTACAAAAAATGATAGTATGCAAACCCATTTCTAACAATAAAAAAATGTTTTGAAAAATGTTTTTTTTGTTTTGTTTTGGTTTTACTGTACCTTTGGAAGCTTGTTTTTGTTTCCAACCTCCCCCTCCAGGTGCCACCTGAGCATTTAGGAAAATAAAAAAAAGACCCAATAAATCCATACGATAAGGCTGCAGCTATTGAATATACAGCATTTTAATAATTCAGTATCCTACTAAAAATGATATCAAATAATCAAGTATTCGAATAAAATGTACAGGACTACATTTCCTATGATTCTCAGAAACGAAAGCAGAAAGTACTTTTGGTCTCGGTCAAGGAACTGCAACTGTCAAGCTGTTAGCATCAAAGTGCACACACACGCATAACGAGCGCTCCCTGCTAGCTGTTAGCAGCTAGCATCGTTGAGTTGAATCAATGCAGCTACTTTTATCCCAAGCATCTGCGCTATAAGAACAGCGGCAAGTGTGAGTACATTTGCTGCCACTGCTCAAATGTGTTTTTTTATTAGATGTTTTATTTATTTTTTTTGCATTAGCGCTGCCCGCTTGTTTCGTCGCAGCCAACCAGCTGATGGCCCTTAATAGTGGACATCATCTGTCTACTTTTTGAGATTTCCTCCTTGGGTCCTCAATGAGTTGAGAGCTTCGTCTCATCCCAGACACTCCAAGCACCTCTTAAGTCTGCGCTCTTGACTCAGCGACTTCATATTTGCACCGAGAGCTCGCACTTTATGGTCATTTACGGCCCTGGCAAATTGCAGGTTGATTCCACCATCGGTCTACCCTGCTGCGCGTTTATGACTGCTTGGTTGTCATGAGTAGGAGTTTTTTTTTTTTTTTTTTTTTTGAAGTGGTGTGAGCCGCGGTTTATAGTAGAAGGAGGCACAGAGGACTCTTAATATCTATTATCCAAAGAAATCTCTAAAAAGAAAATGGCAGCTCACCATATTACTTGTTAGCCGGCCCGCATGAACGTTCCCGTGAGCCGGGACTGATCTCGAGCAGCTGCAATTAAAAAAAAAGCTTAAATTGCTGTGTTGTTGTATATCTGACTGATCTCGAGCAGCTGCAATTAAAAAAAAGCTTAAATTGCTGTGTTGTTGTATATCTTGGTAAATATTGTATTTACATATTGTTTAAATTCATTATCAGAACAATAAGTTGGAATGTATCATAAACAATCATGAATAATGGTCAATTTATATGACTTAGAGTCAATGGACAAATTTGAGCTCACTATTTCACAGCTTTTATTTCACCCATCGACATCAGATACAGTTTGTAAGGAAATATATATATATTTTTTTTTTTTTACAAATAATTCAATTTATTAAAAAATAAATCACCACGCCCAACTTTCAATCGAATATCACTTCTGCAACCTGTAAAAAAAAATAGCTGTTCAGTCATCAAGCATCTTTCTTTTGCCTTCACATGGCGGCATGCAAAAAAAAAAATAAAGCCGCTTGAAGAGTTCCCACTGGAGTTCGTTGCTGATATCACGAAGAGTCGTTTTATGGTCTTTCTTGAAAGTTGAATGTTTGTGCTGCTTTTACTTAAAGTACTTTGTGTTTTCTTGTGGACCTCCCAAATGGTCAATGGGCAATATTTGTGCATTGGCCTTTTGAGAATTCTTGGTTGTCTGCAAACAAAAAAAGTCCCTATTGCTTCACTGACTCAATAACTGCAGAATTCCAAACCTCCTCTGGCACATAAATTGGCCACTGGCGTCCTCCTGTCTCTCGATTTAGACGACAGCGTCATAAAAACTCTTGGCGGTGTTCTGTGTTGTTGATGTTGTATCCATTTTATACAGTAGTTCAAACTGCAAGTATGATTTTTTTTTGATTTTTGTTCGTGTCTTCGAATAAGTTTACAGTATGTAAAAAAAAAAAAAAAAGTGCTTTCAAAGTATGCGAGAAGGTAATTTTATGGCTTAAACTAAACATTTCTATCCGTAAAGTGCGTAGTCAAATAATCAATATGATAATAATGCATTTATCAGAATGTTGCTGTGCTTTTTGACAGCCGTTTGTGAATTTACATTCAAATTGAGAGACGCAAGTGGAACGATCTTTCCATTCTTCCATTTAAAGCTTGTTTATGAACTGGAGCCGTCTTGTCGTCTAATTGAAACGCGCAGACGACATGCAAAGAGCGCAATCTCGTTTCAATGATATCTCCCCAAAAAAGCGCAGCATAAACAAACACGGTTTCATCTCTTTCTACGGGGACGACGCGACATCTCAGGAGGATCGCGACGATCCCTTTAGGTTCTCATCAAGCCAATATTAATCAAACAAACTCACAAAATATAGATAATGGATTTGCTTTTGAAGTACAAAAGCAAAAGTAATTACAACATGGCTTTTTCTTTGAAGGATTTTCTGTAAAAGCGGCAGTGCATCATATCCCGTATCTCTTGTAGCCATTATTTGCTGCTTGAACAATAGTGCTCGCGCGCACGCACGCACATACAAAATGTGTGTGAGAGCAATCAGTTCAGGTAGTCCAATAGCCTCAAGCTCATGCGGTCTGACTCGGGCTCGTGTTGCTCTTTGATTTGATTCGAGATGCTTTGATGGAGTTTTTCGAGATTTGCCGTGGCCTCATGAATCGCATCGTTACCCCGACCAACCACCCCCCCCCCCCCCCACCCGAGGCTGCTGCCCCCCCAACTCAGTTTTCTTGTATGCAAACACAAAGTATTTAATAAGGATTCATCTGAAAAATATGACAAGATATTTTATTTGAATTCTGCGACCCCACGATAATGGCCGATGTTTTCAGATTGTTTTTACATTTGTGTACTTTACAGTAGTTGAAACAATGGTTTCATTATTTATAGCAGTACACATAAATCTATAGGCTACAATAACGTTGTATGTTGACGTTCATCAGACCACAAATTGTGAAAATCCATTAATAATTGACATTCAATATATTAGGGGCAAAAAAAAAAAAGTTTTTTTTTTTTTTTAAAGTTAATCGGCCGATTAATCGATACTTTCTTTTCTGTCTCGCTCCCGAAAAAAAAAATCCCTATTAGGTGGGGCCCTCATGTCAAGTGCAGAAAAATACTAAAATACCCACCAAAGCTCAGCACAGTCAGACGAGGCCAGTCAATGTGATTGTTTTTCCTTCTGCGTATGCCAGTTGTAAGACCAAACAAAGTCTTCGGATACGAAGCAGAATTTGTAGCGCTCACTAGCAAAAGGACGTTACCTTACGCTTGTTTCTCGTTGAATTTGATCCTTCCAGGTTTTGATGACCGAGACACGGACCTGTTTTTGTGCGACACCAACACGTGCAAGTTTGACGCCGAGTGCCTACGAATTGGGAACATGGTGACTTGCATTTGTGACTTCAAGGTAAGATCCCTAAACAAGCCTGCTACTATTTTCTTTTGCTTACTTTTTCCATTTTTGGAGGAGACCAGCAGCATGTTCTGCCACTTTGTTATGTCTTCAGTTGATCGATCTATATATTTTCCCCCCCGTTTTTTATTTTGGGGTGTGATTCATGCTAAAAATTCTGCTAAAACTCCCAAATGAGTTGAGTTGTGTCTCGTGGGGGGGGAATCATTCATCTACGTAAGGGAAGCGCTGCCATGTCGGGCAAAATCGTCATCGGCTGCAGGCCGGAAGGAAGTGATGTCACAGATGCTGTTGCGTCTGGCCCTGCTGCTCTTAAATTGTGACGGCTGACAGATTGTTGAGACTGATGGATTTAATCATTCCGTCCCATGTGCTGAGATAGAAAACATGCAGCAGCCATCAGGGGAAGAGTAAAAAGCGTTGGACATCAACTTCCTGATGCAAATGAGATCCACAAAACAAAATGCAGACTGACTCACAATTCTGCAAATGCATGTCGATGATAACGTTTGCCATGACTTGTCTGTCTCGTGTCTATATTTGATAAGTGTAAGTGCGTCTTACACAAGGTGCGCCGGGAACAGCAATAATTTGACACCGCTGATTTATGTTATCAAAAGTCCTGCAATCGTCGTCAATATTTTACATACACTTCCCCTTGTTATCTAACATGGCCCAATCCGTCCACTTTAAACATCAGAGTATTGGTGGGGGGTGTCTGGTCGGTGCTGGATTTCACCTTCCTTGGTTTTCTTCGGTCCCCTCGGGTCTCCTGGTGTTCGGTTTAGGTGAACGGTATGAGATTTTTTCTAATAGGTTTTCTGGTGAGCTAACAAATACACGCACGCACGCACGCACGCACATACTCACCCACACACACACACAAAAAAAATAATAATAATAAAAATAAAAATAAAAAATAAAAAAATAAAAGAGCAATGATGATGACATTTCCGAATGAACAATACTGAGCTCTTAAAAAATAAAAAAAATAAAAAATAAAAAGAAACATCAGAGTATTCAGAAGCTGCATATAAATCGAATTTGGTGTAAAAAAAAAAAAAATCGATCTTTCTGAGCTGAACCTGTGAGTTGGAGTACCGCGACCTGAAATCAGCCGGATCGAAAGCCATCGTCCCGATTGGAAATAATTACCCCTCGGAAAGCAAAAGCGCCGGCATTAAATGAGGCCCGTTTATGGCTTCTCGTGAACCCCCGCGTCGCCGCCACGGACCGCCGTACTCTGCCGCAGTCGTAAACAACCTTGACACTGATGAGGCCGAAGACTGAAAGGAGCTCGTTAATAACATCAATCCTAGAAACTGTGCTATTCTTGATAATGGCTCGTACTTAACTTTATGACCAGAACTATAAAAAAAAATAAGTCAGCAAGCTAGTCGCTGGGTATTGATTGGCACAACGTTTGCTTTTGAGACACGCAATGCATGTCTCGGTATGAATGAAGACGCCGAGTTCTGTTGATGTGACACATTTCCTCATCTGGTTTTTTTGTTCATTATCCGCACATCAGTACGACGAGGCACGTCGACACCCCATTGGTCACCTGCTTTTTATCGCGCTTTCATATTTGAGATCAAAGATCGAAATGAGATGAGCGAGCACTGGAGAAGAATGACATTACAGCGGCATTTGTCTTTTAGGAGATCTTACGCCGATAACGCTATCAGGTGGTCTCAGGCAATCAGAAGACCGTATGAGAATGTATAAGTTAAAACCACCGGTTCATGGAAAACACAAGTGGATATCTTTATTCTTTACATCAAATCATGTGGGACCTTTTTTTTTTCTTTTTTTTCTTTTTCTTTTTGCTAGCCAGTGTTGGAAATAATAAGCATGGCATATAAATAGGTCCAGGCTGTATTTCCTCAAGTCAACACTTTATTCACCACTGTCAGATAAAATATTCTATTCCAGCTCCTGCAGAGATGAAACGGTAGGAAGATTTCAAACTGGGGATTATCGTGAACCAAAATGATCACGTTATCGGTATCACTGAGACACAAATCATTTTGAACATGCATAAACTTTTTGCACATGCAGACTTGTAAATGGCAGCAATTGAAATGAATTTCGCTGCATGCCAGGTCCCAAGTTAATCATGTGACAATGCTCTCTTTCTTATCGGTCACAAGAACGTTAACGGGTTCGTAGTTAGTTGTTCGGACTGGCGGCTGATATATTGCAATCGACCAAAGTGCTGTCAACTGACTGACTTTGTGCGAGAGGCGGAGTACAAGCTTGGCGGGATTTGATCTTCGGCTATCCTACTGAAAATGATATCAAATAATCGAGTATTGGGAATAAAATAAAATATATCTATATATTTTTTTGCTTGTTTAAAGAACAATTATAAATACGGAACCAAAAACACATCTCCACTTAATAATGACCAATTGGGTTTCATTTGTAGATAATCATATTTTTTTTACTTAATTATTTATTTTTTTGCTTAGTAGCTCACTGTTAATAAAAGTACAGAAGTAATAATAATAATAATAATAATAAAAATACATCATATTTATATGGCACTTTTTATTTTTAAGGCAACGGCAACTCCGTCAGCTCAGCTTACACGGGGCACTTGTTTAGCGGCTAGCTGCTAGCCGCTAACACTGAAGCCGCTAATAAACACTGGCAACAGATGCCGTAGCCAAGTCAGCTATTAATTACTCGGGGACTTGTTGTCCCCCAACATGGATGCAGTAGAAAAGCAACCATTCGCATCTCAGGACAGGCATGAGTCTTCGGTTAAACGAGTTAAGACATTTGAGAAAACCCACGGGAAGCAAGGAGAGAACTGACAAATTCCATACGGGAAGGGACCTTCCGACTTGGATGTCGTTTCACAGCACCGGCCGCTAATTGGAAAATTGAGCCGGCTACAACACGGCAAAAATAACGAATACAAAGAGGAGCCGCCGACAGAGTCGTTTACTCTCAGAGACGCTAAACACACTATTAACTATAATAAAACAATACGCGCAATGCTAGCCATTTCATATTTTATCCACGAGCCGTTTCATCCCTAATATCTACTATTAGCTTGTTTCATATTGTGAATTAATCTATGGATGAGTGTGCCCCTTTTCCTTTTGCAAGAACAAATTGAGAGGACGAGACATGCGAGGGAGTCGCTGAAGAGAAAGTGAGTTTGATGTGCCGGAATCAATGGAGGTCATTCACTGCAAAGATGAATTAGATTCACCTCACACCGACTCCCACCACACTTTCTCCCCTCCAGTCAAACCGCGATCTTGTGTCCTCTCATTTGGGGGTTCTAAAAACTTTCAGGGTCCACGGAAACCTGACAGACGTCAAATGTTTCCATGTAACGCTCACAATGCTAATAATACGAATCAAACGTAACACGTGACGAGTTCAAAGACAAAAGCAGATGATCTCCATTTTATGTGACTTTGGTCAAATCGGCTTTTTGACATTTTTTATTTCTGATTTCCAGGTCAAAGCTAATCATTTGTTATTTAGGGCATTATACATTAATCTAGATTAAGCTAAAGTTAGTTTTGATGTTGAAAAAGTCTTTCAATGAGGTCCTTGGTGTTGTATCGCAAAAGCAGAAAATTCCAAGAAAATGTTGACCTTTCTGTAACATTACACTGAAATGGTGACTACAAGTATTAAATGAGCATTTTATTCAGGTGAGTCTACTAAAACTAAACTACCGTCTGTTGACTCACCTTTAATTTATAGTCATCCTTAATCGTAACCCTTCAAAGTCACTCTTCGATGTTCTCTGTATTAAAATACGTATGGCGCTTGTCCTTTTCTGAAATACAAGCTTTATTTTCGAGTTTTACATGATTGTGGTTTGGTTTTGTAGGGTTCGGAAACACTAACACTGAACGCCGGCTTTATTGTCGTCTAAATGATGTTTGTCAGCTTTTGCGCTTCAACTCGTCATGTTTGACCCCGAAGGCCAAAATGGGACGATAAACATTAGAATGTTACAATAGGAAATGTACATTTTGTTTCAGTAAAGTTGACTTAAAAAAAGAAGTCATACTCTTTATAAGAAAGACGACATATTTTGTTGGAATAAAAAGGTCATCCTAATCTTAAGAGAAACTTGCATTTTTCAATTAACATGAAGTTGCATTATTACAATGATAGTCAAATTTTAAAAATAAACTTAAAAAATACAGCTTTATTCTCGTAAGATGCCATTATTCGAAAAAAAAAAAACTTTATTGATGTCAGGATTTCCTATTTTGTGCGGTGATGATGATACATCCCAAACATTGGTGATTATTTCAAATGCCCAAAGGTAGGGAGGACCCTTTAATTCTGTGAATTCACATTCCAGTTGTCACTGGGAAATTGTCTTGAATTTTTTTTTTAAAGGTTTTATTTGTACATGAAAAATAATGAAGTTATCAAATTAATTCTGGACAAAATTTTTACGTTTCACTGCTGAAAATGGCTCAATAAATCAAGTATCCCTTTAAACAGGAAGTGAAGGAGAAGATTTGAAGATCATGTAGAAAAAGCGCGGCCACGTGTAATGAACAGTTAAAGACAAACAAGAGTGGCAAAGAACTAAATATTGGACTATAATGAACTGAATTTTGTTTGTTTGTGTACGTTTAAATTGCTAGTAAACGAGGACAAGCTTTTAACAAGCAGTTTTTTTTTTTATGCATATGCTGACTGTTTTTGTACATTTCCACAAACTAGCACATTCCCTACATTTGAATAGCAGACATGCATGCGACGCTCTGGCTGGTGGGCAGATTAGCCCATTTTAATTTATGTAAACCCTCTCGACTTTGCAGTCAGGGAAAGTTGAATGGGAGCTTCTTTTAAACATGGCTCCGCGTGTCCTGCCTGACATCCGAATACGCGTCGGGCTTCTTAATCTCAGCCACGCTTGCATTTCCACCGATCGACGAGATAAAGCAATGTTTTTGGGCCGCGCGTGTTGTTTTCGCTGTGGCCGCCATTCCATTCCCCTCTGAGGTCTGTTCTCAAATTATTTCCTGAAAGCTTTGTAATGTTGGGCTTGTGAGGGCCGAAGCTCTCTGCACTTCAAAGAGCTCGTGTTGCTTGACGTGATGTCGATGGTGCGAGCGCAAGGCCAGCATGTCCTTCATATTTCATTGAACAAAAGGCTCTGAGGGAAAAATAAATAAATAAATTGACTACGTATGATGCGCAAAAAGCTCATCGTATAAGAAAGAAATCCACACAAAGCCGGTGGGTTTATGACAGCTAATTTGAAATAATAAAACACCTCCTATTAAACAGTTTCACACGGGCCGAGCTGATGGGGATAGCAGCTTCTGACGCAGACCTCACTCCATATATTTGCATTCATTTATCATCTTTTTATCGGGACTGAGTGTTTGTGTGTAGCGGCAAATTTATGACCTGGGCCAGGCCCGTAAAAATGTCTCGACACGGAACGGCGAGGAGCACGGCAAGCACTCACCTCAGATGACGTTGTGTTGCTTGAAAGTGGCAGATCTTTGCCCAGCCTAGCCGCCAAGGTCAGGGGCGGAGAAACTCTGCGGAGGAGCAGTTGTTTTGTAAGTTCACTTAATTGTGACACCACAATGGGGAGAAATTCAGACGCGGCGGCTACGTTTTACATGCAGTCAATATTCAGGTTAAGGTCAACGTTCCGTTTTCTGTAACATTGGGAATAATCGGTTTACATGCGTGAGCGGACAAGTTACTCCCGCCCGTATACATATCGATACCCCATGTAAAGGCTTTGTGAGAAATAAGCGGAAAACAAAAGGTTCTTCCCACTTTATGGGAAACTTTTAAAAAATTCTATATTTCATTTATATATCTAACACAGCCTTGGAGATATGATCTTATTTCATAACAAAGCTTAGTCACATCTGACATCCTCCTTCCAAATGAAACGAATGGAAATAACATTTTCTTTTTCACACTGCTCTGTTATGTTGAACTTCATAAAAAGATCACCAATGATAGAATTCAAAAGAATGTAGATAATTAAAACCAGTTTTGCTTGAATTCAATGGGCACGGGGACAGCATACGACACACATACGGATATTCTTAGATAACCCGAGACGGTCACAGCTCTTCAGCAAGCCGCAGCATGTTGTGCTCATTCTTCAAAAAAGGAATTATCGGTTTGAAGCTTCAGCGTTTGTGTTCAAATATCCAAACCTTAAAGAGTGACGCCACTGCGACAGCCGCGCCATTTGTTAGCATGTCAATGACGTTTTGCATTGTTAGCATTATGCTAACCGGACTTGTGGTTGTTTAAAATACATGCATAGGTAATTATCTTTGTTTGATGCTTACTTTGAGAGTAAACTTCAAGTGGGAGGGGCAACTAGCAGTTTGAAGCAACTTTTTTTTTTTCTTTTTTTTTCCCAGATGAATTACTCACAAAGCTGCCAAACTGTTGCCTGTCGTGAGGCGACTTGATTTGACTCCACTTCCACCATGGAGCGCTTGTTTCTGGAATTCTTACTCACAAGTCAAAGCAATAATCATCCCAAAGAGGTTTTTATCCCGACTAACTCTTAAGTCAGCTTGTGTCTCAAGGCAGCACTGTAATTAAAATCAAGAATTAAGTTGTGTAAAACCGGTTTGGTTTTCAACACCGTGTGTTCATTTATTAAGCTTCAAGGAGCTAATCAGCAGTTTAATTAGCTTTCGTTAGAATATGTTCATACAGGCAATAAAAAAACAATTTTCCATAATATGACCCTTCATCTTAATCTTTGCCACAACAACATTCCAAGTCAAGAATGAATGTTTGTTTTTGTCTTTGACATCCCACAATTATTCTAAAAACGCCTCAAGAAGCTAATCAAGTGTTGTTTTATTGGATTTAGTTGACTACGCAGAACATGATTGAACTAAGCAAGTGAATGCATTTGAGAGGCGTTGAGTTGACTCATAAATCACCGTGTACTGTTTGTCGAGGCGAGATGAGTGGTCAGCGCAGTGAGTCGTTTCTCATCAGCGGAGGCCTTCTGGCAGAGATCGCTGTCTTCTCACCGCTTCCTCCCGCTGTTGATTGCGCAATTATCATTACTTGGCTCTTTGATGAAACCCTTTCTCCCGTGATTAACTAATTCTATAAATTACTCTGTGGAAATTCCTACTCCGGAGCCAAACGAGCAAGTCAGGATGTCGAATCAGCAAACACATCAGTTCTGTGTGGAAATAAGTAACAAGTACCATTGCGATGGAGGATTAAATTGCCAAAAGCTTTTTGTTTTTTTGAGATACAAGCTGTCGTTTGGCCATTTTTTTACTTTGACCTGTGACCAATCATTTCAAATGCAAGCATTCGATGGTGGCTGTGTACTCAACTCACTTCACACAAGCAGCAGTTTGACAGCAATTGTTCAAAAACAGGCTTCAAGTGTCCCCCCCCCCCCCCCCCCAAACAAACACTTACAGTTGAAGTTTACTCTTATCTAACTAAACGGAAAACAGAATTAATTATCGGTTGCCTATACACACACAAAAGAGTCTCAAGAACCCTTGCAAACTGAACAGGAAGTCGGCCATTTTTTGTTTGAAGCAGACATTTCGGGTGAATTCCAGGTTGTGGTTAATAGGTAACGCGCCCAAATGAGCCCCCACCAGAAGCAGGTGCCCTGGACAGATGGCCAACGCTAAATCATAATACATTTTTGCCGACGCCATCTAATGTGGGCGGAGCATGGCGTCAAAGTGAGATCAGTTCCGAAGATTGGCCAGGAAAAACAGGTTGCGTGAGGTCCCCGTTCATCACTGCTTGCCTTGCGGCTTTCATTCTAATTATTTTCCAGTGATGGATCGAGCCGACGACAAAGACGGAGAAGGTGGAGAAAATTGCGCCTCTCCTGAAAGATCCAGCAAGTGTGTCAGCTCCTCGGTGACTCTGAGCCAGGCTGTCAGACACCATTACAGAAAAGCTCGTCTCCCGTGACTTGGCTGGGGAGATTCCGTAGGGACGAGCGGCCCAGGTCCTAATCAAGAGAAGACTGCCAAAGCGATCAAACGGCAAAGGCGCATGCCAGGCAACCTCCAACCGTCTGTCTCCCCCATTACTCCCAACCTGTCTTTTCCTCTGCCTGACTCGAACAAACGGCTCATCCTTGCCGGTCTCTGGTGCTCGGCTGCTGTGACTTTGTCTTTGCAACCGTTGTGATCAGTGTTTGGAAACAAGACAGCATCGAGTAAGAGTTTGTCACTTAGCCGGACAACACTTCCAATTCCGCTGTCGCGGGAATTGGGCTTGGCTTAAGCTCCACGACGGGATCCATTGAGGCACAGTGTTTGTCTTTTTTTGGTTGATGTGCTCTGTATAACAAAGTCAGAAATAATTGGAACTGAAAGAAGAGTGAGATGAATATTGTTGCTGACCGTTGTGTCAGAAAGAATTCCCTTTGTGGGGCATACCTTGTTTCCCGCTGGGAAGAAGGCTGAAGGCCAAGCCTCAGAAATACCGCTATTACAACTTTTATTTTAGAAACATGAACATTTTCCATTTCTTGCCAAAGCACTTCAAAAAAAGAAGAAGCATTGAAAGAGAGCAAATTTACGCCAAGGCAGTCTAGTGTTCTCCTTAATACCCGTAATATCCATAATCCTGTTGACAGGAAGGAAAAGCTAACACTTTTTTTCCCACCATGTTTAATTGATTTTGCCCTGTTTAATGGTCTATTTGTAGGCCAGCACATGTGTACATTCATCCATGTCCTCATTAGGGTCACAAGTGAGCTGGAGACGATCCCAGCTGATTTTGGAAAGAAAAGCAGGATACACCCTGGAATGGTTGCCAGCCAATCGCGGGGCACACAGAAAAAAAATAGTTCATACTCACATTGGACTATTCTTCAAGAGAGGTCAATTAACGAGGACCAAATTAGGACCGGAATTGGGGCAGACTACAGCCAAAATACAACAACACTCGAGCCAGTCTAGGAACAGTTTAGGACCAGACTGCTGCCACACTCAGAACAGGCTCGGACCTGAATCTAATCGTACTAGTGCCAGTCTAGACGCAGACTAGTACCAAACTATAACCAATGTAGAACCAGACTAGTACAAGACTAGAAGAAAATAGTTCCAAGCGAGGACCTGGCTAGGACTGGATTAGAACAAGTTAGGACCAGACTAGGAACAGAGACGAATCAGACAAATGCCAGTCAAGTATTAGGCAATGACCATACTCTTCTATGATTCATTTCCTGAACCACTTATCCTCAAACCAGATTAACACTAGATTGGTGCAAGAGTAGAACCAGAATAGTTAGAAAATACAAATCAGATTAGAATTTGGCTATAGGACCAGGTTAGAACAAAAATAGTGCAGACTAGAATGGGACAAGTACCAGACGAGAACAAGTCTATAGCCACAGTAGTACCGGACGGATCATTGGCTTTATTGATTTCACTTAACATGTAACTAAATGAAGTCTTCCCATGCATGTTTTGGAATACGGGAGGACCTGAACACCAAACCTTAGACTGAGAGGCAGACGTTCTAATTACGAGCTCGTCGAGCTGCATTGTTGTTTGTCAGTGCTTTCATGGAGCTCACATAGACATGCAACAGTTCCTGCAATCCGTCTGAAGCTCAGACTGTTCCAACAGCTAATTTAGACCGCAGTGACGGCTCCCCACCTAAATTACACATCCAGATGGCCACCTTCCTTCTTTATGTCTATCTGCCCGTCCATCACATTTTGTCTTACTGCATCATGTATTTAAAGAACTTTCCTACCTTTTTAGCTATTGGCGAGTTGGTGTACCCCTTCTGGCTTTCCTTCCATAAAGGTGATTTTCACAGTTGACGACTGTCTGACCTTTCTGATGTGAAATGTCCTCCATATTCGTTTCTAAATGAAGACATTGTGTTAAACATTGAACACAATTTCTTCGGTTGTGGCTGAAATGAATTCTGCGAGGTCGTGGTGTCCTTGCTAGCCTGATAGGCCAGATGGTTAGTTTCATAAAACTGTTTCACAAATTGGCTGAGGAAAGAACTGATAGGAGCTCTTTTAATAAGGACGATGGTTTGTTTTGGAAATGTATATTTGAAGCCAATTAGAAAAACAAATGAAAAGCCAAATAAACAAGTATTTGTTTTCAGTGGAAATCATTAGTAGCACAGATCCATTAGCTGCTGCCTCATAACTTCCTGGACCAATTTTTACAAATCCAGCTGCATTGCAAAGTTTGTGTCCTTGAACTTTAATCAGTTTTAAATGGACATTATTTTGAGGTTAATGGAGTACCTCGAAGGCTTTTACAAGACTGAGACAGATGGACATCCAGTCTTAAAAAAAAATAAAACACCTCTGGCTACAGCTGTGGCCAAACTGGAGGTGTGTTGAAATGTGAGCATTACGATCCTCGTGAATGGAGGATTTACTGCTGGCTTCATGCGTTATACTGCACATAGTTACCTAATACACGGGGGAGTGAGTTAAAATTAATGACGGTAGAAAGGTGGAGATCATCTCAACTCAACTCAGAAGGAATGCCATTTGATATTTCTTTAAGGTTGCCAGGGCAGAAGAAACAATCAGTGGGGATGCAGATTTTTGATGGGAATTACACTGCATGGTTCAAGTGACACAATTCAGATTTTTTCTACTTCCAAGTGGAGCAGTTGACATGGCCTCTTCCAATTTTGGATACAAATCTGATGTGAATTGTAATTTGAACTTTTGCTGGTTATTTCATGTGTTTGATATGTCATCACAATTGTACCAAATGTATCACTTAAAAAAAAAAATAGACAGGATTGGATGAAATTAGAATTAGACACTTGGACCTGCAGTGGAATTCCAGCCTCTGTGGGAATGACTGAATTTCGGAGGTGGGAATTCTGTCCGTACTGACGGATGGTACATCAGTCCATTACTGACAGCCACCCATTTTGCTGGCAAATGATGGAAAACTTTGAAAAAACTGCCGGATTAAGCACTGACGGAAGCGGATTTTTGTCTGTCACCGGAATCGTCACTAAGTACTGAGTACATTCCGTCACTGATGGACTCCCATTTCACTGTCGACTAATGCTAAGTCCAGTCCGAATCTGAAGTATCGCGACGCGCCGTGGTTAATGGTGGTCGTGTTATTACTTTGGCTGCTAAATGCTATTTTGGTTGAAACGTCAACAGCTGAACAAGTCAACTGTACTCACCAAATACGCCAACTTCCTCACCTCCCCATTCTCTAAGTCTTTCCTTTCGTTTATTTTTTACATTGTCGCAGCTGGTAAAGGAAGCTGGCTGTGTTGTATGCCTAGCGATGGCGGAAGCGTGGTGAAAATAGTGGCGGACTGACAAAGACCCATTTGGTCGGCTACAAATAACGACGGACTGACGATGACGGACAGGTGGTCCGGCCGCTGGCAAATGACAAATGATAGACCAGCAAAAATTACTGACGCGCCCACCTCTGCTGTATTGATAGTTCAGACGGAACGAAGGGTCAAAGCCGAACTCCAAAAAGCCTCCCGAGCAGCCAATCGGAGGCCTCTAGGACACGAGGGTCCATCTCATGTCTTGAGCCACAGGTGATCTCTGCCACCACCAGAAGCCCAGAGACGTCTTTGTGTCAGAGTTGATAAAGCCGCAGCTTTGATAAGTGCGATGAGGCGTAAGTGAAGCTTGTGCCTCGGGGGGGGGGGGGGGGGGGGGGGTGTCCGGCCAACTCAAGAGGACTCGTAGCGTGGAATAGCAAACGGCGTTGTTGAGAACGAGCACACCGAGGGGCTCATCAGAAGTGGAACGTGCCGGGGCGGTGCCGCCTCCAATCCTCCGAGGCCAGCCCCAGTTTTATGGAGATATTTATTATTGATAGAGGTGGATGATAGCCATGGGAGGAATTGCATAATCTAGAGCCGCCTAATGGCTCCAGGAAATGGATCAGGCTGTCAGTCAGGCTGCTGTGTGCATAAGGAACATGTGTGAGTGAATCTCTGTGTATGTGTTTGGCTGAAGCTGGTGAAATTATGCAGTTCTGGCAGCAACAGATGGAGCCAGTCACTCAACAGTGCTTGATATGCCACTCGGCTCATTATTTAGTGTAAAAATATAAATGTGATCGTGTTTGTGAAGAACTCAAAGGACGTTAAGGGCCACGGCGTCCTCCCAGGAAGGGAAAAGTAAATGTCATTGGCGTAGTGCGACGAGGAGGCTCGAGTGCAATTGTGCTTTCGGTCAAATGGTCAAAACGGAGATTTGATAGCCTTTATGGCTCAAATTTGTATTCCTCCAGATTGTGTTTTATCACACCCAAAAGTATTTGTTTAACAGCATATATCAGTCCTTCTTCTCTAACTGGAGTCAAGTGACTACACCCTGGACTGGTCGCCAGTGATAACCAGTTTAAACCAGTTCGTTTTTTCCCCCCTTTGGCCACTCAAAGAATAATAGGAGGCAAGCGTAACTTGCAAATTCTTCAACTTTCATTTATCAAACACACTCAACCAGTTGTTGCGGGGCAGGTTTGTAGAGTGGTCGTCTCCCAGCATGAAGGTTTTAGGTTCGATCCCCAACCCTTGTGGCCATGTTGAAGTGTCCTTGAGCAGGATACTGAACCCACAGTTGCTCTTCATGCTGCATCATTAGTAGGTAAAAAGAATAGTCGGTGGTCCTTTTTCAATATGAAGAACACAGAAAACGGTCTTGTGTACTCGCCAAATACAGTTTTCCTATGAACATACTCGAAAATGATCTTCCTAAGAAGCTACGTGTACTTGTTAATTTCCCTTCGGGAGTCCTCATCAACCAAAAGTTAGGATTATGAGGGCGTTTTTTTGGAAAGAAAATGATTCCCCTGTAAGAGCTCCTTGGACGAAAGAACTTTATGAAAAGAAGTTCTCGGGTGCAAAGGGGTCCCAGCGTGAGTATTTATGCAACATACGATGCAATTAATTTCCAAGTGAAAAGATGAGCGCACACTGAACTGAAACATGAAATGACATATCCTCTTGGCCAGCTTCATTAAAAGGCAACCGGTTGGAGTTCATCTCATCCCCGTGTGTGTTCTTTCCATCGCAAAGATCCATTTCAAGAAAGCATCCAAAGGTCACTTGGGGTCATTGTGTACCGCTTAGGGATCAGTGCCTTCCCATCCTCTCCAAAGAGTTTTTTCTGCAACGTCGGGAAATGCCAAAGTTGGTGAAATTCTTTCTATATATGCCACACATGCTGATGCAGCGATAGCAGTGCAGCCGAGCATTTCATTCCCCCCCCGTTTTATGTCAGGGTAAAGTCTGGGAAGCTTGAGCGGGAAAGTTCCCAAGAGTGTCCTTCAGCTGAATAAAATCTCTTTTCAGCAGTTCTGAGCCACTGGCTCTTCATGTGTAGGAGGATCGCGAGCTGGCACACATGCACAATGAGATGTAGACCAGTTTTGTTTTCCAATCTATTTGATACCTTTTTATTTTCTTTTGGATCTTTTGCTCGTGTCACTTTGGACGTTTGAATTCACGTCAATTCGGGTGAGATGCAATTGTTGCTAAATGCTATCAGATTATGTAGTGAAAAGTTGATGAAAATGAAACTGAAGCACGTATAGGTTTGCCGATCGGGGTGGAGGCATTCGCTCTCATTTTTGAGAGGCTTCGCGTTAAAAAGCATTCGCTGAATATGCGGAAGCACTTGGCGAAAGGTGGGCGTGTTCAACGACGGGACTTGACGGAGACGTCGACTGTTATAGTGACGTAGCAGGCCATCGTAATAAAATCCGAATGATGATAAACGACATTTATTCGAATATGCCCTTTGAATAACACAACAAAAGTCCTCGTTTCTGGTTTCATGGACTCTCTGTGTTTTGTTCAGCATCTCGTCTCCCCGCCGCGTCTAAAATTCCCCCCAGTTGCTGGGGAGCCAAGCTTTTGGCTCCACAGCAAAGTTTGCGCAAATGTACCACTCGCTGTCGGCGCCTCGCCTCACCGTTGCTGGGATAATTATGTATGTGTACTAATGAGCTCCGAGTCTCCAGCAGCTTGTTGTTTGAGGCGCATACCCACAGATTAGTCAAACATGGGAGTCATGTGAACGTCTTGCGGGCGTGCGGCTGTTTATTAGAAGAAGTCCAGACTGTTGTGATCTTCCTGATTTGATGGATATTTGTGTGCTCACAGCAGCTTGTGGTTGCGACGCTTTGCTTGGTAAGACGGCAAATAGCACTCTGTCATCAAAATCGTTTGAATTTCGCGTGCAACTGGCTGGCGACCATTCCGGGGTGTATACGGCCTCTTGCCGTCAAGTCAGCTGGGGGGGCCCTGAGGTGTTGCGCTTGCTCTGTTCCGGCGGGGGTCGACGGCTCCCCTCTTTGGTGGAGATTTTCATGCACGCCAGATCCACCACACCAGCATCGACCGAAACTCAGACACAATCGGTTTCCTCCTCAGGTCGTTGAATCGGTGGAGGCTGGCTGGTGTCCGCGGATCTCACGCGGCTTCGTCTGTCCTTCCTTCCTTTTCTCGGTCTCTCCTTTGGTCTCTTGAGGCCTCCCTGATTTTATGTTTTTTGGATTTGTTGGGGTCTGGATGTTTCTTGGGCTGGGGAGGAGTTCTGGTGGGGGGTGTCTGGTCGGTGCTGGATTTCACCTTCCTTGGTTTTCTTTGGTCCCCTCGGGTCTCCTGGTGTTCGGTTTAGGTGAACGGTATGAGATTTTTTCTAATAGGTTTTCTGGTGAGCTAACAAATACACGCACGCACGCACATACACATACTCACCCACACACACACACACAAAAAATAAAAAATAAAAAAAAATAAAAATAAAAATAAAAAATAAAAATAAAAGAGCAATGATGATGACATTTCCGAATGAACAATACTGAGCTCTTAAAAAAGAGAAAAAAAAAAGTCAGCTGGGATTGGCTCCAACTCATCCACGACACTAAGAAGAAGCTATAGAAAAATGGACAAGAGAGATGGATTGAACGAGCTCCAAATTGTGGAAACAATTGGCAGGAAAATTGCTTGCCTGGCTGGCTTTGTCCTTCCATGATACACAAAATGTAGTGGCAATGTTTTCCTCAAATCGCTATGTTCAATCTATTTGTAATAACAAGGCTCGGATTAACATTGGTTTCACATCGCAGTTTGCAGGTATTTGGCGCCTCCTTTATTATCTTTTGCTTACTTTCGAGGCAGCGCTGTTAACTGAGTTTTGAGGGCTCCTGTTCCAAATCTGAAATAAACACTTCCACGTTTTTTTTTTTTTCTTAAATTAGCTCAAACGCTTATATCTTTCCAGTTGCTAGGCTAACAGCAAGATAGCTTAATGAGAATAAAAACACACAAGTAGGAAGAATAAAAAACGTTTGGGGGTTTACAACCTTGAAAGTCGGCCAATTGTTGGAGGGAGGTTCGGTTGGACGGGCGGCTAACTGATTTGTGTTTTGGCTTACCGAGTCGGATATGTTGTCATGTTTGCTTTTGCAGCCGTTTCGATGAGCTCCAACCTCCCAAATCCGCACACTGCTTTGCTCCGCCACACACGGTCACGCTCCCATGCCGTGCGCTCGCTCGCCACCAACGGGAAGTTCCCCTCTTTTGTCTTTTATGGCGTTGTTCTTTCTTGCTATACCAAAATTCCCTAAATGCCAAAATGATGTTGATCAAAATAATGTTTCAAGAACTTTAGCCTGAAATTAAGCAGGAAGTCAGCCATTTTGGTCTGAAGCAACCATTTTAGGCAAATTCCATCCCTCATCTACTTTGTTAGAAAGGTAGGAAAGAAGAAAAACAAAGCGCTCCAGACACCAGTTCACTGATTAACATGAAATTGGGTGGACATGTTTATCATAACAGAATGCATAAAAACATCTGAGAATGAACCGCAGCTCAGCCTGTTTATGGCCAATTGCAGCTTTATTTCCCATTCCTAATAGCACTTCGGGTTTTACCTTCGTCTCTCTTAATCCAGCGTTTACTCCCTTGCGATTTTCCTTTTGCATTCATTTGACACAGAACTGATTTCCACCCCCCCCCCCCCCCCCGCCCTCCTTTGTACAGCCCTGTCAGGCTGCTGGTTGGTCAGACACACAAGAACCACATCAGTGATGGGTCCGGTTACATCTTTGTTATGATGATTGTAACTTGTTATACAACTGAATTTGATGCTTTGGTTGGATTGGTGTGTCCCGCCTGCATTGTATGAAGAAAAACAACAGGTCTTGGCCGCAATCAATTCTCTGAACATTCCCCATGCCAACTTGTTAAGGGAAGGTAGACCCACAGCAGCCCCTGCAGGAGACTTGATGAAGAATTCAAATGACATAATTCATGCAAAAGGATCTGACATACAGTATGAGTGTGCCTCAAGGATATAGAACAAAGCACAGCATAGCCTTGGCTAGCGACGCCAGCAAGCTGTGTTCATGCATCTTCTTCACCTGCCATGTTCTTAGAGAAGTAGCCATGCGGTTGGCCGGGTTTTTGTCACGGCAAAAGTGCGGATCGATGTGCACGTGTGTGACTTGTGCCGTTCCTAAGCCAGCAGGCACATAAGGCCGTGCCATATGGCCCTGGCCAATAACCCCCACTTCCCTGTCTGGAGAGAATTATGGAAGATCAAATTCTCCTGCCCTCTGTTGATTCAACACTCCCCCCCCCCCCCCCCCTCAGCTAATTCCACACAACATCGCTGAAGAAGTGCAACATCACTGCATGCAGAAATTGTGTAAGCCAAAATTTGTAAAGTTAAATTGCAATCTGCCGTTGTGTAAATGTGGAATGTGCTATGTTAAGTATGCCTTAGTAGTATTAGTGGTAATATAAATCTTTTCTTTAAGATTCTAATTTCACATGATGATTATCATGACCAAAGTGATCAAAATTGTCGGTGTAGCACATTTTATACACAATGTGCATAAATAAAAGTAGAGGTACAGTGGTTATTTGATTAATCGACAACTAATAGATTATCAAATTAATCAATAGTTATTGATAATCGATGAATCTTTTAGATTGTTTTACTTAGGAAAACCATGATCAATATTTTTTTTTTGCATATTACAAGTTGTTATGAATCAAACCACCAACTGAATAGTAATTTGTTTATTTTTGTGTAATTTCTGCAGTCATTTTGAAATGTTTTTTTTTTTAAATAAAGGGACTGATATCAAAACATGTTTTTTTTGTTATCCAATTAATCAACAAAATAATGGACAGAGTAATTGATTATTGAAATAATTGTTAGTCATAGCCCAAATTAAAAGTACCTTTAAAAGCATTTACAAACAAAAGAGTTACAGACATTTAAGAATGACATGACTTATGAGTTTGTTTGTTTTTTATAGATTTTTTGCTTTGACTTGCGAGTACAGAATTGAGACACCAGCGCTGTATTGTGACAGTGAACTCAATTTGTTTCGCTGTTATAAATGAGGGTTCAAAAATAACTCTATTATGCTACAAGAATGCTACGGTTAAAATCAGGTTAAGTAAAGAGCAGGATGGTTGATCTGATTGTCCTACGGTTACATCAGTCAAAAAAAGACGTGCTATATCAATATGCTATTGTCATTCTTTGGATGAATTTGAAAACCAAATGGATGGAAACAACTTGAGGTAAAAAAAATAAAAAATAAATAGGCTGACATTTCTTTGAAAGGGTGATTGAACATCCAGGTCTGTCGCATCCATTGTGCGCTGATCAGATCATATACGAGACTCAAGTCAACTCCAAAGTGCGAGCTTGACAAGCAGCCGTAGTCTCTTTCTTGAAACCATTTGGGAGAAGCGTGTAGAGACCCTTCCCATCACAAAACTCTCATTTTAACCATAAAGGCTATCAGATGACAACGCTGAAAGAAATCAATGTTCTGTAGCCATCAAGAAAAATGCAGCAATCAAAGACTCCAGCGCTTCTGACACACACTATTACATGGAAAACCTTTGTTTCTATTTTCGTATTGTTTGCGGATACTACAGTGGGGCCCGTATGCAGAACACAGACAAGGAGAACAAAGCCCGGGATGGGAACAAAGGGCAGCCTAATGAATTCTGTGATAACAAGGTCAATAGTATTTGCGAGAAATGGCGGAGAGCAGGGCAAGGGCACGCGTGCAGGCACACTTTTGTCCATGGCGCGAGAGTGTGAGATGGGCAGAGCTGGCGGGAATTTGCATATACGTACAACAACACCAGATCGGACTGTGCCAGCGGCATTCGGGGCAATGAACACAACTGAATCAAAAACAAAAGAGCCCGAAAGAATGGCAGATCGCAGATTCACATCGGGAGTGAAAATGATTAAAGTTATCTGCATTGCTATGATATTGTTAAATGATTGTGTTGTAAAAGTGATTGCAAGATTTCAATCTGGCTTCACTTCACTAATCCCTCAGAGTCTCTGGCCAAAGCCACGGCTCGCACTTACGTGTGCTAAAAGGTGGCGTCGACGTTAGCCGCAGCTGCTTACGATCGGTACTCAGAATACGGAACCATAAAGAAGATACGCACAAAAGTACTTTATTAAAATAAAGCGAGTAAGAATAACAAACAACAGCAACAAAAGGTTGATGCGGAAAACAACCGACAGCAAAACCGAAACATTTAAGGTGGATGGACAAAGCCAAATAGAAAAATGCTACAGTAGAAAAAGAAAAAAGAATAAAATACTAAACGATAACAAAAGAACTCAGAAATAGTAAATAACGAAAGAATGATATCTAAACTACACAAATAATGAACACAGATGAGAAGAGCACACAGTTACACCCCCCCCCCACACACACACACACACCCACACCCACACACACACACACACACACACACCCCCACACACACACACACAAAGTAGTTTCTAAATTGCACAAGTTTGGAAAACAAGACCAGAGACAAACAAAAAGGTAAACAAATATATAACGTGCGAGAAAAAGGAACGGAACGGAACGGAAAAAAAAAAAAACGGAACGGAGAAAAAGGAAAAAGTATGAAGCGAAATGTGGACGAGAAAAAGCGCAAGATCAAATAAATGCAACAAAGTGTAAACAATAACCAGGAAAATGGGGGGAAAAACCATCTAGAGCATCTAACAGAAACATACAATCATGACATCTTGCATGACATTTTGTAAAGGAATGTTACGCAACCTCTATTTTTTTGGTCAGGGACGTCTCTGGATACGATAAACAACATGTCACACATGAGCAAGCCTCCACCTGAAAAACTATCACAGCACTTCTCCTCGGGCACGGTGCGAGCCAAATCCCAGCGTAGATCAAGGGATGAGGCGGTGGCGGGGGGGGGGGGGGGGGGATTTATATCAATATATTTTTTTGCAAACGAAGACGGTGTTAAAAGACTGACGCGGGGTTGTGTTGGGCATCTTTCCCTGGCGTTGCGTCACGCCTGGCATAAGCGCCGGTCTCGAGGTTAAGAGCGGCCCGAGCCAGATGGGCGAGCGCGTGAGCCGGCGAAGCCCCGCCGTAAGCTCTTCCCGCCGTCTTTGTGGGCTTGCCACGTCTTTCGTTCTTCTCCGCTCTCCTTTTGAGCCCAATCGCGATCTGGTTCTGTGGCCCCTTTTCTTCATCTTCGTGATGTTCTGTTTTTTTGTTCCCCTGCATGCCTCGGGCCTCGCGGTGCTTTATTTATCGTGCCAAGTTGGTTGAGCCAGATTCGCTTTCACTCTTTCTTTCTGGCCTCCTGTAGCACACATTTGATATTCCCTTTTACTTTCATTATCCTCCATTCTTCTGCCTCCCTTCCTCTCCGACTTTGCTCCCCTCAGCCCAATTTTGCTCGGCGTTTTTTTTTTTTTTTATGTTGTACTTGTCTCCCCTGCAGCCGGGCGCCTTCCTGCATCCAGTGGCTTTGATCAGACGCAAGTGTGCTGTTCGGCTTTCCCTCCTTCCACTCCTCCCACTGCTTTTAGAGTCTTTTGTTGTGCAGTTCATCTCGTCTTTTCCTTGCCACCAACGCCGCTTGAAAAGCGTGTTCGCAATTGATCGTTATGATGCTCCGGGGGTTTTGAATCGATGCTTATGTTTGCCTTTCCCCTCCGTGTCCCCGTCGTGTGCACGCAAGCGGGTTTATGTGTGTGATGGTTAATCTGATCTATAGTATATGCCAACCATTGACTTTCACCAAAATAATGCAATTCAGATATTTCATGTATTTAGAATTTGGATGTGATGTATTTACGGTGTAAAATGATGAACCGTATCACCGTTTTGAGTTGTAATGACCGTTTATGTTATATTTAGCATCTGAGACTAAACGGCTCTTGCTGGCTCCTCTTTGTATTCTGTAGAGGTCGGAATAAGTCCCAAGCAAGTCCCAAGTTGCTGTGTGTGTGTGGGGGGGGAAGGGGGGGGGGGGGGGGTTCTCCACTGAATTTCAACCAAGTGAGCCAAGTCATTACTTGGGTTGAGCAGGTTCAAAGTCAAGACGTACAATCTTGCTTAGTCACAACATATATTCGCACGCTCACAAATACGCACCTATTACGTTTACATGTCGTCAATATTCGGGTCCAGGTAAAAATTCGGGTTCAGGTAAAAACTCCGGTGTCATTTGGGATAAGCCGTTTACATGCATGAACCGATAGGTACGCCCATATTGGAATACTGTACTTCCATCATTCTAGAACGTGCCGCATGGACAAAGTCATGACACAAATAGACGCAATTTCCGCTTCTTACTTTCTACCGTCAGTAAAATTCACTATGTTTGCATATCTCTGAATGTGCATTTCCGGTGGGCCTCAAGAGGACTGACCTCTATGGTTGGGTGACATTTCATTGAAAGGAAACAAAATATCAGAAACCCAAGTTCTGAACTGTTTTCTTTCCAAATTATGTTCAGAAAAAACTCTTGACGGTATTTCAGTGTGCAAAATTCCAGAACAAATCTTTTCACTAGCCAAATTATAATCTGGGGAGAAAAAAGGCAGACAATTTAGCCCCAAGATAACAGATTTCCGGTCAATACCTCGGAGGTTTAACAGACCCGAAAGTGAAGAAAAAGACAATCCAGAGCCTCATTCCTGTGGGAACCCTTCAATGAGTCTTCATCTTCCAGCGACGTCACAGCCAGAGAGTTAAATTCACTGTGATATTCCTCAGCGCGTTACATTTAATCATGCCACGGCCCCTGACCGTGAAGTTGCATTTTTCTCTTAAACCGCTGATAACCATTCTAATCCTGGGAAACAGCCTGGAATATTTTTTCTGCTGAATGATCACGTTTGCTATTTATGCAGCATTGCAGTGTCAGATCAATATCAAATCATATTAATATCTTGCCTGTGAGAAGTTTCCACCCACATATAAAATAGGAAAAACAAAACAGAGATGTAGAACGGTGCCATCAATCATATGAAAAATCTCAAGTTTCCACGGAGGCAACAGCCCGTGTGGGGAAATGAAAGGAACGATCTCCTATATAGCGAGTCACTTACCCTAAAACTGCTCCAGTGGAGCAACGTTAGGAGAATGAGATACTGACATAACTGCACGGCACTGCCCGGTTCACTGAGTCTATCCTGTCCAGTTCTGTCCTGTCCTGTCATATTTGCTTCGTCCCGTGTCCCTGCCCTATCGGATGCAGTGCTACCTGGCTCAACTATTCCTGTCCTGTCCTCACCCGCCAAGTCCTGCCTCATCCTATGTTGTGTCCCTTCTTCACGAGATTACTCAATACTTCAGTTCTGTCCAATACCATTATGTCCTGTCCTGTATTTGCTGCTCATTGCACCATTTCCTCACATTATTACTCCATCCATCCATCCATTTTCTGTACCGCTTGTCCTCACAAGGGTCGCGGGGGTTGCTGGAGCCTATCCCAGCTGGCTTCGGGCAGTAGGCGGGGTAGACCCTGAACTGGTTGCCAGCCAATCGCAGGGCACACAGAGACGAACAACCATACTCACAATCGCACCTATGGACAATTTGGAGTGTCCAATTCACCTGCCATGCATGTTTTTGGAATGTGGGAGGAAACCGGAGTACCCGGAGAAAAGCCACGCAAGCACGGGGAGAACATGCAAACTCCACCCAGGAAGGCCGAATTTTTTAAAATTAATTAAATTAAGCCAGGCCTCACTCAATAAGATCTGCATGTTCTAACCCTTCGGCCTCCGTTGATAACAGTGTTGGAAAGGGAACAGCTAACCTGCAACATTTTTGTTTTAGAATCTTTGCTTGCTTAAAAGAATAAGAACAGACGGACCGTGTGATATGTGCAAACCTTCAAACTAACTAACAAATGTTGTGTCTTGTGACCCCTCAAGTGCCCTTTAAGAACTCTTGTATGTTCTAATTGAATCCATTGCAAGAGCTGTATTAAAAGTTGCCTTTTGAAAAGACAACAATGTTCACGTTCGGCACTGTTCAAAAGGGATTCACATGTTTTTAATACTTCATCATGGTGGTTGTAGTTGGCAGCGGTGTTAAACTGAGCTGCATTATATAGTTTCTTCTGAACCACAAAGGGCAATCATGTACCTATTTCAAATTGTAATTGCCGTAGATATATTTAGAATCACTGCAGCCAACTCCACTTTGATGCAACATGTTAGCGCAATGACATTAGCGATAGCATCAACAGCTAACGGGGCTTAGGGAGGTGTTATTGAGCACTTCAGCTATTAAAATGCCTTTAGCCGGCTACTAGATTAGCTGACTAATTATGACCGTTAACAAACGCCAGTTTTGTGCTGCTTGTCTGGTCAAGTCATGCTCCTTTTTGTTTACCTCTTTTTGTTGTGAAATTAAGATGACCTTATGAGGCCTACAACATCATTTCTCGTTTTTTTTCCTGTCCCTCCAGTGCAACAACGACTACGCTCCAGTTTGCGGCTCCAACAATCAAAACTACCAGAATGAGTGTTATCTGCGAAGAGACGCCTGCAAGCAACAGTCTGAAATACTTATTCTGTCGGAGGGTGCCTGTCCTGTGGGTAAGTACAGTTACAGTCGTTTATGTAAGCAAGAAGTCCAACATACGGACACGATCGTACAATACGCCAACGCATCTCATGACGTGACAAAATAAGGCACATTGAAGTTTGAAAAAGCAAGCATGCCAAAAAGACAAAGAACACGACGTTTTGCTGACAAGAACCAAGTGAAAGCGTACAGCTGACCTATGCAGAAACAATGAGACCATGAGAACTTTGTTTTTTGACCAACGTATTGCATTCGAATTGTAATTCTGCATAGTCCTTGAAGGCTACGAGGCCAAATGAAATCACCGTAGTTCAGACTCTGGCAAATGGAAATAATCATCCTTAGTGTAACTTTGTAGCAGCATGTCAACAAAACAGAAAATCACAACCTGAGTCCGTTTCCACTTTTTCCTGCAGTGGAGTGAAAACAGGAAATAAGCCCTCGAGAAGTAGCAGAGCCTCATGCACAAATACTTAAGTCGACCACACATTCTTTAAAAGCTGTAATACATTATAGCCAACTTGAATTTACGACGACTCTCGACGCTTGCTTGAAATCATATCCCTAATAATTGCACGTTGTTAAAATTGAAATTAATCAGTTTGTGTATTCAGCAACCTGATTGAAAATAAACTGCTTTAATTGAAAATGCGTTATTCTGTAATTTATACTTCCAGATTTGTAATATAGATGAATGCTTTTTTGCAAAGTCCCACCACTATTAAATATTTCACTGTCATACATTTGTAGTTCATTTCGTGAGACCTTGTATGCATGAAAAATAACTTTTGGTTGCTGCTGCTCATAAAACGTGGACAAGTACAGCCGGTTGATGGCTGTGAGAAGATTCCAAGATAATGATGGCAACATGTATGTGTTAATTGGATTGCAGTCGACAGTTCCATTTAATTGAACACGCTTAAAGCCCTCTTGAAAAGGACTGCAAGTGCCATCAGACCTCGTGGAAAGCTTACGCATACAGTTCGGCCATTCGCTCATTTTCAAGTTTGCCCGTATTGAAGGCTGTTTTAGAATATCTTGACTGATGTTTCAAGACCTAAATACTTTTTTGTTCTCTGACAACATAAACACCAAACCTGCCAACTCTCAACATTACCAGGAAAAAAGGAAGTTTGTTTTCAAGCTTTTTTCTATTCGTCACTAATCAGCAGTCAGAAAATAGGATGGTGTGAAAGGTTGTTTGTGCCCTGCGATTGACTGTCGACCAGTTTGGGGTGTAAACCACCGCCCGCCCAAAGTCACCTGGGATAGGCTCCAGCACCCCTTACAACGCTGGTGAAAATAAAAGGTATAGAAAAAAAAATGCATGATGCGGTTGTGCAAATTGAAACAATTTGAGGTCCGGACCTTTGCCCTGAGAAATCCTTTGCAACTGGA
Source organism: Leptonotus elevatus (assembly GCF_054856555.1). Taxonomy (NCBI): domain Eukaryota; kingdom Metazoa; phylum Chordata; class Actinopteri; order Syngnathiformes; family Syngnathidae; genus Leptonotus; species Leptonotus elevatus. Next base: position 21,933,030 of record NC_141250.1, read on the forward strand.
AGATCCCTGGTCTAGAATATAAATTCCCTGCAATTAGTTGGTGACCAGTCCAGGGTTTAAGCTACCTCCCACCCAAAAGTTTGCTGGGATAAGCTAACATGGAATGTAAGAGGTACAGAAAATGGACGAGCCATTAATATATCCCCATTTTATGTTCCAATGTTTGGCAAAAGCTCAACTTGGCAAAAAGGAGAATAAAAAAAAAAAACACAAACAATGTGCTGAGATCATTGCAAAGCATTATCTAATTAAGGCTCTTCAGGATTTTGGATGTAGGCTTGGCCTTGGGATGAGACCACGGTTTGCCATTGGTGGATCTAAGCCCTGGTGGTAGGTCTTAACGCTGGTTTAACGCTTGGAACGCAATCCCTCAAGTATGCAGTCCGTCCTCTTGAATATGCCGGCACTTTGCTCTAAATGAGTCGATCGGCTGACAAAGTGACGGTAGCCGCTTCCGAGGCACACGTGAGTCGCTGCCGAAGCTTCCGCGGCGCTGCCGCCGTAAAGTGGGCATGCGCTGACACAGATAGGTCAGCAACGAGGAAGCAGGTTAACGGGTCCCGAGGAAACGACTATCGAGGGAGGGGGGGGAAATCCGCCTTTGAGCTCCTAATGCAGTGTTGAACAATCATGTTTTTATGGGTCAGCGACGGAACAAACAGCCTTTGACTGTATCTCTACGCGCACCCTCGGGTCTCGTGTTACACGTAGACGCGCGTGGCATTTCAATAAGGACGCCGGGGAGGAATGACACGCCTCAAAGAAGGTTATTTCGAGTCTAATCAAAGCAGTTCATAAACGTGGGCACAAAGCTACAATATTTTCTCGTTCCTAATGTGATTGATAACATCAGATTGCTCGGTGGAGTCCAACGGAATCAAAGAACAACGTGCGAGTTCGTGGGGCAGATGTGAGCTATTACTTTACTGGGCCGAACGTTTACAATGATTCCAAATTCTTATAAGAAATATAACTGCGAGCTTGGGGTACTGGCACGTTGGGGTACTAGCGCACTTTGGGTTACTGACACATAGGAGAAGAACCTTCCAAAATATGTGCATAACTTTTTGCCAGTCCTTATGTGTGCGCAACGTTCACACCCTCAAAAATGCAAAAAAAAAAAATTGCAAGCAGTGCATCGCCGCGGCAACAGTGTGCAAAGAAATAAAACGCTTTCAATACCTTTAAGTCTTAAACATTTTGGGGGATGAAACACCCAAAGATTGAAGGCAAACAGATACATTTCTGAGGAGGAGGAGAACATATAATAGGGCAAAAAATGATGCCAAATTTAAAAATCTAATCAAAATGAACTTTCTGTTGCGTTTCGGTTAGGGTTCACCAATTCTCGCGGTACGGAGTCCTGCAGGTTTTTAAATGTTTCTGCCCACTAGCACACCTGATTCATATAATCAGCTCATCAGCATGCCTGATAACGATCCTGATCTTTAGTATCAGGTGTACAGTAAATAAATGTCTGGATTCCAGTTGGCAATTTTAACATCCAAGTTAGTCAGTAAGTTGATCGTGCAAAAATTTTTGCATCCCATTACTTTTCAGTCCAAACTACAAACTCTGATTTGAAGTATTTATTAAATAAAACATATTCAGACTGTGGTTTTCAAAATCATTTGTCACGTTCTTGTTGATTTAAATCTTTGATTTGACTGGTTCTTAATAAGCTTAATAACAGCGCAATTCCTCAGCAGATTGCAATATATCCAAATGCGACACCTCTGCTATGGATCGTAATCACTGTCTGGGTCATTAGAAGATAATATTGCTGACAAATTTGGCTCCAGAGGCTTAATTTCCTGCTGGCATCCATCACATCCGTTAATAGCCCACCGTTCTTACCATTTGAAGACATTCTCAAGACGCTTGAAATGTGATCGTTTGAAGAGACCCACAAGGACACCTTAAAGTTGCATCTTGCTCGATTGTGATTATCCATCCATCCATCCATTTTCTGTACCGCTTGTCCTCACAAGGGTCGCGGGGGTTGCTGGAGCCTATCCCAGCTGGCTTCGGGCAGTAGGCGGGGTACACCCTGAACTGGTTGCCAGCCAATCGCAGGGCAATTGTGATTATAAATGTGTGGAATTCCTACCACAAGCTCCTTATGTAACCGAGTGTTAAACACAAGTCGCTGATGCGGAAAAGCCTGGCAGACAGTTCACACTTGCAGAAGTCGGCCCTCTCCCCACGACTCGGGCATTCAGTCAGTCAGTATGGCCGGCTTAACCAAATGTGGAATATGTTAAACTCACTCCAACGGCAGCACATTACGCCGGCTAACCGTGCGGCTTATCCACTTCCCCGCACCTGTGCTGCGCCGAAGCCTTCCCCGTGTTTGCTCTGTTTCTTTTCCTCTCCCTCAATTCTCCCTGGCCTCCTTTTCCCATTGCCTTCATCTAAAATCCCATTAGTGGCAGCAGTGCAGAATGGAATGGATGGATGTCAGCTTCGACAGTGCCAATACTTGTTTACAGGCTTTACTGGGAAATATCATGAAAGCCTCATCCCCAGCCGCTTGTATCGAGATACCTGAATATACAGCGTGGATGTTGATGTGTGATTTTTTTTTTTTTTTGGTGTGTGTGCGCATATGTCCACGTAGCCTCAGTCGTCCATAATTGGCTGTTACAGTGATTGATAGTTGTAACTGCAAACAGGAGCCCAAGCAGATAAAACTAGTTTACATACATACGCATTGATTGATTCGCTTGATACATCCATTTCTAAATATAAGACTACTAATATTGCTTTTAAGAGCATTTTTATTGATCACTATGTACGGAAATACACACTACCTTTGGTACGGGCGTGTTTAACTGCATTGCGGCCATTCAGAATATCGGACAGTCTGTCAGCCATTATAGGTGATTTTATCACCGGTTTCAGTCCGCGCATGCACTAAACACATAAATGTGCCGATCGCACGTGCACCAGAGCAAGCTAAACAAGCGGTTTAATTTTAAAATGGAACGATTGGAATCGGTTTGACTCAGCCGGATTACGATTTGATTCAATATGATATGGTTCAGTTCGACAGCGTATGATGCAATTCCTTTTGTTGTTGTCATTTTACATACATTTAAATGATCTTGTCAGTACAGTAAAATTGTTATTTCTAAGATAAATCTCACCAATAAAAGATGATTCGATATGTATCTCAATACATTTCAAAGTGGAACTGGAGAGTGTGTGTGTGTGTGTGTGTGTTCAAGACCTGAACGTTTATGAAAGGCAGCCCGTGTGCCCAGACTGCATTGTAAAATCATGAATGCCGTGACCGCATCATTGCATTATGATGTTATGTTACGTAGTGCGACGCAGTCTTCTATAGTACACAAAGTCATAAATATGTATTGAGGTGTCCATGTAATAATCTCACTCTGGAGCCCATTTGAAAAGTCATTTTCTTGCAATGCACATTCGAACTAACTCTGTGCACCGGAGGTAAAACATACATGGAAATGATGCCGGTTTCACATTGCAATGCATATATGAAAGAAAACATGAGCAAGCACCGTTATTTATTGATTTATTTTCAAAAATATGTTCCACCATTTTAGCAAATGTATGTCAAATTGAATGGGAGGCTGCCGTGCACAATGGAAGCAGACAGCAGTATAATGAGTACCAGGCTTTCTCATTTGTGTCACGGAAATAATCAAAATTTCATTGTAAAAGCCTCCAACAGCTTTTTTTCCCCCCTGCAAACATGAGTATTTGTTGATAGGTAACTTTTTCTTAGTGGAAACGTTTGGCAATTCCTCCGTTTCTATTCAAAGCAACTGCATTGGTACATTTTCTACTTTGTTTGAAAAGGAATGGTCGTGACATGAGCGCGTAGTCAGCTCCATAAAGATCAGGTCGGTCACCTGAATACTTTCAAACTAAATCTGCACTTTGCTTCATTTCAAATCCATTGTGGTGTTGTTCAGCGCCAAATAGATGAGAATTGTGTCCATGTCCCAATATTTATGGACCTGACTCCGTTTGGGAGATCCTTTCTTTCTCCAAATCATCTCACCAGTCCATAGATTCTTGGCCCAGTCATATTTTTTAGGCTGGCCTCTGTACTCGGTGGGGAAATTCCCGCGCCTGGCCTTCCTATTCGTCTTGCAAATGAGCCGTTTGCATCTTTTGTTGTAACATCTGCACTTCATGCCCTCTGGAGATTGTTGCTGATGTCTTCAACAACAGTCGTCTTAGTGTCTTTCTTCACAGCGCTCAAATTGTTTGGCTGGTCAGCTGTTGTTGTTGTTTTCCTTGGTCGACATCTGTTACTTCGTACGCCAGTGGGTCTCGTTCTTCTTCAAGACGTTCCGCATTGTTGTGTTGTGGTTTGTGCAACACCTCCAATTGATTTTTCCCACATTTGGTTGTTTTCCGGGCAGCTTGGTGAGCCGGTGGTTCGCACGCCTACCTTAACAGTCGAGAGCTTCTAAATTTGAATCGCAACACTCCTGTGTGGAGTTTGTGTGGTCTTCCCTTGCTTGCGTAGGGTTTTCTCGGGGTACTCCGGCGTTCTCCCACATCAAAGACATACGCTTTTAGAATCGTTTAGTTGAGTGTGTACCTTTTATGAGAATATAGCCCAATTTTTCCCAGCGCATAAAAGGCATCTTTTCGAGATGAGAAAGAAAGATTTCAAAAATAACGTATGATCATCCAGTGGTGTGCACGTCGGTTAACATTCATCCTTCGTCAGCGGCCAGCCAGCCTGTCAGTCAGTCAGTCAGTCGATCGGTCGGTCACTCCCCGTCATTGTTATTTTAACCGCGCTACCGTCATCGCTAAATTAAAGTTCGCCACCACTATTTGCGACCCTCAGTAAAAACTGTTTACAAGGATAACAGCACACAATTGTATTTATTAAGAAACAGTTTGGACCAATTTACACACAAAATTATCAATTCTTAGACCATTATTGCTTCTCTCCAAACTGCCCTTCAAGCTATTGACGGTTCGGGTGACGGCCAAAAATCACTTTTGCCTGTTCTTATACCTTCAAACGTCAGTCCACCAATCGTTACTGATCGTTACTGACTGTCTGCCCACCACTGATCACTTCACCTAATCCTAACCCATCTTTTCCAGACGAGAAGATATACTATTTCAAAAATAAAGTTGCGTAAGTATTATAGAGTCTTTCCAATAAGGCTATATTGAATATTGATATTTGTTGAGGGCTGAACCGGTGAGAACTCTTCGGACGCGTGTCATAGCACCCAAAAAATTAAAAATTAAAAATGCCCTGTTGTGTGGTCAAAAACAATTGAATTCAATAAAGTCCAATCCTTTCCAATTATGTCCAAAAGACAACGACCACGTCAAAAAAAAAAAGTTTGCCGCCAAGGTTCACACACACCTGACGCTCATTACCTTGGGCTTCATTTAATTATTTCCTGGGGGCCCACGCATAAATTTGGTCTGGTTCTAAAAGTTGGTAAAATAACAGTTTAAGTACCACGAAACCAAACATTATAGTTAATTGGAAAAGTCAACGTTCTTTCGATGGACCTGCAGCTGCTGCTCCTTGGCTTCTCTCCACACCAAACTGGAGTGATGCCAAGGCAGGCAGCTTATATCGTGTCTAACTGGTGATTATCAGTTGGTTGAAAACAGGTGCTGTTTGGCATGGTGTGTTCAGGTACCAATGGGAGTGTGGGAAAAACCACCACTGAGGCAAAAAGTGCTCTTAATCCTGGTTACGCCACCATGCGGTCAAACCCAGGAGTCACACGCAGAAACGTTGGACTCCACTGCTTTGACCCGCTGCAGTTGATCTGCAGTTCTATAGCCCACCTGCCCGCCCGCCCGCCCGCCCGCCACCGTTTGCACGGCGCTGACACAATATCCTCCAAGGGTCCTCCGAGACGCGGCACACGGTCCCCGGCCTTGCACTTTACGCCACAGCTCGCATTACAGTGGCTGTGCCTCAAAGTGCTCATCAGTATCCCTTTCACAGCCATACAGTTTGGTGCTCAAAGTGTTTTCAGGGGGCTTTAGTGGGATTTAGTGGTAAGAAGTCATGGAGAGAGAGAGAGAGAGAGAGTAGATGACTGACTAAAACATTGACTGGACACAACGAGACTTACCAGGGGGAGGCCACAAAAGGTCCACAGTTGGAGGTGTTGTTATCAGTCAAGCTCTGAAGATGCTTGTGAACGCACCGCATCTCACTATTATCCTCTTAGCTCTCGTGCCCGGCCTGCTTTCTTTTCAAGTCTGGCCTCCATCTTGGATCTGTTGTACAGATATATAGGTCAAACACTTCATCCTCATCATTTACTAGCCCGAAGTAGAAGTTCAGGGTCAATCTGGACTAATGGGACCACATGAGTTTTTCTTCATTGTTCCCAAGTCGAGTCTTTATGCTCTTCGGAAAGTGGAATCCTATCGTCCCATTAGTCTCGCTGCTAACTGATTTTCTTAGGTCAGTGAGTCACAACCGCTGTGTTGTGGCCAAGTAGTGAGAGATCATTAATTTTCCAGTTTCACTTGATTGGGCTGAAAAGAATGTATTTACTACAACTAATGCATTCGGTCAACGATGCTTTAGCGGTACAATTACAGTCAGCACGGCGCGTGTTCAGTTGCCACGCAGCGGCCGTGTCAATGTGAGCGTCTTCACATTTTGGCGGTATGACGACCTTGAGCGAAAAGTCTTGCACTTTCATAGAATCATCAGATTGCAATTATAGCGTGAAATTGTAATCTTTCGAAATGTATGGGTGAATAATTGTTTTCATTCCCGTAAGCCTAACACAAACATCAGGGAATATTTCGTACATTAGTAAATGGAAAAAGTAATTTTTTTTTTTTTTCCGATCAGAATCAAAATGCAGTACAGCAGTAAAAGGTCTTAAAAAACAAAACAAAAACAAGATAAGCAAACAAATAATGTGTCTTTGTTCAGCAGTAGTTAACCTACTGCCATTCATATAGAAAAGGTCAAAAGCCATGGATTCCTCTCAGTACATCATCAGCTTTATGTTCAATTCAACGGCTACATTTCACGCTGAGGAAGACTAAATTGAGACAAGATCGTCATTATCTCAGCATATTCAATAAAGGTTGTGACACTGTTGTAGGCAACGCAGTATAATCCCAATCTCTGCCGTCGTCTACTTTGTCACTTCCTTATTGTCGAGTAATAATGCACTTCATCCGCAAAGATTGCTTCACAGCCATCCTTCCTGATTTTAATGATGTGTTTTATCCCCTTTGTCATTCTTGTTGTTTTGATGCAAGCAAATTGTGACGATGGCATCTGGCTTCTTGTTTCGGATGTAAGAAGCAATTCCCTAAATTTAGTTTGGGGTAATTTGATTCCAGCCGACAGATCGTTGCAGTCACTAAAATTCAAGCGAGACTTTTTTTTCTTGCCTTATACTCCGTCTGAATTCCTTAGCATGTTGCAGTGAGGTGGCGAAGAACATCAAATAAAATGATGCAACTTTGCCCAAACGTTAAAAATGTAATCGGAGTTGATGACATTTTCCTGGGGAAACTACTTTACGGCATACCTTACGTCAAATGAACCGAGATCCTGCAGGTTTGCTTGCGAGTGCTCAGTCAGGAGAAGCATGTCGGATAAAACGCATAGTAACATATACAAGTGCAGTAACTATATAGCATATACATAAAATTATACTAACAAAGTATGTTAAATTTGGATAATATCCACAATGTTATTTGTTTGCCTTTGAATTATTACTTTTGACATCTTTACAATAAATGTTTTCAAAATTATATTACATCTGTTTTTGTTTGTTGTTGTTTTGTTTCCGTATTGCATGAAAATTCATTTTAGCTGTTAATGTTTACAATTTATAAAGTGTTTTTGATTTGATTTGATTTTTTTCAAAATGAAAGATCTTGCAATGTTTTCAGTATGTGTAACTAGATTATTATTTTTTTTTGGGGGGGGGGGTACATTTATTACATGAAAGAAATACTCATGTAATATAAACCTAGCAGGTCTCTGAGGTCTGCAGACTCAGGTCAACTAATGAATCCCGGGTGTTCAAAGCAAACGTGGTGAAGCGGCATTTAGCTGTTATGCTGCACGCAAATGAAATAAGCTGTCAGCTCCGAGTGTAAATGCTTTTAATTCCAGGTTCAAAACTATACTCGTTTCCCATGCCCTTGATTAAGGTGTTTCAAAGCATTTTGAAAATCATGTTCTCCAAAATCTTGAGCTTGCACTTAAATAAAGATGCTTTCCTTTATGTGACTAATATTGCGATCACACCAATAATTTTAAAGCACTCACAATAATCGTGTTTTTTTCAAATGTTCATATTCTTTCATAATTAACTCACTTAATTGCTTCTATAAAAGAGTTCTGATATTTTCTTGAAAATGACGTGGATCTGTTTACTAACTCGAGTTGTTTGTCTTCACTTACAGAAGCTGGTTCAGGATCAGGAGATGATGGTAAGATTGCTCATGCCTTTATTCTTCCACTGCTCTAATCCCACACACACATTATATATATATTTTTTAACAAATGTATTGCTCTGTGCTCGCTGCTCACTGAAGCTACAGTTCATAGAGCCGAGTTGCACTTACGGCCCCCAGCAGCATGTAAACCACCACTGTAAACGGTAAATCAGATGCATTTATAAAGTGTTGAACTGGGACAGTTTTTAACATCCCTTTTTACTGTAAAGCTTTCAACTTGACAGCTCTAACTACTGGTGAATAACTTCTCTATCGCTCTTCAAAATGGTATGCCAGGGGATCGGAAACCAGCTTGGGGTCAACAAAATCATTTCTTTTTTTTTTAAGTGCAAATTTACATATGGGGACCAATAAAACACATATAATAACTCCTCCCTGCATTAGCTTTGGGCTAATTAAAATATATGATTGTGATGTAGCGTCACATTAATGATGCGGGTTGTGGTATTCATGGTGAGCAGGGAGTGAAAACAGAGAGTGGCCTTACCAATGAAAAAAGATTAGTGAACTTTTGAAACAATTGAATGTCTGGTAGATTGCTTACATTCAAAGTTCTGCATTTGTCATTGGCCATCCAAAAAATAGCTCAGAAGATGTCATTGGGAAAATGATGAGGCATTTGCCAATGGTGTCAAACTATTTGTTGATGATTAAGTCTGATTAAGTCTTGGTCATTTTAGAAGGGCAACTAATCATCTGAAAGCCTCGCTTATTACTAATGTGTCATTCAACTAAGCCCTCAATTTGTTGGCTAATCGACCAAAAAAAAAAAAAAAAAAAAAAAAAGAGCGAGCTGCTCCTGAAGCCGAAGTTGGCCGCGCACAGTCAATAATCGAGCCCATCTGTCTGCGTGTTTGCACGTGTGCATATATTTGCGCCTGTCCATCTCTTGCTGCCCCTTCTGTGTGTTTACGATTCCTTCATTATGTCCAGAAGCGCTTTCATTGGCGCCTCGGAGAGTACATATGAGGCCCAGATTGGAAAAGAGATTATTACCCTCCCTCCCCCCGAAAAAAAGATGGCTGATGAAAGAGTAGAAATGAAACTAGTGCTTGATCAACCAGGGAAAGAGAAAGTAGAGAGCATTGACAAGAAAGAGCACAGGGCGGGTTGCCGTGGACAAAAGCAAATGGCCTGAGGAAAATGGCAAAAATAGATAACAGAAGTGAGGAAACAGGCAGCGAGAGATGAGGAAGAGAAGCGGGAGACAGCGATAAGAAAGCGAAGTGAGGCAACAGCAGATAACCGAGGACAAGACAATGTGGCCTCGCAACACAATACGTACATTTGTTATTCTGTACAGTACTTGTCGGAGATGCATCCGACAGTCGTGCGGCGAATGAAAATAATACCCTTTGCTGCCCTTTTCATGTGTACCTGAGAAATGAAGTTGCTTGTGATGTTAAGAAAATAGCCTGTAAAGTGATTTTTTATTACAATTCAAGACATAAGTATAGGGATTACCGGTGAACGAAACCAACAGCGAGAGTTGCCTTTTCAGCGAATCTGGCTCTCTTCACCTCAAATTCAGAAAGCGTTCGTGCTCCCATCTCAACGCAGTTTAAGGAAATGCTCCTATGGTTTTTTTTCTTCAAAAATCATTTCCAGTTTAATACATTTTGTAGAAACTTTATTTGGACGCCATTGCTATTTACGTCGCAACGCATTCCGCGTGTAGGGACGTAGAATGGAGGCCAGATCTCTTCCGAGCAATGTGAAACTACCATAAAGAAAGCAAAGGTAAGCCTCGTAGCGTTCCTAAGGAAACAACATGCGATGGGGAGAGTCAACCTTCCTCACGCCGTGCTCTCGTCGTTCACCAGACGCATTCAAGAGTATTGATCGTCCCTTTAGGAACGCTACGGCGGCTTAACTTGCTTTCTTTATAGTCGTTTCACATTGCTCGGCAGAGAGCGAGCTGCCATTCTACGTCACTACGCACTGAATGCGTTGCGACGTAAATAACAATGGCAGCGTACGTTCAAACTGGAAATGATTTTTGAAAAATAATTCTTATAGTGATGTTAATTACAACCAAATAAATAATGTCGAGACAATTTGTCATTACACTCGGGGTTCCTTTTTTAAAACAACCACCACTGCTTTCTTAAGATGGAACCCAATGCAAACAGCAGAGGCCCCAGAATTGAACCCTGTGGAACACCGTACGTTCCGTTATACATGTGTATTCATATTCCACATATTTGTCTGACCACTTTCTTTTTTTTTTGCTTGCCATAGTATGACAGGCTACAATAATAAAGAAATCACATGACGTACCATCACAACAGCCCAGCGCATCAAATTCTCTGCAGCACAAATAGGCCAAGCAAAGTCGTATGATCACCTGCAGCCAATGATCATCACAAAATCATTTGAGTCAGGTGTGTGTCTTCTTGACCTCCACCAAACCTCTGGGCTTCGACCAAACCCAGGTTAATAACCACTGGTACAGCACTTGGGGGCCTGGCATGAGTCTCACCCCGCCCCCACCCCCCCCCCCCCGCCTCGCTACATAAGAACTTGAGCATCTTCGTTGCCTCAGCAGTTATACACAACAACTGTGATGTGGAGTTAGTGAGCTAGCAACACTTCCAACTGGAAAATGTATCTTCCCTTTGACTAGTCCACTGACGGGGTCGCTGTAGAGCGCCTCGTTGTTGACCATCAAGGTGAGAAAGGTAGCAACTCCAAGAGGGCAAGTGCATGACATGTACGCTGAAGAACAGAGTTCGAGTTTGCCAGTGAAATAGAAGCAAATCTCAGCCCCAAAGGTGAATTTAGGTGTGGATGCGTTGAGATGGCAAAGGTGCAAGTAGATCAGAGCTGCTGTTGTTTTATGCGCGGGGCGAGAAGGTGGAGAAGGTTAAAGAAAGCGCTCGTAAAAAAAAGCGGGGCAGGGCTGGCGCTGAAGAAAGCAACATGAACGGGCCATCCAAGGATAAAATCAAACGCATTTTAACGGCCAATGATAAATCTGCACGCGTAAAGATCTGGTCAGCTGGGTAGCTGCCATGTTTATTGGCTGTATGCTTTATGTGTGTGTGTGTGTGTGTGTGTGTCCAACGTGCAAGCAACACATACACAATGCACAATGCATTCATGCTCGCGAGCGCGCACGCTGCTTTGTGTTTGGTATGTTTTTTTAATCGGATCGAGAGGAAAATAAGTCAGCTGTGCGGGGAAATGGCCTCGAGCCGTGTGTCTGGTCACATGATCCCTTTAGTAAGCATCAGACATTTGTCCAAATCTAATTGTACTGTTAGTGGGCTACAACGGAACTCACATGAGCATAAAGGGCAAACGAAGACCAGTGGCCTTTTGTCCGAGTCTATTTTAAGGAAGTGGCTGAAAGGCATATACACTTTTTTTAATTGATTTATTGCTTGGCGCTTGAGATTCAATGACGTCAGATTTTTCGTATTCGACATTAAAGTGACGAATGTTGACTCGACATCGACGAATCGATGATGCAATTTATACAAAAGCTCCCTGAATGACTCTGGCGATTAATCGTCTTCATGCTAGGAACGCCGTGGCGGAGTGGTCAAGTCGACTAGTTGGTTCAAACCCTACATTGCACATGCAGTCTATCCCAACTACATCTATTTTCAGTGGTGGAAGGATGATGATTTTTTTAAATTTAATTTTATTTTATTTTTTACATGATCGTAAATAACCATCATTTTGAATATGAAATCATTTTTAGTCCGAAGTCTCGGACCCTGAGCCCGTTTCTTTGGCAGGACTTCACTGGCTCTTCATACATTCACTTTTGTTTCAGAAAGTAAAACGCATGCTCTATTGGGTTTAGATCAGATCACTGACTTGCCCATTGAAAAATTCTTCCATTTTCTATAGTGCTGGTTTTCATCAGTGTTGCAGGTGTGCTGGAGCCTATCCCACACCTGACTGCGGGGTACACTCTGGACTGGTCGACAGCTAAATCATTCAAATTCACACCTAAGGACAACTTAGCTTAGAGTCTTGAATGAACTAAAGATGGTACGGGGAGATCATGCAAACTCAACAAAGGAAAGCCTAAGTTAAATTTCAAGGTTTGAACTTCTCAACCGTGAGGCATTTGATGCTAACAACAATTCCACCATACGGCTGGCCAATCAGTGGATGGTGGCAGAGTTCTTTCTTGAGGAATGCGAGCCAAAACACATCAACAGAAGTCAGGAATACCGTTGAGAAAATAGGTGTACCAGAGTCCAAATGTACAATAAAAAAAGATTTGGTTTTGAGAAGACAGAAAAACACCCCAATGTGCTGGAATCCTATTCGCTGAAATTTCAATCCAAATGTCGGGCAGCAAAAAAACTCAAAAGCCCAAATGAAGTCAAATTAGTGGTTATGGTTCAGGTGCAGTGGATAGTTTAGTGTTAGCGATCGGATTGATGGATTGACAGATGGTCGTGCCGTGACTAACAACTACTGAACGTCATCCACGAGCTAGCCTTCCACCCACCAAACATCTAACCAGCAACCCCTCAGCCATCCACCGTGTAAAAATCCCTCTATTTGTCATCATAAGTCAAACAACAGCAACGATTCTTCCCACCCACCAAACCTTCCATCCATCCTTCTGCAACACCCACCACTGATTCATAGCGGTGACTTCTTGGCAAGTTCCACCTACTTGTTCATCTTGCAACTTGTGCAAGTAACTCTTGCTTTCAGTCCGTCCACTTGCTTTCAAGATGATATATTTTCTAGCTGTCTAGACTCGGGGAACTTAATTCAACTGTGCACTAATCAATCTGTCATCTGACAAAATAAAGTTGAAAATAATCCGACGGTCTAAAGATCCGCATATAAAGGAATATAATTCATCACTAATAGTGTGCCACTGTTGTGTCTCTGGGCTTTACGTGATCCACTGTAAAATTTTTACATAACAGTCCGTCCTAGGGGGAATTTCTTTTCTCTTTTTTTCTCTTTTAGACTGCAGCCACGAGGTGAAAAAAAAATAAAATGAGGCAACCGAGACTCTGGCAATTCAGCAGGATGTAAAAACAGGATTGCAGTTTATACCCAAAGTCACATTCAAAAGGGGAACTACGGCCTTAATGCATTCATTTGCTTCACTTACACTTAACGGATCTAATTTTGCTTTGTGCCTTTTCAGTGAAATATGTTGAGAAAATCCTTGAGTCCCCAAATAGAAAGGAGGTGAGAGCCAGCAGGTTACCAACCGCCTTTGAATCCCGCCGTGCCGTTGGACGGCTGCTGGCACTCAAGCGACCTATTTCACTGCGCTCTTTCGAACGCTAACTCTTATCTAAATGAAGCAATTTGTCAAGGTCAAAACAGTGTCCAATAACTTATCATAGCCATTTTGTGTCTGAAAGGCGCTTTCATTAATCTGTTAAGAACAGGACAAGAGCAGGGTAATTACTCTTATTTATTACATCTCCTGAATGCCTGTCACTCTTTTGTGCCTTTTTTAATTGTTTCTCATTCTCGACTAATCTCGACATTGACGACAAACATGATTACAATGTCTATCGCGTGGGCAACATCAACCGTGCAAAGTCAGCAACACGCCGCCTGTTGTTTTCACCTTTTCTCTTCTTTAAAGGTTGACTAATAAAAAGATAAACAGTAGACCTAATTGAAATACAATAGCATGATTGGGGTAATTAATCTAATGATCAGACCCTCCGACATTATGGATCTGCAAGCACTTCATTTATTTGAATTAATTAACTGTGCTGCACTTGTCAATCCAATTGAAATTGATCGAGCTTTGTTGGGGTGCGCGGTAGCGCAGGGAAATGATCCGACTGTACGTTGGCACACTTCAAGTCTTTTGCTGGCTCAAGAGCATCGAACGTTTTCGGACCATTTTTTTCAACAATTCTTTTTGTATTTGCCCACATTTTTACAATATTTGAAGGAGACGTGTTTTCGCAATGAGCCCAGATTGTGGCAACGAGCATTTTCACTGGTGGATGCAGCACTTCATACACTACACTGTACAGTATGTGGCACATGGCAAGGATATTTTAGTTAACGGAAACTAACAAAAAAACAAAAACTAACTAATTATAGCAAAAAATGTCCTTCGTTTTAGCCCTTGGTATTTAATTTATTACATGAACCTTTGGGGATGATTTTAAAGACGTTTGAAAGTGTGTCACGCAGAAGTGATGTCATCCAGCAGCAGCCAATAGATAATAACATGTAATATGTCGCCTTTCACAATTATTCATGCTGTACTGCACTGACACTTTTTAAGAGTTCAGGAGAGACGGTGACCTCATTTATCTTGTCTGACTGTGAAACTATTGGACCAAGAATAGATTAGGAAAGAAATATCTGTATGACCTACGGTTCCTCTGATGATTGTTTTGTCCCATGACGGCCCCCAAAACCCCGCACCCCCCTCCGACCACACACCCACTCCCCACGCACCACCATTCCCGCTCCGATGGCTTCTACAATAACGAGTAGCTGCCCCAGTCACCTTGCTATTGCCATGGTAACCAAGTTAGAGGTTTATGGAAGTGAGTAATCTAATCTTCCCACTTTGTGGCCTCGCGATAAGGTTCACCACTGCCAGCCCACCCACTTGTCTGTGTGTATTTGTGTGTGTGTCCTATTTGGTCATTTGATGCCACATGTCTTCTAACGCGCGCGCACACACACACACACACACGCACGCACGCATGCACAGAACCTGAATCTTGCCAATATGTTCCACCCTAATAGGCAGGTGAAAGCCGAAGGGCAGATCGGCTCCCAGCCTCATTTAGAAGCCTGAGCCTCACTGAAGTTGACATTCTGTGCCGATATCCGCAAGTTTAAAGAGGAGCTCCGCTGCACTGATGGGAGCAGTTTGGGATGGCGAGGGGAAAAGTTGCATTTCTTCAAAGTTATTTTTTATTTTTTTTACCCTGTGTTAGTTTACAGTGAAGAAAATGACCGCTTTTGCAATATCTCCTTTTCTTGTCAAGGCCGAGGAAACTGTGGAAGGATGTTTACGCTGAAATTGCTGCTCATTTTATATACTTGGAGCCAGTGGGAGTGCATTTGCTTTAGTGCTTTTTGTATTGTTCATATGTTAGCCACAGCTATTAACAAGTGTGTGGGGACCAGGGTTATTATAGTTTGGGAATTTTCATTTTAGTTCGTTTTTATTTCCTTTTGTTTTTTTTAAATGTAGTTAGTTTTAATTAGTTTTCAAGGTGGTTCTGTTCATTATTTATTTATTTTTTATGCTTAGTTTTAGTTGTTTTTGTAATGTGTATTACTTGTGCGCAATATTTAATACGCACCACGGTAAAATGAAAAAAGGAACACATGTTCAACAAACACCGAGACTGAACCCTGAACAGCGAGTTGACATGCCCTGAGATAGGAAACTCTGCGTTTTCAGTTCCAGGACAGCTGATTTGAGGTAGTTATATCAACGCAGAGTAGTTTCACCTGCCGTTGCCACTACACTAAAAAGTCCACATGTTGAAAATTGTTCCCAAGGTGAAGTGAATGAGATGAAAACTCAGAAAAACAGCAACTTAAGGCCCAATCCCATTACTTCCTCTTCACCCTTGCACCCTTTGTCTCGCTTATCTCTTCCCTCTCCCTTCTACTTCTTTGGGGAGGCAAAGACAAAAAAAATCCCTCTAGGAATTGGGAACGTACTATGGCTATCCAATCGGCTACGTCGTTACCTCGAGCCGCCGCAGCTGCATGCTGGTTGTGACGTAACGGACGAGAATATAGCGAGCATTTACCAAAACACACAATTGTGCCAATTTCTGCCAAAGTATAGAACAGTCGATAAAACCATCATTACTATGACATTCAATAAATATTAGTTTCCATTTACGCATCTCCTGCATTTTGTTATTTCCTGGTGTCGCCATTGCTTCTGCCTGTGTTACCGAGGGGGTGTGACTGTAGTAAGGGAGAACCGAAGGAGGTCGGGATCTATCTTCGTGAAAAGGGACCTGCATCTCTAACCATCCCCCTACATTTTACGGAGAATTGGGAAACTCCTTTGTCCGCGTGAACGCGCATTTATAAAGGGGAGGGGCAAGAGGATGGGTAAGGGGGCAGTATTGGGATTGGGCCTAAATGTTGGAAATGAATGAGGAACGTTGGGGTAAAAAATGTAGAATTATATGGAATGTAACCAATGTAATTGGTTGTGGTGATGCGGGTTCGCTCTTCTGTGTCTAGAAAAATGTTGCATATTTTGCCGTCCTCTACTTGCAATTACAGCACCGACCGCCGGTATATTTTGTTTTTGTCTGTATGCTTTGTGTGCCTATGAAAGCCCTGCAAATATGTCAGCAAGGTTAAATTAAAAGGTTTGAAATGCCTTTCATAGTTCGAAAGTCACGGAATCGTTTAGTTATGTGGCCCTACAACACAGAAGTCGGCCCACCCTTTGATGGATCAGGTTTAATGCGAGCCCTATAGATTCTATAGAGTAGGCATTAAAGCCGATCCCCCTCGCAGAGCATACGTTCATGTGAAAGGTTTGGCAGATAAGCCTTTATTTTGGCCCGGGATAATGTTGTAATCTCGACCGGGAGGGTTGGGATCTGAGAGTGAAATCATAAGATCCCTTCATCTATACATGCTCGCTCCCTCTCGGCGGGGACGCATCCAATCATGCCGCTCTGAAATTATTATTAGCATTTCCATTGCCTTGTTGGAGCGGGCGCTCAGCGGGCCTCGGAATGAAATGAATTCAGACACTAGCCGGTGTGAGGAGGGAATCGAAGTGCATCAGAGCTATGAGTGGAGCTGGATGAAGAGCGGGACAGTGAGCCTGATGAGAACGGCGGGGTCACCTTCGGGCCAGACCGCCATCTCACCGGCGTTAGGGATTTTATCGTCAGATATATATTTTTGTCATCTTGAAAATAATGCGGCAGAGGTGAGGTGGGAAAGATTGCTTTGCCCCGCAGAAAGAAGGGCGGACTGACGAATATTGGCCCGGAGAGATGGGAGGATATGACCTTTTGCTGTAATGGCAGGATTTGACTGGGATTTAGAGAGGGAGCGCGGGAAATGCCTGGCCACTTAAGATTTTTAGACATGCTTCGTGCGTGTGTTTGGGCAGTTGTTATGTGGGGCTTCGCAAAACTTACAGCAAAGGACCCACTCATAATATTAAATAAATACACAGTCAATTCTGTAGCATAAATTTGACTCTATATAGAGTGGGACCAAATAGACTCAGTTTTAGAGTAGGCAAATATTTACACTTGGAAGAGAGTAAAATAAAGAATTGAAAATAAATAAAAGGGTTGAAAAACGAACTCACAACCTTTAGCTTGGGAGCCTGCCACACTACCACATGAGCTATGCCCCTCCTACTGTTTGCTTATCTCCAAGAGGAGACCAAAAACATTGTTTTTAGAAGTTAGGAAGATTCCAGCTGACACGAGCGATATACTAACACACAGCAGGAGCTGTGTGGCTCAGGCAGCAGATCAGCAGTTTCCCAAGCTGAAGGTCGTAAGTTCACTCCTCAACCCTTGAGTGACTTGTTTTTATTTTTTTCCAATTCTTTATTTTACTCTCTTCTAAGTGTAAATATTACTCAGAGTCAGAATTTACAGTGCAGCTAAATTAATTAACATTCCTACCATGTTGTGTGTGTCAGGTGGACACCTACTAGGTACAAAATTGGTCAAATTCAGATTCAATTTCATTGGTAGTCCCCACGTAGGTCTGTTATTTATATTTTACAAAGTGACCCCACTGCTCCAATCCTTTTATTCTGGAATCTATGCTTTCATTTTCTGAAAAATAGGACAATATCCGCCTTTTGTTCTCAAAATAATCATATTTAGAGTAGTCCCAATCCGTTCATGTGATCGGAAATCTGGGCCGATCTCGTGATTTTCAGCTGATCAGTATCAGCTGAAAAATATTACGTTTTTGAGTTTTCTGAATTTCTTACGTCAAGAATAAAATTTTGCTTACTTTATTTGTCAAACTGCTGACTTACAGCCATATAAAGAGTTATCAACCTTATACCTTTATTCGAATTTGCTAATTAAGCTAATTAAGACGATTTGGATGTGTTCTCTTTGTCTTTATAATTAATGTATTGCCAAGGTATCGGATCGAAACTCAGCATCGACTCAGACTCGGACTTAGACGTAAAAATTGTGATGGTGACATCTTTTATATTAAAAAAAAAATTACAACTTTTTTAATGACGTACATGACAAGGTTGAATTTAACCACTTCTCAAATGCTACAAAATCACGTGGCAGTCGTTCTTGTTTTGTTTTCTTTCCATGACCGAAATGCTCTCGCGACTGAATCAGCTTGAAACAGGCCCATGTTTTTCTTACTTCAAGTGCATATGAGCTTTTCTCTTTGGAGACGTTTCTCTTAAGGGACGTTCAACAGCGTTGCGCTCAATGTGTGCTCAAACATCTGAAGGCTGTATATTTATGGCTTTCAATACTCATCGGAGTGGCTTGAATTTTTAATGTCACGAGAATTTGTTGTGTGGTTGGAAAAGGAGAGCGTAGAGCTCTCACTTCTCAATGGGATTTGTAGTAGAAAGGCAGTTGAATGAAATGTGAGGGTTGTGAGTTGACAGAATTGCTGGCATGCATGTTTTTACTCGAACAAACAAGTAACCCAAGGTCACCTCAAAATCATGCTAACAAATGCAACAACAATCAGGGATGTAAGAGAAATGGATATGATTAAAACTGTATCAGCGGTATCAGGGATTTTCCTGATGAATATTTATGCGGAGGCGTTAACGTCATTTTCACAGAACTTGACCAGTGATGAAATTAGCAACAAGAAATCTTTTTGGAATTAATTAAAGAAGCGAATATGAATGCTAATTTTGAAGGAAAACAGCAAAGAAATGCTACGGTTGATTGTTTTTTCTATATGTGCCCTGCGATTGACTAGCGACTCGTCTTTTTGGAAATTCTTGTTCACGTCAGTCCTCATTTCCCCCTGTTGTCTTTTCTGTGCAAGCAAATAGATATGATGTCCGAGGCGTTGAACTTGTTTATACTGAGAAGAAAACAGTCGAGGAAGCAAGCAAAGGAAGAGGTAATGTTCCTGCAGTGAAAGCTTACTCTGCCAGTTGGGGGGGGAGCACAAACAAACAAGGACAGCTGACTGTTTTTTTTATTTTTATTGTGTTTGATTTTCCCTTCCTGCTTCTGTGCACGGACTTTAAAAAGCACAAGTTTAGTGTGTTTTACTTTTGACTAACAGACTCCATCAGCTGCTTCAACTATCACAAGAGCTGGAGGGAATGGAAATTCATTATTGGCCTTCCATTTTGGCTCCGTGCTTCATTTCTCTGTTGGAAAATTGCCATTGCTCATTTTTCTCGTCCACAGCCTTGAGGAACAAAAAGATTTGTTCCAAGAGCAGTCTTGTCTAATGAAGTGGCAGAATGCAGTCAGAGGTTTTTATTCAGCGCCTAATATGGAACTTCAGCACTTCCAGAACGCAAATCTGCAAAGAGGTTGCTCTTCTTAAAAGACAAGACACGGCTGGTATCCAGCTTGAGATGGAAATACGTTAGGTATACCATTGACGAAAGGGACCAAAATGATCAGTAATTGGGATTATGGCAATATGTTTTTTGTTGTTGTTTTTTAACAGGTTACAAACAGATCGCCGAGCGCAATTCTGATGTTTAACGGCCCTTGCACAGTAGAAGCAAATGGCGTATTGCGACACTTTTGACTGTGACTAGCATACAAAGCTCTCAGAAAATCATGCCTAAGAGTTGTTGTGCGGTTCCATGTTTTTCCCATGCACCCTGAATGTCGGAGAAAATGTGAGAAGGCAGTGAAAGAGTGGAACCGTACGGTTCAAAATGGAGGCTAACCAAGACCGCAGTGTAGTGGACGCTTGCTTTGTCCAATTCTTTTCAAGAGCTTGCATTCAGTGACCGCCATTTTGACTTGTGATGCGCAGTGTGATGTAAGCTCGTAACTTGACAATCACATAACGCCTGTTGATGGTTATGACGCAACACAAAATCACAAATTTTAACAAACATGTTCATGAGTAAAACTTAAAAGTCTTAGGGGGGATTTTTTTTTTGTTTAGCAGCAATAAGGAGTAAAAGTATACCCACCCTCAGATATTCCCTCAGATAATGTTAGGACAAGGAGCTGCAGTCAAGCATATGTTGTTTCCTTTCAAGAGTCAAGACGCTAAACGGGAAATGCTTAATGCAACCACTATACACAGTATACGATTTTTCCTTTCACAATGGGATGTAACATTATGCACAATATTAAAGAGTAGTACTATTCTTATATATTTTTAATCACGTTGCAAAAATTGTGAGTGATTAATGATTCATTTTGATGGGGAAAGATGACCACCGAATGAATTGAATTAAACGTATCTCAAGGCACCACCGTACAAGAACATTTGTGACAAATCCACTTTGCTGTTATGCCTGAAGTCAAGTCACTGGGGAGTTTTAATGCTGTTAAGGAAGCAAATTGTGGCTAATCCGAATGTGACCCCTGATCACAACAAATAAGTAGGGAATCCTTTGGCGTGTATGAAATGCATGGAGTAAAAGTAAAGAAAACTTAAAAAAAACATGTTTATCTTGCGCCCTCCAGCTTTCGCCCTTGCACTCTGCCGGTTGGTGTGCACAGGATTTGCCAGCAGCTCGCCTGCTCTCGTCCTCCTCCTTGCTTGAGCTGAAATCCCGCCGCCATTCATCCAGCGTGGGGTGGTCCGAGGCGCCTCTCCAGCTCTCAGTGGCGTGCGATTGGCCCCTCGGGCTGGCGGCAAGATAAAGCGTGGCATGGAGAGGCTTAAGCCAGCAACCAGCTGACACCGGTCAAGTTGGTATCGCATGGCTGTGGCTCAGAGGTGGACATTTTCGAAGAATGTATGCGTAGTGGAGCAAAGCAGGTGACAGGGACAGAAGGTGCGAGGGCTTGCCAAATTTTGTGTTTGTTGACGGAGAGTGAGCGCGTCTTGGAGGGCGTTAAGGAGAATCTGTTCAAAGACTCTTTAACTCTGGTGAAATTCCTTTTCCCCCCCAATCATAACGCACCACTATTGTGGAGTGGGTAGGAATTGAGCCCTGTCGTGAATTATGAGAAACGAGAGTGACGAACTAACCACAATTCAATTTTGGCAAGAACCACAGATTCGACTGACTTTTGGTTTGGGTGATGAAAATTATGGTTGTCACTGGTTTTGTGCATGTGTAAGCGCCATAATTCCCAGGTCGTGTGTGGGGTCGCTTACCATGACGGCGTATTAGGGCCCCGTATAAATCTTTATTTTTTTAGAGGGCGGGTTCGTATTTTGAGGGGAAAAAAAATCAGAAACTTACGAGAAATACATGTAGCGTAGCTATAGTCTAATGTGAGGATTTGTTGGTGGTTAGTGGAACACGGTTTATAAAATGAAAAGGCAGGATTGAGATGGATTCATTCTTAATTTAAACTTTACTCGTCATACACAGCAGCTTAAGCAACAACACTTCCTGATCCCCTATGAGCTGACTAAACACTAACCAATCAGAAGCTACCACACACTTTAGGTAAATGCAAGTGAATGACGGAGAGCAGCAGATCCGACACATCAACTTAGCGACTTGTACAAAAAAAAAGCAAAAAATGTATAGATGTGTAAATAATAATTCTGAAAACATAAATGTATAACTTGGTAAATATTAATTTTAACAAATTAATTAAAATGCTTGATCCTCAGGGTGTGGACCTTTGCAAAGCTTTGTCTTTGTTACTGGCAGTACGCAACGCTTCAAAGTATGAATGCTTAACATGATAAAGTTAAAGCCATTACTATCTCTTTATTTGAAAACCCGACCAAAAAGTATTGGCACAAACATCCGAGTGGAACGCTACGTGTATTTCTCGTACGTTTCTGAGCATTTTTTCTTTATAAAGTGGCAGATTTGCAAGTTTCTTTCTCGGAATATTGCTCCCGCCCTCTAAATCGATATATATATATTTATACGTGGCCCTAATACGCCATCGTAGCTTACACTTTGAAAATGGGTTAAGATGTTAGAAGTTGTTGTGTGTGTGTACCAGCTTTGTTTACGGTGAGATTTTAGGGATTTTCTGAATATGCTGAATATAAAAAGTGCACCCATGTTTTCTAATTTTGCCAAACATACTGTAGTCTACTGGCCACATGATTGCTTTAGGTATTTAGAATTCAGTCCTAGCTGTAAAAATAAATAAATAAATAAAGCAAAATGTTCTCCATTGCTAGTGAATGGCTATTCAAACAGTCTGCTTGCCCAATAATCGAGTGTAAAAGCATATATTTAAAAAAAATAATAAATGGGTAAAGTGGAAAAAACTCTGACAAGAAAAATCAATTCCAATCACTTTCTTTGTCAAAATGTCCTTCAAGAATCAGTTCATCTTTGTTGTATGTTTTCGTAATATGGCATCACTGTAACGGTAAAAATGGTTTTCATCTTACCTGAGGCTTTCTTTTGGTGCTAGCATGTAATTTCCTGCTGGAGGGTTTGCATAGCATCATTCTGTTTTGTGTGAGACGGTTTTGCCACCACAAATTCATATAACCTCGTTGAGTTTGTCTTCATGTCATTTGCCATCGGATCAAATGCAGACCTGCCCCGTTCTCGTGCATGATAGACACCGACGTTCATTACATTTATAGGACAGAAAGATAATCCCTAATATTGTGAAAAAGGCTGGCTGGCAAGTCTGTGTGGTTGTAGTTATTACCGGAAAGATCCATTCCATCACGAGGACACAAATCTCAATCAGCTCTTGCACATTTGCACAAGACATTTAAAAAGTCATTTCAGAGCCCTTTTTTTCTTCTTTTTTTTGGCCATGAATCAGATGCTACTTTAATGCTGCAATAAGAAACACTAGAATGTGATCTTTTTTTTTTTTTTTGCGGCAGAGCGCAGGCTACGGCTGTCAACTTGAGGTATGTACCGAGGACAGTCAAGTGGCTCGCAGCCATACTTGCCATTTAGCTCTTTCCAATTGATATCCTTCACCAGGCGATTACTTATTCATTTTGTCATTATTCCGCACCCTTCAACCAGCTGCAAAAGGTGACCTCGTCTCAACTTCCTGTGAAAATACCCTGTGCTATGTATTCAACTAGCAGAAACCACAACATTGTATCCAATTGTGTCAACAGTAATTGGTAACCTCATCGCGCGGTGTAAATCACCTGCAACATTATCATAACGACTAGAAACATCACACAGTGGATTTAAATATGTATTCATTGTGCTGGTAACACACTCAACAGGGTATGTGGTAATGGGAAAGGGTCGTTATTGAACCGTCATCTATGAGATGTATTGCACTCGCGATTAATTGACATAGTTAATAATAGAGTTAACAATGAGATGTACTGTAAACCAGCGGTGCTCAAGTTGGGTCCTCGAGAGTTCCCATCCAGCCTGTTTTCCATGTTTCCCTCCTGCAGCACAGCTCAATCTAATGATCAGCTAATCAGCAAGCTTTGCTGATAACGATCCTGATCATGAATCAGGTGTGTTAGTAGAGAGAAACATGGAAAACAGGCTGGACTTGAGCACCCCTGCTGTAAACGACAACACTCTCAAAACAGTTTGGTCAAAAATAATCCAACTATGGGTCAAAAATGCACCGATCCTCTACTTGGGTCAATTTGACCCAACTTTGAGTGAAGAAATTGGTCTTTTAGTGTAAAACAACTCATAAATATTGGTCAGATCCTTTACTTGAGAACGTTGGGTCAATTTTTTTTTACCATCCATAATTGTATTACTTTTGACCGAACTGTTTTTAGAGTGAAGGGGGTAAAAAATGTGGATAAACGGTTCAGTGCTGGGAAGTTTTTTATTATTATTTCACCCCCGTAAAGAGCTTTACGGTTGCCTTTTTCTAACATCGAGGAATACTGACGATTTCTACCGATGGTATGGATGAATATTGCTTCTCGCGCATGCGCAGAAGCTATGTAGCAGTTAGCGTCATGGATGGTTTGTTGCAGTGTATATTTCTGTCATTTTCCTGGCGCAACTTGCCAGAGAGTTAAATTCATCACCGTTATCGGTTATATTGATCTTACTGTTCTATTGTACACTTTGCTAGGACACAGCTGGCAGAACACATGATCTTGAGTACGATCTTGTGAATTAACCAAGTATGGTCTTGCTAATATCATACTCGAGAACATTCTTCCGAGTCTCTTTGTAAATTGCCGCATAGCTGTTAACATCCCAGCCCGACTCTGATGTATTTCCGCGATAGCAACACGAAATACATCTTGGGGTATTTTCGTAGCAGAGCATTGACAAGTATCCTACCGATGCATTCTTGGTTTAAGCTAGCACCATCCGGGTACTCTACATGTTTGCTTTATGCATCCTTTCAATTGGAACAGGACTTGGGCCGCAACTATGATGTTTCATGAGGTCACAAGGACAAAAGAATGGACGAGAATGCATCTTGAGAAACGGCTATGGACTGGAAGTGATTTGGGTTTAATTGGTTAACACTAACACTGTTCTTGTTTAATCATCACTAAATTTAGCTCCATACCTTTGAGATGTGCATATTAGTTTTGTAAAGACAAGGTTAAGATATGTTCGACGTTTCTTCCAAGGTACCCAGTCCAAGGTGTACAAAATAGATAAATATAGAACCGAGAATGTTTGTTACTCTGTGCACATTTCAGCATATGCTTGGCATTGATTGGGATGGGGATTTCTCAGGAAATCGACCAAGTGCGAGTGCCAGCTCGCAGGGAAAATTAATTGAATTTCAAATGCACTGATGGAAGATAGGAAATACAACACTCACACAACTAGCCCATCTTTTTCCACTCTTTGTCTGTAATGCCTGTCTAAAAACTGTCAAAATGACTGACAAGTAATTTTTCTGATTCATGTAAATACACAAAAAGCAAGTACGACATGGCTTAAAACCAATAAATAACTCAACCACAGGGTCATTACCAAGTTCTCAAAAACTCAGCACTGCCATTACTCGCTCTCACTTTGAAGGTGGAGTCATGAAACTTTTCTTCTTTTTTCTTCAACACAACATGCTTGCCTTTCCCGGCACTCTGGCTGACTGTAGATAGGTGCCTGAATTGAAGGGCAGCCGCTGAGCCATTCAAGCGAAAAGAGAAACATAATGTAGAGACTAATCCTCGCAAAGCTGGGAAAAAGGTTTTTAAAGCCATAATTCCTTCCTTTTAATCCATTCAGCAAGGGTTTGACCCGGCTTGAAGACCCCGTACACGGGCCGGTTAGCAGCTCCTCGCTCACTATCATGTTTCTCTTAACCTGGCAGCGGCTGGGCCCAAACTATGGTAGGATTTGTCAAGAGACTTTGGATCATTGTGGATCATCATTATCACATCATTTACATGGTTGTGGGTACGATGCGATGCCAACTGAGGATTCAAGTAGTGCAGAGTTTATTTGGTCCTTTTGCTGACTGTATTACCACAATCTGATTAATCACAATCACAGATAATTGATGTGTCATATTTTGCTCACCTGGATCAATAGCTGACAACTCAAAGATGAAGTGGCCACATTTTCAAAAGCAAGGGACTTTTTAAAATATGTCTTATTTTACAAAACGTGTACAGGGGCCAACACCCAGCCGCTGAAGGCAGCCCCAAGCTTAGATTAAAAAAAAAAATGGATTGGCTGTGTCAAGAAGGGCATCCGGCATTAAAAGAAAAAAACTGTGCCAAACAAATCATGTGAGTGACTCAGCCTGGCGGCCACCATGATGGAGCCAGCCCAAAGTCGCATGCAAACTTGTACAGTGGGTCCTCGGTTTACTGTTTGGACATCTGCCCGTGCAGAAGGCTTCATGATATCTGGGAAGGTAAACCTCGTCATGTCGGCTTTGAAAGGCCACGTAAACGCATATCGAGCTGTCTCCATTGAGGAGAACATTGGTTTGTGTTCTGTGAATGCTCCACAAAAGGAATCTTGGTCGACAGTACAGGAAGTACTTTGTATGCCTGGCAGCCATCTTAACGTTGCCACTGGCTAAGCGAGGCTAACTTGAATACATTGATTTACCTGCGGCATTTTCACATTATTTTCTGTCTCTATGGAGAAAATGCGTACGCACATATATGCGTCTTCATAAGTGTGCATTTGGCACGCAACCCACTGGAAATACACAAGCAGAGGCGAAACATGGTGATGCAGCATAGCAGCACACTTTTGGAGAAAGAAGGAAATTCACACATTTTTAGTGTGGTGAGTGACATCATGAATATAATGTGTTTTATTGACCATGGAAAATAAATGCGAAAATGACTGTGTAATAAATCAGGATATGCATACGGGAGTAAATCTGTCCGTTCGGCCATGTGATCCCGAATGTTTCATAAAAGGGAATTTTGACCTTAACCCGAATATTGTGCATGTAAACATAGACATCGACACGATCCCCATTCGCATATTCGTAAATAATGCCAACAGCTATCACAGAAGGAGGAAATATGGTATGCTTACTATTATAGTTTTCCGTATTCATATACAGGAAGTCCTCGAGCTACGTCGTTTTGACTTTACGGCGCCCATGCCTCATTATTTTCGTTAATTTCCTACAGTAATCACGACATTTTAAAGTTATTTATAGTTGTGCTGTTGTTACCTTCAGCAACGGACGTCCATCGAGCAGGTCCGCTCGCCATCAGGCGCGTCACATTTCCATGTTTAAGTTTGAATTAGCTCCGCTCCGCCGTCCGTCAGCTTGCATGAATGTCTGTGCGGAAACACAAATTATTGGTTCCGGCTCTTCCGGGTCGCGCAAATATGTTTTTAAAAATTACTATACAAAGTATTTTGATGTAAATATCGACTTTAACGGTGAAATCCGACTTAAGTCGAAATTCGGGTTACATTACCAGCGAAGGAACGTATCTCCGCCGTAACTTGAGGACTCCCTGTACTGCACTGTAAACAAATTCATCTATTGGTTATCAATACTTCCGAAATGAGGTCTGTTCACCTCCACTTTCAGCTTTTCTTGACACTGAAGAGCTACTTCATTTATTAGGTTTCAATGCCAGGCCTGTGCACTAAATTGTCCGCATGGTGATTTTTTTTAAAAATAGTTATTTATTTTTATATCCAGCACACACCAAGTCCTGATGATATCATTATTTATGTCAGTCATTATTCTTTAGTACCTAATTCATTTTGCCATTTGCGTCACTGGAACAACTGCCCTTGGCTCACTTTTTGGACAAGGCCGCCTTCTCCTCATTTAGCCCGGCGGCTGACAAATGACTTTGTGAGCAGTGATATGGTCTCCTGCAGGAACAAAAGGAATAGAAATTGAATCCTGGTCTCTAGCAGCAGTCTCATCTGTCATCTTTTTCAATATTGATATCTATTATAGATTCCCCCCCTCCAGTCGTGTTGTGTTCTCTTGCCCTGTGGGATCCACCGCTTGGGGGCACTGACCTGTTGATCGTGTCACTTTGATTGATGGGCGGCATTGTTTAATTGTCAGCGCGGTCTTCTTTGAATGGAGCGCCCGGCCGAGTTTCGCAAGTCGCGTATGCGGTGCGGTATGATGCAAATGGAACGCAACTTTCGCCATTGATTCCGCATCGTCAAGCGAGGCCATTATCAGCCCGTGGGCTCGTGTTTATTTCTTCCCAGATCATCTTTCACGGATCGCGTGTCACTTTACGGGAAGATAACATCCCCGGGTAACGTTTATCCTAGCTGCCTTATAGACACAAGTTCACCTCAGTGGTTTGTGGGTGGTTCTGGGGGACGTTCATTGTTAAGGAGGTATTCACGCGGCTTCCGGTTACAATGCAAAAACCGCAATTCAAGAATAAATAAAGTCTTCATGAATCAAACTTTTACCAAGCAGACTCTCGCAAATTTTAGTGCAAGTCAATGTTCTTTGTAAGAACATTGGAAAAATGGCCACATGATATTTGAAAACATGAAAAAATACCAATTTGAAAATACAGATAGAATCGTTGCCTAGTCACACTTTGCTATTCACAAATTTACTTTGTGGAAACTATCCCAATTCTCTAATGTTTTTTTTAACTACTCGTCATCCATTTTTTATATTATAAAGTAAATGTAAACTGTTCCACACTGGCATATACAAAGAACCTAATTAGTTGCTCACAATTTACTGGGAGTGTGATGTAATGTATTCAGTGTGAAAACAGTAGCAACTTTCAAAGATAGCCTGGTCGATAGTATGCCATGTACAGTTAACAACTTTTTTCCCACAAGCTGTCTGAGCTGGCATTTCCCCAGCTTTTTCGCCCTGGGCCCATCCGACAGGAGATGCGCGGAGAGGATTGACGTCGAGACGGTAATTTGCCAGGTTGGGACGGTTTGTCAGCGGAGTTGCACGTTTGAAGTTTAACGCCCAAGCTGTCCATGCCGCTTTGCGTCCACAGCAATTGCCATTGTTGTGTTAATGACCATAATTGGGGAAAGCTGCAAATGCTGTGTGAACGCATGTTCTGAGTGGCACAGCCAGATTTACTGTACGTAGATTATCTTTTACTTTTGCCCCAATCTCCATGAATGTAGCGTGAACGTGGCCTTCTGTTGCCAGTGTCTCCAAGACCCCACACAGCTATCGTACGCGATTCATCACTCATCCCTCTCCTCACGGTGGTTCTCCCCAGTGAGTTACCAACCAAGGTCGCAGTAATCTTTTTTTGTGTGCGTTTCCCAGAGCTGTTTGAGCCTTCATTCATCATTTGTATAAGGCCTGTGCCGTAGTGCTCCAGTTCTTTGCCCTATGTTTAGGCCTTCATATGCGCTTGTTTTTATGGTTCCTGTCGAAAATTTCACTCTAACAAATGATGTGAATTTGAATGAGCACAGTGGTCCAAACAGTGTCTTCTGCTGAGGCATGCAATGAGTGAGGGTGCGGGATTTTAAGGCCATTCATGCAGAAGCGCATTTGCGAGGTCACACACAAGAGTTTGTGATGCATAAAATTGTCCACTTTTTTTTCAGTGACTATCATATTTGTTGGACTGGATTTTGGTCGAATGAAGTAATTCAGATAATGGCAGCGTAAACAGAACAGAAAAATGCACAGAATGTGAATGCTATTCGCAGAACCAAATCAGGCTTCTTCCAAATGTGTTGTGTTGTGTTTCATTGTAAATTGGCACTTGGACTGCGGTGTTGTGTGCAGTGTATGCTTTTACTGTAGTTTACATTTGAGTGTTTATCTGTGTTGTTTGAGCAGACACGGATATCCGATCTGTGCCTTCACAGATTTGATCAACATTTGGATAATTCTGGGCTCATTCTCATCTGAAGATATCTGATTCAATGCAGTTTATTCATGCCGCCATGAAACATATCCACTCAATTTAACTTATTGACTACCCTGGATGTTTATATTTGTCAACTGGAATCTAGCCATTTACAGAAATGGACAAATATTCACGTCAGGTATGTTTTTCAATGGGTAGGTGTGGAGAAGGGTCTCTCAGTTTGCCTGTGAAATTACGGTCATGGCTGACGGATGCCTATACATGGCGGTGTTGCATCGCCTTGGATTTGTGATCAGTTCGTCTTTGAGTAGAAGGTGAAGATTAGGCAGCGAATATGTGCTTGTCACATTGATTATGAGGGAGAGAAAGACCAACACGTCGGATCAAAGCACTGCACACTCGAGCAGAATATGAAAGTATGGCACAAACTTTGCAAGCATCGTGGTAGGTAGAAGAAAGTGTGTGTTGTGATCATGAGAAAGATGCAGTGAATGAGGGAGGCCATGTAAAAGAAAAGCCACTGACTCCTACTATTGTCAGAGAACACAATATTCTGTGGGTCTTGAAAGATGAGGCAAAATGCTCTAACATGGCTGGCGACTTTTGGAACTCAACGAGTTAAGAGCAAATCGTCTCACTTGAACCATGCAATGTAAAATAAAATCGAAAATGCTTGGGCGCATGGCAATTGGAAGCACGAAGAACTTCGTTCGAAGAACTTCGTTCGAATAACTTTTTGAACCATATGCATCGAGACCGATAGAAAATAATCATCAGTATCACTCATATTTGTAAAAGCCACATGAAATTAGTTCCAAACGTCTTTTAGGAATTGTATCTGGATTTAGTCTAGCATCAAGATGGTATTTGTCCAATCTGTGTTGGTCATTTGCTTGCTTTCGCCACTGTGTAATGTTGTAGGGTTTTCCCAAGGTTACGCAAAACCCCTCGTGCAAGTCAAACAAAGCCCAGAGGTTACGGCATTACGCCTTCAATGTTCCAACACTGAGTGTCTTTTCATGCACGCTTGATACTCCCAGCATGACCAAAGCCCATACGGCAGTCAGGGGATTAGACGCTCTTTAAGCACCACAGGTTTCCTCCTCACCACCTCTGTGTCTGATTACCATTTTCTGCTCATCTGTCCTTTGGATGTTTATCCACCTCATCTCCTCTAATCTCGTGTCATGTCACCCTAATCTCATTTTCTGTCTTCTCAAGCAACTTGATCACAACTTAAGTTTTTGTTTTGCTTTTTCATTTTTACGTGTTGTTTTTAAAAGAAAACAAAGCGATGTGAGCGAGATGGAGGTGGGGCAGGTCCAGGCACGGATCAATACTACATGATGTCGCGCTTGTGTGTGTGAATGTTATTGTGAGAGCACTATCAGGGCTAATCATGTTGGTCATTATCCAGCGTGTCTCTTGATTCTGGGGATTTAGCAGATGTAAGAACAAGGGGGATGAGACTATGGGGGATTTGAGGAGTGTGGAACATTGTCGGACCCGCTCACCGGTGGTAATTGTTCAGGTAGTACGGAGATGTAAGGGAGAGAGTGAGGATGAGTTTGCTGTGCTGCTATGGGTAGCATGGAAAGGATAACATCGGGTTTCTATCACCCATTAGCCTCAGACGTTCATACACGTAAAGATAATCGGGCTGTGTTTATCCTAATGTTACCCCTTCCTGACCAAGGACGCCAAACGCCAAACTGTTTTATAAGATTATTTTATAAGATTATCCTCTTTGAGGTGTGTTAAGGGAGAACTTGTCCAGATGATGATCATCTGATACAGGTCAGGCTGACAAACGTAAATATTGTGTTTGTGCAACATGTTCAATTGCTATCAAAACTGTACACCTGTGTTGGGAAAGCAGACGCCTCCCAACTCATGACGATTTGAAATGTGACTGAAAATGGTATGTAGCCAATCAAAAAGTACTCCAACTGAGGAACAAGGAAGCGGTTGTGAATAATAAACAAACGTCCTACCTGATGTTGTATCTTATGTAAGCAGGTTCACGAGATCACTGGTTCTCAACCACAGCCCTTGAGTACCCCTATCCAGCCTGCATTGCATGTCTCCCTCAGCCAACACAGCTGAGGATCATTATCAGTCTTCATGCAGAGCTTGCTGATTAGCTGATCGTTTGAAAAACCTGTGTTGGCTATGAGAGACATGGAAAACAGGCTGGATAGGGGTACTCGAGAACCGCGGTTGAAAACCACAGCACTAGATGGCAGGAAGTATTTTACGAGATCCTGAAGCCCATTGTTGTGCCATTCATCAACAACCATCAAATCTTGTTGCAGCGTTCATTTTAACACACAGCCCCATGTTACAATGATCTGTATGCAATTCCAAGAAGCTGAAATTTCACTGTTCTTGCATCGAGCATGTATGGGACGCTCTGGATCTGCGTATAGGAATGCGCTGGGTGCTTCAGTTCCTGACAATAGCCAGAAAGTTCTCAGGAAGGCCTGAAAGTTCTCGGGGAACTTTTGCCGGTCCTGTCCGGTTTTCTTGAATGCCCGCTTTACTAACAAGAACTAACAGAGATCTGTTTAAGTTGAACTCTTTAATGGATGCCAAATAGACAAGAGTACATGGCTATGGAACTTATTTCTACCTTGGTGCAATCTATTCAAAATGGTTGCTCGTTCCGAAAAGGATCTCCAATCTCAGCCGTGCTCATGTGACAGCGTGTGACTCGACGGTCTTACCTGGATTCAACTATTAAGTGTGCCAAGAGTGCCATAGATAAGGAAAGCCAAGCAAGATAGAGGTTACAGCAATATAACGGACTAACTCAAGTCATCTAATTATGCGTACCTATACTCAAACAGGCCCAAGCCAAGATTTGAACACAGAGCCTCGACTGTGAAGCGTTGACACTAACCACTCATCCACCGTGCCACTGCCATACAAAAAGTGAAATAAATGAAAAACTGACTTTGACCTTTTGAATTCCAAGTCAAAGCCAACTTAATCCGATGGTGGAAAATCAGGTCGCACACACACACACCACTCATTCTCACCAAGAGTTATTTCTCCTTCATCCCGTGTGTGTCACAGGGGATCACAAGAAATAACACAAGTTTCAAAAGGGGAAAATGAAAGAGGCGACACGAGGGAGCAATGCACCACGGCGACGGCGGCGACGTGGGCGTCCGCGTGTCAGGGAGATTAAATACACGACACGAGAAAATGATGCCAAGTTCCGCCCCTTCACCGTCTTTTCTGTAGTCCCCCCTGTGAGTTTAAAAATAGAACGCGTCTGAGGAGGAGTGGGCCCGCAAGGAAGGTGTGCAGAGACTGGCAAGAGTCGTATGCGCTGGGAGAATGCAATTTGAGATCATCCAAATTGCCTTTTCTTTCAGCTATCCCCCCCGCCGCCCCCTCCTCAGCCACTTGCGAATCCTCATATGCACTGGCAGAGTCCCTAAGCCAGTGTAAGCCTGACGCCAGTAACCACACTGTGAGAAAATCAGCAGGATGGAATAAAAGAGGCAGTCCAAAAAGATCAGCGGGATTTAGAGAGTGATAGATGAGCGTCGGGCAAGGAGAGGGGAGTGCCAAACGGGCTCGGAGAGAACGGATGAAGGAGATGACTTTTTGTATGTAAACCTACCCTATCTTTGATGGAGAGTGTGAGAACAAACATGTTCTCGCTGTCTCGTTCTGATATTCAGGTTCATGCCGCACCTAGAGATTTGGTGCATTGCATTTGACCAGGAAGCGTTTCAGAATCGTAATCAGCTGTATTGGCCTGTAAGTACCAAAAAAACCCACAAAGAATGTCTCTCCGGGAGTGTGAGCCACACTCGTGGTAGCAAGCAACATAGGTACGTACGTAAAGTACGGACACATAAGTACGGAATGTAAGGGTTCCATTAGTGCTGTAGTACTGACCAATGACCGATATTTTTTTATTTTTGTTTATATACCGTCACAAAGTGTTGCTACCATCAACAACACACTGTCGCCCTGAAATCTCGTTCAATTGCTAATTAAGGGCGCTAAAAGAGACTTAATTATGATGACATTGTATTTTACGGCACCTGTTGCTAGCATTTAGCGGCGGCAACAGCTATAGCGGCTAGCAGTGCTCAAGTACCCCATATAGGCTCGAGCCGTCTGGCTACTTTTCAAAGGCCGTACTTATTTGGTGTTGTGACTCTTGTTTTGGGTAGGAATAGACTTTGACCAATGTACAACGGACCCTTCAAGGC
The DNA here is from genome assembly GCF_054856555.1 of Leptonotus elevatus. Classification (NCBI taxonomy): domain Eukaryota; kingdom Metazoa; phylum Chordata; class Actinopteri; order Syngnathiformes; family Syngnathidae; genus Leptonotus; species Leptonotus elevatus. The sequence goes on from NC_141250.1 coordinate 21,967,010, forward strand.
AAACATTTGCATTCCAGGAGGCTGTCCGATATTTTATTTGTTAGGTTTTGCAAAATATATTTTCCCAAAAAGCTTTGCTATTTAGTGATGCGCAACCGTTTAGGAATCTGCTTCAGGTTGGGGTTGATTTGGGCAAACCCTAGAATTCAACCAAACGGACCACTTCCTGTTTGTAAAACTTAAAATAAAAGAATACAACATCTAGCTAAGCTTCATCTTAAGTAATGATGGTGATACGTTCCGTTTTCACTTCTGCTATCATAACCATTTCTCTTTTGTCTAATAAGCACAGCTACCGTGTGGAATGAACCACTATATGAACGTTTCTGCAAGGGAAATTGAGTTTTCTTGACATTTCTTGTTTTCAGGAGGAGAGGGTTCAGCGGAAGCGGGTCAGAAGGAAACATCCACCTGTGACATTTGCCAGTTTGGGGCAGAGTGTGACGTGGACGCAGAGGACGTTTGGTAAGTTGCCTTGCAAAGAGATGAAATAAATCGATACTGTAATTATCGTTAACACCGTTTTTAGCCTCTGTGAGAGCAAATGGCTCCACTTTATAGTTGCTGATGCCGTTAGCTATCAGCAATAATATCGGCAGCTCACAGAATGAAGGTGCAGTGACGTGAACAAATATTTGCCCCCTTCCTGATTCACACTTACATGCTTCACATTAGCAAAACCATTTTGATAGCTGACAAAGACAACCCAAGGAAATACAAAATGGTGTTGCAAAATTATGTTTTATTAATTAAGTTGTGGTAAAAAAGTGATTGTCCCCATTGTTAAAATCTTAAGTTAACGGTGATAACTTACCACCGTTTTGAAATGCTGAGCTCAAAGTCAGAAGACGTGAAGCAGGCTACAAGATCTCAAAAAGAAATTCATCAGGCCACCATCCAAGGAAATTCAAGAAATATAGTATGGTATAGTATAAACATTTGTTTTTTTCTGAAAAAGGTCACAAAGCCATTTCCAAGGTCCAGCAAATTATCCTTAGGACAAAACTGTAGAACAGCGGTGAATCGAAATCACTTTAAGAGCGCACGGACAACTCATCCAGGAGGTCACAAAAGAACCCAGAATCACGTTGAAAGAACCACAGGCCATGCTGACCTCAGCGAAGGTTAGCGTTCATGACTCAACCATAAGAAAGATGCAAAAATGCCATCCATTGGAGCGTTACGCCACTAAGTCAAATTGTTTTGATACTGCATTTTAGAGTTGTCTTTGTGAGATATTAAAATAGGTTTTAATGATCTTGAAAACATTTACATGATGATCCATTTAATTATTACAGGTACCAACAAATGGCAGTTTTGTTTTTTCGCATTTATTCACATCACTCACGAGAAAAACATCTTCCCGTCTACAGTATTGACCAATGAGAGAAGAGATTGTTCTTGTTTTTACGAAGTGATCATTCTTTTAGCACTGCTGTGATAATACATTTTGTTCACTTTAATTGTGATACTTACTTCTCATAAAGAATTGATTAACAACAAGGAAAGACCTCCATTTTTTATAGCTCTTCGTCCATCATCCGCCAATATTCCCACTTGGTATTGTAATTTGAAGGTCTTAGGCGAGTACGATCTTAGATGAGAAATGTTCATTTTTCAGCACACTCTTGCCACAGAACATCCGCTGAGGTTTGGTGCACGGCTGACCATTTCATTTAACCTCAATTACTATTGCGGAGCGCAGAGAGAAAGCAGCGTTTCGCTCATTCTGGAAATCCAATTACCGTCCTTACAGGACTTGCCAATGTCAGGCCAAAATGAATTTGGCTCACACAAAGAAAAGTAGTTCAACCAGGATGCATCCATACATTCTGACGTCGTTGTTTTTCTTTGAGTACCAAATGGCTGCCATTTATCAACTAATCCGCATGCATTAGCAGAGAAACGATAGCAACAACAGCCTGAGGGCTCTGTATGCAAAACATGCGTTTGCAACACTCGACTAGCTGGATGTTCAGCTTGAATACTTGCCAGAACTAGACAGTATGACAACTCCGTATTTGCATCTAAAGAAGGGTACACGCATAGCAATTACATTTAGCATTTTGAACCGTTTAAATGTGAAAGACTCAACACATAAGGAAGGAAATTTACGAAAAGAGCAATTGATTTCTTAAGCACATGACCTATTCTGGTGCCTACATTGCTCTTCTCACAAATAATGTTTTAATTGTGCGTGCTATTTAAGTCAAGCGTTTAGGGCAAGTGACACCCTTCAAAATTTCTTGGCGGACTTGGAGAACCACTAAAAATGTCGGCCCGTACCAACGCAGTAGTTAATGTTTTTAACTGAAACGTGTCAGCCAATCGGTCATAAATGGCAGATTTGTGGAGTGGAGTGAAGCAAGAGGTGGAGGACCCACATGAAGGGTAAGATGAAAAGGCAAACACGACACTGGGAAGAATCAAAACACGAGACTATAAGTCCAAAAAACAAGATTCAGTACCAAAGAAACACAAGGAATAAACTCACGACAAAAGGAAACATAACATGACGGGATTAATGTGACGCAGGACAGCAACAACAAACTGACAAAGACTGAAATAAACCAGGCTACTGATGCTGCATTCGAGGAAGGTGGGAAATGTGCCTTTTTCCCTGAGAGCATGACTCATCCAATAGCTTGATGCAAGCGAAATATAATACACCGTGAGTCCGTGAATAACCGGAATGCTCGGGATCAAATGCATCGTGAGTCTTGTTGCGTGTTGAACTCTTGTCAGCGCATCCCACTATTCCAAATGCACCGTTTATTGAGAATTCACAAGGGTCCAGTGTCAAAACAAACAACACCATATGGTGCACTTGGTTGGTGTTTAACACAAGAGCAAAGACAATCATGCACCTCATTAAAATACACTAGTGTTGTAGTTAAGACTACACCAACCGTTATGGAGACTAAACAGCATTGAAAGCAAAACAAGACTAAGAATTTTGGAGATTGACACCGTGACAAGACCAAGGCTGTATGTGTTAAAGAAAAATCACCAAAAACAACTGACAAAATAGCCAGTAACTTTGTTTTTTGCAACAAAAACTAATTGTGTGATGTTGTTTTTGAAATAGTACACCGAGAAGGTAGCGCCGGACACGAGACCATGATCCAGAACAACGACAATAAAATACACAATTGACACAATCAAAAGGATGTATTTTAGTAAAAAACCTTATTGTAATGCAGAAACCACAAGTATCCTTCATTTTCCCCAAAGTCTCCCAAAACCATCACCCCGATGTTTTGTGCTGAGAATATTTGTGCTTAATATTCAGAGATAATTCCAAGCCGAGAACCCGTCATTCTCATCAGTAGGCAGTCATCCGGCGAGCTTGTGTGCATTAAAACAAAATCATCTTGATTAAAATGACAGGTTCTTCCAATCAGACAGCAGTTGATTCCAATCATACCAGCTGCTAGTTAATCAATCAAGTGGAGCGAAATCATTGTAACGACAAAGCGGGTGAGCCCGCACCAATGGATTTATGCGTCATTCTTGATTTTATTGAATCGATTAAAAACAATGAACAGTTGTAAAAGCTTTTGAGACACGCACGCGTAACAAAGTACCTGCGGAATCAAACTGTCTGGAGAAATCAGCTGAGTTTTGTCAGTGTTCTTGTAATCAATGCTCAGAGACATTAGAAGCACGATTAACTTTTGGACAAGTTGATGATAGGAATGTTGGGTAATTGATGTGCAATCACGCAAATCGACAGTAATTGACACAAAATATCAACTTGATGTTCTGTGTACTTGGCCAGGACCCGAAACGTAGTCATCAGTTACCCGGTTTGAGTCCGAGTCCATCTGAGTCTGCTCTGTCTCCTGAGATCCGCTTGTCTTTTGAAAAGACTTCCAAGGAACATTTGCTGACTTTAATCGGAAGAGGGTTCAAAATCAGTCCAACTATCCGAAAGTGTGTACCAGGTTTTAGACCTTGGAGGCATAATGTCCCTCTTTACATACACGCCTTTTTACCCTGCGATGGGAATGCAAGCCCAGTCCAGGTTTCAAACTGTACGGTGGCAGACAGTCGATCGCATCTATCCGCATTATCTCAGTTTGGCAGTGGTGCTCCCAAAAAATAAATAAGTGAGACTTGTGTCAAATCATCTTCAGAAGGCATACCAGGGATCAATCTATTGTACGCTTGATGGTTTGTAATGACTGCAGTGAGCAGTATAGGACAGAAACAGCCTGCAGGTGACCCATTTTTCCCGCCTGCACCTGTAGACATTTGGGATGATTGGATTGCCTTCCCTCAGCAAAAGACGACTGGCACTGCGACCCGATGCCAGATAAGCAGCCGAAATGGATGGATGGATAGCCTGGGGCCACTTTTCTGACAACTTCTTTTGCCCTAGTTCTATCGGAGCTATATTTAGCTCCGTTAGTTTTTCATCCCTGCGAGACAGTTGTGAAATGAACCCAAAATCAGGCCCATTTTGATTCTGACAAGACAAAGACACTGACGAATGCAACATTGACAGGCCTCCAGTGAATTCAAATCTCAAACGTATTGAGCTCAATCAAAGAAATTAAGGAAGAAAGGAATTTGATTAAATTATTATTAGAACGTCAAAATTAAAGCCGGTGTGAATGTTTGTGTGACTGGTTTGTCTACTTGTGCCTTGTGTTTGACTTGTGACCAGTCCAGGGTAGATATGGGCCGGTATTATATTCTGACGGTATTGCGGTTTCACAGTGTCATGCTGTTGCAATTACAGTTCTAATGTGTATGATTTTGAAATGTTTGGGTATAAAAACATCATCTCTGTTAGCCGTGCTAGTTAGCAGCCTCAAAGCAAGTCTATAGTATTTATTTCTAGAACAGGGGTGGCAAACTCGGTCCTCGAGGTTTTGGATGTTTCCCTTCTCCAACACAGCTGATATATGATCAGCTCATTAGCAAGCTATGCATAAGCCTTGCTGGAAGAGGGAAACCTCCAAAACCTGCAGGACTCTGGCCCTTGAGGACCGAGAGCAGAGGTGGCAAATCCAGGTACAGAAAATAAAAACCCTGCAACAGTTCTGTTTGTGTCTACTCAACCGGAAAAAGCTTGACTAGGAGCACCTGTATTAAAGCCAAACTGTGGCAGGGTTTTTCCTTTCTGGACCTGGATTTTCCACCTCTGACAATTCCAGGTATGGATATCTATCTGATACCGGCCTCATTTCACGGTTATGTTAAAAATTATTACGCACAACTGTTTGAAAAAATAATACATGTATAGAACTGAAAACGTTGTTTGTTTTCTTGCAGTATTTCTCTCATTTCATACTGTAAAACTCAGAAGTTAAACAAGTTACATGTTAAAGTTCCTCTTTCATAAACTCGACAACTCTCATCTGTAGAACTTTTAAAGATCCTCAGTATGGTTGAGGTCAGGGGATGAGTGAGTTTGAAGCTAAAACTTCAATGATGTAGGCAGCGTAGGATGGTGCGTTGTTGCGTGATCATTATTTTACTGTGCAGAGTAAGGTCCGTCGTTGTATCCGAAGGCAGGAGATGGTAAGTTAGTAACTCCGCATCTTTTGCAGAGGTCACTTTGACACCCTCAGGCACCCTAAAGTGGCCTGCCTGCTCATTATTCCGGCACTGGAGACGTTCTTGAGACTCCAGAGGCACTAACAGCTTCAAATAGCTGCTTGCTGCCCATTAGTGGCTTTTTAACAGCTGCTCTCTTAATATGATACATTTGCCTGAGAGAAACGTTCCTTAATGCGGTTTGATCTGAATGAACCTGTCTGTTTGCCGTCTGAGTCACAGACAAATTAGCGCAACATTTTGCAGTACGATGAGTTCCTTGAATTCTACAGTGGTTTTGTTCCTTCGCGTGGGATCAGATTTCTCTGTTCTTTTCACTAACAGGAAAAAACTTTTTCCCCCCATTAAGCCTGAAAACTGTAACTTGCTTCATAATGTACAACAACTTCATCCAAAAGTAACTGTCCTGAAAAGTTATCATTAAACCTGTCAGAGATTCCCATCGGTGATCCAAAAAGATCCAAGATACTCCAACTCAAATATTTAATCAACTTAAGTCCTGTACACATGATCATTTGAACACAGTAGACCAGGGATGGGCAAACTCGGTCCTCAGGGCACAGAGTCCTGCAGGTTTTGGAGGTTTTCCTCTTCCAACACAAGCTGATTCCAATCAACAGGCTCGTTATCAGGCTCCTGCGGAGCTTGCTGATGAACTGAGCATATCCCAGCTGTGTTGGAGAAAGAAAACATCCAAAACCTGCAGGACTCCAGCCCCCGAGGACCAAGTTTGCCCACCACTGCAGTAGACTGTAATGTGACGATATTAAGTCAATACAAAGGCATTGTAAAAATAGCTTTTTTTTGTAGGGTTAATTGTATCCACGTTGAGAACAACCGGACCACCACCCCTTTGAGTTTGACCATCTAGTTCAGGCTTCCCCAGTCCTGGTCCTCGAGGGCCGGAGTCCTGCAGGGTTTCAAGATCATTATGAGGGTTGCTGATACGAATCAGGAGTGTTGGAGGACGGAAACATCTCAAACCTGCAGGACCAGGATCGGGCAAGTCTGATCTAGATGTTGGTTGCGATGAGCTTTCGGCACTATCCTTCTATGCATGCAGTCCCTGTCAGACGAGCACGCCACTCCGGGCACAGGCCGTAAGCAAAAATGAACAATTTACCTCAAGGATCAATAGTGAAAAGCCATTCAGGTCCATTTGTGGCGTTAAACTGTAATTACACATAAAGAGGTCTGCTTTTCGAGATGGAGCGTTTGGTGGATGTACGGTGAAGCTTGGGGATTCTTGCTTTGGGAGCGTGGGCTAGTTCAGACGTTCCGAAAATAGCTGCAAGAGGTTGTCAAAGGCGCCCTTTTTGTGCTGTCATTGCCAAAAGAATTTGAAGAGAAAAGCACAAAGGTGATTCAATGCTGCACCAGCAGCAGGGAGCCTTCAGCACTTGACTGACCTGAATAGTTTTCAACGGCTTTTTCTGTCTTTTGAATTAGAGAAAAAAATAAGGACTGTGATTGACTGGCAACCACTCCGGGGGGGGGGGGGGGTACCCCACTTCTCTCGCCGAGAGTCGGCTGGGATAGGGTTCAGGGTCAACCCATAATTTTAATGAGGACAAACAACGTAGAAAATTCTAATCTGATAGTTGATAATAGATCAACATAAAAGTATTAAGATCAGGGAACTATTTATTTACATTTTCAGTGCATTTTATAAGCGATGCTTCTGACCCTGGGAACTCTCTGCATCTTCTCTTTTTGCTTAAAATGTAAACCAAGATAAGTGAAAATTTCAGATATTTGAAATTTTGGAAAACTTGATTTACTATAGAAACCAACAGGGCGCTATTTACATGTTCGAAGTTTTCATTTAACGTTTTAAGACATGCTGACGACCCTGGAAGCTCCCTGAACTTTTTGTTAAAATTCTAAAACAATATGGCTATTGTTGAAGATTAAAAAATATATATATTTTGCAAATCTGAAAAGTTGTTCAGTAAACATGCATAAAGACATTTCCACAACAATAAATGTTTTCTTTTTTACTGCAATATTTTCCCTTTTAGTGAACGTGACTATCAGCTCCAAAATATCGGTTATCGGCCTCCTTGACAACTTGTAATTGGTATCGACCCTGAAAAAAACATTGGTCTGTCTCTAATGACAAACTCACCCTTGAAAGATCACATAGTATTGCTCGTGCTGGGATGAAACTTCCATCCATCCATCCTATCTCCAAATTTGGTGAATTTCACATATATTAATATTTTTTATAAATTGCTACTATTGGTCAGTCCTTAAATGGTAAATGTGTGTTATGTAGTTGTTTTTTTTATATACCAATCTGAAGTGTTGAAAATGGTGTTCATGCTTTGACAATAACCCTGACCCCTATTGTGCTCGTGTAATTATTTTAGTTTTATGTTACTCAAACTAACCCTTGAGTTTTTGTATTTATTTTGTATTTATTTTTTACTGAACTGTTCACTGTCTGCCAAAGTGCCATTCATTGTGAAGAGAATTGAGTTGCTGCCTCCAAACAGCGCTCGTATCACAAATGCACACTCGCAAGTCAAAGCGAACAAATCAGGCTGCTATCTCAAACTCGTAAGTCGGGTCACTCGTAACTCAATACAACAATGTATGTGAATTGTGACTTGGTTCTTTCATTTCACACTTGAAGGGTGGCCAGCGTAACTCCAGAGACCGTCTATTTGTACACAAGCAATTCAAACGTCTGCTTTTCAACTTGGAAACGTTCCACTTTGGAGACAAATACCGATATATGTCATGTTTCTCCATCCAGCTGGAGGGGGGGGGAAAAATGCTTTTGGGCGGCCCAGTCCGCGAATAAAGTGCCTTTTACGATCTGAAGCCAGCAGACAGTCTGGGGGGGCAGGGGGGGGGGGGGGGGGGGAGCTTGCTTTGATGGGAGTGAAATAATCGTAGGCAACTAATCAATACAACACATCCTGCTAAGACCATCTCCTCAGAGACATGTCTCACACACACACAAACACGCACCTGGACCGCCGTGTACACACGTTCACACACGTTCACACACACCATTAACTTCCATGTAGTGTTTTGTTTCTCCCTGGTGTGTGTAAGTGTGTGTGTGTGTGTGTGTGTGTGTGCGAACCGAACAAAAAAAAAAAAAAAAACAGCCTCACCCCACAAGACCGAGGTGTGTGTTGCACACATTTCTACTGTGAGCGTGCGTGTTTGTGTGTGCAAGAAGCATTAGGATGTGTTGACGCAATGCAGTCTGGTGCTATAGTGCCTGTTGTAGGGAAAGTGAGAGTGGGCATTAAAAATGTATGTAGGCCAGACATCAGCCGCTGACCAACCGCCGCCTCTCGGAAAGAAGACGGACGGACGGACGCACGGACGCACGGACGGACGGACGCACGGACGCACGGACGGACGGGCGGGCACTCTGAGCGAGAGCTCGGAGGCGTCGTGTTTCGCACTCGCTCGCTCTTGGAGATTTGGACGATAAACGCACCGGAATCCCAAATCCTGTCTTGGGGCTAATTTGAGACGGAATTACAGTCAACCTCAATTCATTATATATTCTTGACACCATGGCAACCACTTTATCTCCCGTGCTTCAGATTTGACTACTTCTGCTTCCACGCTAGTACAACATCATTAGATTTTGATACTCAGTTTAAGGATTTGGACTTGTTTTCTTTTCTTTTTTTTATAACCGCACATGATGCTTTGACCGGAATCATCTGTTCATCCATCATCACTTTGTTGAAGATGTTTAAAAGAGACATATTATTAATTTTTTGGGGTATATTTTTAAAATGACGTTGAGGCTGTACGCCTGTGCACGTAAGCTAACTGGAAACAGTGGTGTTTTCTGCAGAGGTGGTCTTTGGGGGTGGGGTGGGGGTATTTGCTTATTATCTGTGTGGCGCGTAAGAAAACCGCAACAATTCTGGTTTTCTTGACTTGCACTGATCCATCATCGCAAGGCGATCCTGCCATCCTTTGCCGCACGGCATTTCAATCAACATCAACATGAGCTGTATCATCAAGGCCGATTGTGAAGGTGCCTGCCTGGGGATATTTGTCTGTGTGTGTGTCCGCGTGTGTGTGTGTGTGTGTGTTGCGCTTGTAAGACAGCCGAATGTTGGCGCTTTAGCGAGAGCCGGGAGAAAATGAAAAGGCTGTGAGAATAATGACAGATTTATAATTACAGTGTCTGGCATCTGCCTGGGGGAGGTTATCTGCAAAGTTAGTCCTAATAAAAGCTGACACACAACGGCGGACCACACCGCATGCACTCGTGTACACGGTCAATGTGTGTTTGTTGTACACACTTCATCATGGAGGTGTTGTTGATAAGCTTCCTGGTAGCTTGTCAAATTGACAAATTTTCTTGTCACTTTTGTCCTGATTGAGGTCAGAGGTGAGCTGGAGCAAATTCCAGGTGGCTTTTTGCCAAACTTGCCGGGTACACCCCTGGACTGGAGTTCAAATGCAGCATTTACACTTTTGGACAATTTAGTCCTCAATGAAGCTGAGACGCATGTTTTTGGAATGCAGGAAAAATATGCAAATTCCACAGTGGAGCTGAGATTCAAAGCCGGAACCTCTGAACTGTGAGACAGATGAGCTATTCACTAGCTCACTGTGCTACTCCACATGAACGCAAGTAAAAAATAAATAATAATAATAATAATAATAATAACAAAACAGTCGATTTTTCAGTGTGAAACTTAAATGAGTGGCATTAACTTGGGTTTTTTTTCAAAGCTGGGTCATAACGTGCTACAGTTACTTTTTACTCAAGTATTTGTTTGAGATCACTGCACTTTTTTTTTTTTTTTACATAGAAACAATACTTTTACTCAATTACATTGAACTACATTCTGCTACCAATGGAACTGCTACTGACGTTTGGCTCCGTTTGACCAACCAAATGAAGCCAAGCAGTCACATGACTGCACACCAAGTGCTTAATTTCCATGCAAGTGGGTCAAAACATCAGAGAAAAGAACAGTTATGTAACATGCCTCGTCCAGCCTATTGTGCTGTTTCATGAGTGGAAACAACAACAAAAGTTAATTGTAGACTATTTCTTGAGGCAGAATTACACTTAAATTATTATTTTTTATATATATACAAATGAAATCTATGATGCACTTTCCCATTTTATATTCTTGTGTAGTTGACGTGCAAGCGTTGATTTGAAAAATGAATAAGAAGTGACTCAAGTACAGATCAAATCAAATCAACGCATTTTTACTTTGACATGTATGATTCTAAAGTAGCAGTACTCTTACTTGAATATATTTGATGTATGCATTAAGCATTATTTGAAATGTTTCGTAAACGATGATGATGTGAAGAATGTTTTTTAGGATTATTTTCAGCTCTGACATTTTTTTAAATAATGAGAAGAACCTCAGGTCAAATTGAGCCAGGACCATTATTATTATTATTATTATTGTTATTATTACATGAGAGGATTAAGACCTGCAAAAAATTCTACATTATCAATGTTGTCACCGGGTGAAAACCTTGAAGCAATTGTCTCCCATTTGGTGAGGAAGCAAAATTGTATGCAGAGAAGACGAGCACGGATGCGGCAAGTGCCCGAGGCTGAGAAGAAGCCGTTTGAGTTCTTTATTCAAATGTGTAGGAAAGCAAACATTTAGCTGCATAAAGTGCACGTTAATATGCAATTGCCTATAAGGACTAAATGAATAAATGACAAATTGAATTAGTCTGTCTCATGGGAATTTTAGTACAACATAGAATGTTAAAGCCTGATAATTAAAACATTGTAGGATGTTCTTTAACAGAAAAAAAGGTCATTATTACAAACATGTCTTTTTTTTATTTAATAAACGCTCCTTTTTTGTTACGAGTCAAATTAATCAATTAAAAAAAAATTAAATAACTTCATGGGGAATAGTTAACTCGTTCACTCGCAGTCCTTTTCACTGAAGCAACCCCCTCCGCTCCCGGCTGTTTTACTGGATTTGGACTGATTTTGCAAGACCCACAGAATATTGTGTTCTATTGCTATAAAAACATGGAACCTACCAAAAGAAAGATTAGAGTATTTTCTTTCATCAGGAAGAAAAAGTACATTTGTATCCAAATTTCCGTTTTGCAGCAATTAACATTAGAATATAGTTTTATCATTATTCACAAATCTGTTTAAAACAGTGGGGAAAAGAGCTTTTTTGCAACATGCCCCTGTTTGATCTCTTATACTCTCTTCAGTTATGAGGCTGCATCAAAGCCTTCCGTATGCTCTAGCATAAAAGAAACGTACAAAACATATAAATACGTCTTTGGGGGTAAGGTCATATTTAAAATAGAACATATTTATACGTTTTTGGGAGCAAATGAGTTAGAATTGTACAGAGTATGGAACTTTTTTTGCTTGTCAACATATACAAGAAAGATGGCTGACATGTACATGTCAGTGTTCTTTTGGGGTTATTTGGACCCTATGCTCCTTTTAGCTGCATAAAACAAATATATTGAGATATTAAGTTTTTAGGCAGTCAGAAAAGTAAATTAAATTATTGGATCAAAAGTGACAGGATAATGTTGCGTTAATGAGTGTTAAACATTTACTTTTTTTTTCTAGATATATGTGCTTAAAAGTCATTTTCTGATAACTCATCTGTACTTTGTAGCGATGACTTTTTCAAAACAGGCTTGATTTATTTATTTTTACTTTTTAGCGTACGCAAGTATCTGTAGCGCTACTTAGTCCTTTTGAACGTCACCATCAGCAGTTGGATCGTTGCCGCAGGTGGACAATTGACGGCGACGGCGCCGCCGCTGGAAAGGCAGCCGCCCACTGCGGCGTGTGCATTATACTCGTTGAGCTCCATCAAGATAGTGTCAGGCGTGGAAGGACGTAAGGAGATGGTAAACACACTCTTTGGGATAATGGCATGCTAATGCTACGATGTTATCAGCAGCCAAGTTAGTACTTTTTTATTTGATTCAGGGTTGTTTTCAAGACGCAGCCAAATGTGCCGTTTTCTTATCTCTTTGTTTCTATTGTGACGCTCTTTTATCGGAGCAGCCTTCTGCGCAGCCGGTCTATTTTGTGTGTGCAAAGTTTCATCTATTTGGCTATTGTGTCAAACTGAATTTGAATTTCAACGGGATGACAATGCACGGCCCCGATATCCTCACCATGTAAAAGATTGAATGTGTCTTTTCCATCCAGCGCATTTTTTTTTTCTTTCTAACCACCATTAACCCTTCAGTCATTTTGAGTCCGCATCTTGTGGATGCTGTCCATACGTCGTTGTGTCACAAGCAGCAGTTGCGTAACTGACCTGTTATGTTGCAGGTGCGTGTGCAACATCGACTGTTCCCACATCAGCTTCAATCCGGTGTGTGCCTCGGATGGCCGTTCCTATGACAACCCCTGCCAGGTGAAGGAGGCCTCCTGTCAGAAGCAGGAACGCATCGAGGTCAAGCACTTGGGACACTGCCAAGGTCAGACTCAATATATTGCAGCCACATTCCAAAATGTCACCAATTATTTCAGTCTTCTGTGCTCATCATTTTTGGGGGGATTTCGGTCTGCTACTTGTCGGGGGTTTGAATTGAAAATGAATCATTCCATCAAACATTTCTCGTTAAATCCCAATTACAAGCAGTATATCGTCGCTGTGGGCCGGAATCTTCACATCGCCTTAATGACTGGCCCTATTGAATATTTTTAGAATCTATCAATTATTCAATCGATTAATTGGATTCATTTTAATTTAGCATTAAGCATTTTTTTCCTGATTACTGTTTAGTAACCAGTGAAATGTGTTTATTTCGTACTTCATAAAAAGGGGAATTGATGTTGTACTATGTTACCGGTTCAGTCATTGTTTTCCAAAGTAAAAACAGATGTTTGAAAATGTCTTATTTTGATTCAACACAGAAGATAATCAGTCTTCTTTCATCAAGGACTACAGAAATCAGTGAACTGTTGATATGCTAAAATCTGAGGATTTGGACCCTTTTAAATAGCAAAATGGCTCCAAACGATCGCTCAATTATTGAAAGCCATTCATTTTGACAGCTTTACTTTAAAGAAATCAAAAGTGCGGCATCGTTCAAGAGCAATCATTCGCCAACATCAAGACAACATCACCACAAAATCGTCTTCAATCGCTAATTTCATTAGATACAGAAAATATTTAATTACACTGTATTTAGTTAGAGTCAAATCAGTCTGCCAGTGGGGGCATGTGTGACCCTCGTGCACGTGTTTGTTTGTTTGTTTTGCCACACAAGAATAAAGTGTAATTGCACATCCACTACAGTAGGTGGCAGTGGCGCTCTCATTGTCAGGGAGAGAGCAAGTATTCGCTCCTCTGCACAGGTGTGCTTACAACAATTTCACCAGACAAATGATACTATTTATAGTTGCGTCAGAGAGTTGGGGAGGAGGACTATTTTCTTCTTCATGGAGTGGCGATAACAAAAAATAATTGAGAAGCACTGGGTTAGACAGACGCAGATGTCTGCACAGGCCATCAAAGTCTGCGCTCGTGAAAAGGCCCAGACAAGAAAAGACTTTCATCATCACTTTCCTTAAAGCTTTAAGAGCCATGAGTGATGAATAAAAAAAAAAAAAAGATTAAAGAGGGTAATGGGCAGAAATTAATCTACACGTAAGCTTACCTTTGAGGCTGAAACAGGTTTTAACAAAAGCCGCCTACTCCAATGTATCTAACGTAACAATTTGTCTAAAGGGAGTTGAGAGATTTGATCTTGAGCTATTTTCAACACTTACAAATACAAATTGTATTTTTGGGTGCTAAAACGGTCATTTAAGTTGATAAATTATTGACATTAATCACAACGTTTGTTAGTTAGCGCAACACAGCTAGCAAGTTGTAGATGTGAAATGTGGGAAAGTCAGCAAAACTGAAAATATCTAGTTTGAAGTTTGTCACCTTGAAATTTTGAGTTCCCCCTATTATTTTTTTTTACATTATGGTTAATAATTTCATAAAAACAACACATGAAAAGTGTCCCCTTACTTGAGCTATTTACTTATATTTAATTACTTTCATTTTAGTTTTTTTTTTTTGTTTTGAGTTTAGTTTTTTACATTTAGGTAGTTATCAGGGTTGTTCTGTTAGTTTTTATAAGTTTTAGTTATTTAAACGATGCTTAGTTTTAGTATGGTTTTAGTTAGTTTCAGTATGTTTTTTAATAAGTGTACCATAAAAGTAATGCATTTCTTACCTAACGTGGGATTTCTGACAAGTTCAATGAAAAAGCAGGCGAGTCGAGCCATTGGAGCCAAAAGTCAAGCAGGCAAAATTACCGTCATCTGAAGATGCTTTTCTATTGGCTGCTGCTAGATGACATCACTTCTGTGTGACACACTTTCAAACGTATTCATACCGGTTAATATCGAAATAAATAATTTACTTAAATTAATAACGGTACCAAAGACTAAAACGAAGGACATTTTTGTTTTTTAAAAAGCGTTTTCGTATTTATTTTATTTCGTTATTGAAATCGTTGTTTTAATGTTTGTTTTTTCGTTAGTTTTCGATAACTAGTAAAACAACCTTGGTTTTCAAGTGTTACTCCCTTTTGTCTTTAATAGAACTTTCTTTGCCCACCAATTGTACTTGATTAAATATTTATCCAGCGTTGCAGCTGATGTGGAGCGCTTACATAAGAGAGGCAAAAGAAGAGTCTATATATTTGTCTGATTGCTCTAGCGATTTTTTTTCTTTCCAACAAAGCGACTTTAACTCCAGCTAAGACATTACCCGGTGTGTCCACGTATTGCACAATATGCGCCGCTTATCAGAAGCCAAATCTAACCGAAGCTCACCCATTTATGAGATGCTCTTAAATTCCTGCCCGCTTTTTATACCTCGACAAAGTGTCCATTGTGATCATTACCGGGAAGTTAAGATTCCTTGAACTCCTCAAGTGGAACAGCGACTCAATAACAAGCACCATCTGTTGGCGACACGCATTTGTGAGACGGATACGACGCGTGAATTCTCATTGAAAGTTGCCCTTCAAAATACATCTTTTTCCCTCACAAGCCTATTACAAAAGATGCGGAGAAACAAGAATAGTATACCCCAGAGCCTCCTGCGGGTTCGGCTGCCAACTTGAAAAACATGTCGGCATCACAGAAAGGAGTGGATCCCGTCAAGCGGCAACTGCTGTGCGGGAAGATTTCATCAAATAGTCAGCGTGACCGAGCCCAATCTGCCGATGGACTCGGAGATTGTAAAAACAACGTTCAGCCATCATTTTGTCTTCTTCATTCGGCCCCGCCCCACATGACTTTTGCCAAGTGAAGCAAAGTACAACCTGGACTGGTCACCAGCAAATTGCAGGGCCTTGAAAGCAGTGTTGTCCAAACTATGGCCCGGGGACATTTAGAGCATGTATAAAAAAATCACTTTTGACATGCCTGCAACCTTATTTGAAGCGGCTGTGACACACCCGACAACTGATCAATTTGACTTGTACATCTTTTATAGGTATGAAAACAAAACAGTTTCAAGCTAATTGTAACCGCATTTCTCTTTTTCGTTAAATGAATAAATTACGATATTTCTGTTTCAGAAGCAAAAATGTTTTCCACCACTTTCTGCAGACTGTATCAAGTTCTGATTTGTGAACATATCACATTAATGATAAACTAAGTAGAGTAAGATCTTCAATCCATGCCTGCCCGGACCTCTCCACTTTCATAAAATAACTCAAAATCTATCTGTTCAAAGTCGTTTTTAATGCCTAATGTTTAATATTATGAAGGTTTAGTTTTTTATTATTGTAATAATTCTATGTTTTGTATGTATGTTTTTTTTAAAGCTTTTTGTACAGATTTTATTAACGTCCTCGATCTTTTTTGGACTTTCTGTGAAGTGTCTAAGTACCTTGAAAATCGCTATACAAAATAAACGTATTATTATTATTATTATTATTATTATTATTATTATTAAGTAAACACTGCTTAAAGAAATTGTCATCTTAATACCGATTACACTTGCTTTGATTCTGAATGTGGACATCTGCTCAGGGCGGGGGCATATCTACAGTTTTCTAGTGGGAGACAGGTGTGTCATAAATCATAAATAATCCCAATGTATTATTATTATTATTTATAATTTAAAAAAAGAGAAAAAAAAGAAAAAAAGAAGCCCAAATAGTTTGCCTTATCTTCAACAGGTGTTAAAATAACTAAAAAAAAATTAAAAAATTAAATAATAATAATTATTATAGATTAAGATTTGATTGAGTGTTTTTTAATAAATAACAATATGATAAACAATAATGTCAAAGTGACCATCCTTCGATTTCTCTGTATGCAGCTGTCCAAGGGAAAAGTTTGGACAGCGCTGATTTCGAGGAAACACGTTTAGAGGAAACAAGGAACGGAGCTAACGAGAGCAGGTGGAAACAATATTTGTTGCTGGCTTTCAAGGACCAAAAAAGTTCTTCTTTAATTAACCAACCAAACAATCGCTCATCTAAACTCTTTTCTGCCAAATACCGGCATCGGTCGAGTCCTGATGGAAATGATCTTAAATCCATAAAAGAGTATGTTGCATGTATTTGGTAGGTTCGAATGATCATTTCTATCTATAGCGTAGCCTCGATTGGTGAAGTGAAGAAAAGCAGCTAAAGACTCCTGCCTCGCCCGCCTCGCCTGCCTCGCCCGCCTCGCCCGCCTCGCCCGCCTCGCCCGCCTCGCCCGCCTCGCAGCTACTGCACCTTCCATCCGCATTGACAACACGTTTGCTCTAATCACATTACGGGAACGTTTGCAAAGATAATCTGCCGCCCCCAACATACAGTTAGCCGGCGTATAGTCACAGCATTACGGAATGTTAATTACCTTTTAGTCTAATGTCTTCCATTTGGATTCAGTGTTTGTTTGTTAATGTTCCAGGCACATAGAGATATTTTATTAATCAGCCTGCTTAAAACCCATAAAGTGACTCGTTTATTTTTTTCCCCCCTGCTAATCCATGTGGCTGAAGATAAAGATGCGATGGTCTTGTTTTGTTAATTTTTCCGCCGCGTTGGAATTTGTCTGCATTCCGGCTCACTTACTTACGCGACGGTTGAAATTGGCGCAAGGTGCCGTCATGTGTGCAGAAAGCGCATCAGCCGCTGTCACAATTCAGCAAAGGTGCTCAAATCACAACGTTGCCTTTTCATGTGCGAACGGACGTGCCGCCTCCGCGGGGCACTTAGGGACAATTGATTGCAGATTCCAGACGAGAGCTTTAAGAAGTAATTGGGGACAACGCAATCAGTCCTAACTTGCTTTGGGACCAGAAGAGACGGCGGACTTGCCACATACACAACCCGCTTTGGGACAGAATAACCAGATTGATGGCGGTGTACTTTATGCAATTTGTTTCAATCTGGGGAAGTGGCAAGAGAAACAAATGACACAGCCTCACTCGGGACAGCCAGAAATTCGAATCGGGCACAACTTGGAATTAAAGCTGCAAATGGCGCCCGAATTTTCATTGCGATTCCTCAAAATGATCATACAACTCGACTTTGTTTTGTGTTGCAGGCGTTTTAGCCCATTTTAAACAAGTCGTCAAACAAAGTCGTGAATTTGTTTCTCAACCCCTGAGCGACTTATTTTTTTCATTTCTTTATTTGATCCCACTCTGAATAGAGACAAATGTACACGACAGAATTTACTGTGTAGCGTTACAGCCTTTATGTGCTGAAGTTTTTCCATGTTCATACTGTGCCCCCTCCCCCTATAGAGGAGCAGAGATTGAGCTTTGGTTTACTTCCTCTCCTTTCCTTATTTTTTTTTTTCATCTAAGAAACTTGGGGCGCTGAATGACGACCTGCCAGTCTTCCCGTTCTGTCTTCCCCTGTTGGTCATTGTTGTTTTCATGTTTCTTGTATTGGTTGTGACTGGGGGAATTGCCCTTCTAAAGATCAATAAAGCAATGCAGCGCACGCAGGGGATCCAAACACCAAAACGGGCCGACATCTTGACCAAGCAATCTTAGTCATCTTAAACGCATGTCATAGAAAGACACAATTTGAGTCTGATATTACGAGCGTAAATAAATAATCCCAAACTCGAATCAGCCAACACATTTCTTGCTTTCTTTTTTTCAGTGTGTGACAGTGGCAATACAAACTGCTGGCCTTTGAAAAGAAAATGACGGCAATATAGTGATAATGAGTGGGAAGGGGCTTCTTTTGCTATTGTGAAGGGCAATTTTCCAAACAGCACCAATAAAGGGAACAAAAAAATAACAATTCTCTCTTATCTTCTGTACCTCCAGACTGCTCTCTTTTCCAGCCTTTGTACAGTATAATCGAAAGAGAAAAAAAAAGATGGTGGCCACTTTTCGAATCGAATACAATGTGCGCATTTATATGCATTAAGTGGCAGCTGCATTTGGCTCCTGCGCCCTTTTGTAGAGCTGAAATCACATTTAATTTTCTTGACTTGCCACTGTGGATTTGTTCAAATGCGGATCTACTAATGGCCAGGTGCAAGGTTTTGGCCTCAGATCAATGTCTCTCTGGCCTTTTTCCAGATGGGAACAAAGGCGCAGATGGACATTTCACACCCACCGACATCACAGGTAAGTGCAGATGTTACATGCCACAATATCATGTGCAAAACACGTGTTATTACACATGTTAACAATGTGTTTTACCTGTGTTACATGCATTAACATTACACTTTTGTTACATAAGTTACATATGTATGAAGCATGACATTCATAACACGTGTTACATGTGTGTTACATGTGTGCTACATGTGTGTTACATGTATGTTACATGTGTGTTACATGTGTGCTACATGTGTGCTACATGTGTGCTGCATGTATGTTACATGTGTGTTACATGTGTGTTACATGTGTGTTACATGCATTCCACGTTACATGTATTTTGCATTACATGTGTCATATGCATTACATTTGTTAAACATGCATTACACATGTGCTACACCTGTGTTGAATGTGTTACATATGTATAAAACACGTAACAAGCATTACACAAATGTTACATATCCATTACATGTGCATGAAGAGACTTAACAGTTTTTAAAAAGGCCTCACATACGTGATCAACATGTTACACATGCATTACACATGTTACACTTGTAATGCATGCGTTACATGTGTTACACCCACAGCATGCGTTACATGTATTGCATGTGTTAAACACGCATTGCACATGCTACACCTGTGTTACATGTTACCTATGTCTTACACACATAGCGTATGCATCGTACAAACATTACATATTCATTGCACATGCATGGCAAGCATAAACAGGTGTTCCAGTGCATGTTTGTTAAAGAGATGGCCATCATGTAAAGACAGGCATTCCAGGTGCTACGAGTGCAATGCATGTGTTGAATGGATGAGCGGATGAATGGATGGTGTTATGAACAAATTTCTGTGTTTCATGCCCCGCTTTGCATATTCTCTTGTCAGGAAACGGGCAGGCAGATGGCCTGTACACCCCCTGTCCAGATCTGTACAAGAACTATTGCGTACATGGAGAGTGTCAGTTCCCCAGCATACCTGCCCAGCCCTCATGCAGGTATACACACACACACACACACACACACACACACACACACACACACACACACCCACACACACACAAACTAACAACATGTTGTGGCTATGTAGAAGGTCCGTGTCACAACAGTATTGCGTGCTCGGCCGCTTGTGCGATAGTCAATTTTAGGACGCATATGGGAATTGCAAGATAAGAGATTTGATTCATCCTAAAGAGAAAAGAAAAACAAAACTGTTGTGCTCATGTAAATAGACAATGAAAAGAGTTGAGAGTGAACGTAATGACACTCTGCATTATGTAATGACATTACACAGAATGGCTAATGTTGTCTTGGAGGGACAATAATGTGGTGTCGTCCCGTCTTCAACAAGCAATTATTGGCAGCCGCGTTGTTGATGCCGCTGACGTCGGCGTCGCCGCCGACGCAAAAAGAATTTGCAATCCACGCGTTCAAAAGTCTTGGGTCAGTAGCCAAGCACGTTGTCACGCCTTTGCTTGTTTGTCTCAGCCGTTGCCCAAAATAAAAACACGGAACAACCGGATTTGGAATTGTAAGAAGACTTCCTCGGGTGCCTTCTTTTCTTTCTTGGGGAAATCCATTTGTGGAGCAAAAGAGCGTACGCACATAATGCGCCGGCGAATCACGCTGGCGCCGGCGGACACACTTTAACTTGGATGATTCAGCTTGGATGCTGGATGTTGGGCTATTTTTGCGCTTGGCTTTTGTTTTCTCTTGCAAGCAAGTTTGACTTACCTGCGAGGTTTTGTTTCCCGCCCGAGGAGAATGCGATGCCACTCCTTTCCCACATCCACTTTCTCTTGGGCTGCAAAGGGAGATGAGAAAAAGACAAAATATCCTCAAGGGAGACAGATTATGGATTTTTTTTTTCACCATTTTTTTACTAAGAAGTTTAACTGCCCCATTTCTTGTTCTGCTGAAATGAGCATGTTTTGAGGGGGCGGTCGGTCCGGCGAGCTGGGGTGTCGACCAAGACAAGCGTTTTTCAGTCAATGTTGGCTTTGACATGTGAGCAAAAATTTGAGATACGAGCACTGTATGGTGGCAGTTTGGCATTGTGAATAAACATTCAGAAGAGGCTTTCAAGATGTTTATTGCCACGCCTAATTGAATTTACTGACAAACACAAAACAAAGAGAATTACACTTTGTGTTTATTAAAGCTTAGCTTATTGCTAACACATATTTGTAAGTGCAATAAATGAGCTAATGAATCACATCGTTCTACAACACTCAAAGGCATCAATTTGTTATTCCTTGAGAAAAAAATGGCATATATTACTGCAGATTACGAGTCACCCACAGCAGCTATTGAGTGAATCTCTTCTTCGCTTGCCTGTGTGACTTTATTGTATTATACTGCCACCCAGTGGCCAAGTCATGTATACCACAAGAATCCAAAATGAATGACATGACTCACAAATTGTGTAGTTATTTACATTTTATGCAATGATGTAATTGATTGTTCTTATAAAGTGCAATAAAACAAGAGTATTATTTTCCTTCTAAACTCATTTGTTTGTTTGTTTTTTGCTAGAGCATAAAGAATGCTTTAATGCAGCCTCTGAACTGAAGAGGTCGATTAAAGCAATGGTAGTTATTACAAAAAACAAAAACAAAAAAACGTCCGGCAGGTGGCAGCAGAGTATAAGAGATCAACCAGGGCCATGTTGCAACAAGCTCTTTTTTCCAGTGTTTTCAACAGGTTTGTGAATAATGATATAACTTAGCTATATTCTAATTCTAATTGCTGCAAAACGGAAACAGATACAAATATATTTTATTTTTATAATATTTTTTTCCTGATGAAAGAAAAGACTAATCTTTCTTTTGGTAAATCCATTTTTTATACTGATATAACACATTGCTTTAGTGAAAATGGCTGCGAGTAAATAATTGAAGCAATTTTTTGGAAAGAACAGATAAATGACATTTCCACTCATTTCATTGGGGAACAATGATTTGAAATACGAGTGGGGGTCACATCCAACTCATTTCTCAAGCTAGCGCTAATCTGTGCATACAAAATTCACTGCAGCTCTGCTTACCTTTTGGCTTTGTTATGAGTGTTTCCTGCAGTGTCGTCGGACCGTAGCTTGAAAGTGGCGGCTCTTTGCCCAGGCTAGCTGGCAAGTCATGGGCGGAGAAAGTCTTTGTAGGGGGTGGGATTATGAAAATATGACAAATTGTGGCATCACATTTCAATAAAATTATTTGTCCATACACATTTTCAGAAATGAGAATGAGAATCATTCGATACAAGCAGGTAATAAGTACAATTCTCATATGATGTCCCTTTCAGTTACATTTGGTAAAATGACCTTTATTAAAATGTCATCTTTTGAGTGCAGTTTGTAGTGTTTGGTCCTCATTAGTGCATAAAGACAAAATCCATTTTTGGCACCAACAGTGACGCAGGCACTAATGAGCCTGTGTGCACATTATTCTCTCTCTGGCCTCCACAAAATTCACTTGAATGCAGACAGCAGAGACGTCGCGTTTGCATAAAAGCACAATGAGGAACGAATGCGCTAGCGCAACAAGGAGCACACAGAGGGAATGTGTAATTGTACGGCTAAGACTTCCATCATTTACAGCCTGATAGCGCAGCCGCCAGAGGGTCTGGGTATCTCTCTCAACTGCTATCTCTCTCCCTTTTTTTCTTCCTTGCTGGTCTCGATTGGCTTTTTGGCGTTGTTGTTGTTGTTGGCAGAGCTGGATGTTCAAAGATCTTTGCTGCCCCCTACTGGCCGCCTGAATAACAGCCTGTATCCTAATGTGAAGACCTCCCCCAAAAGACGGCGAGGTTGAATTGCCGGCCTGACTCTGAGATGCAGGCTGAACTGTGACTGCGTGCATTTTGTAGCAAACGAGGATCGGCCGCTGTTTGCTGGTAACAATCTCCCCCGAGACAGCGAGAAGGCGGCTCGGAGCAAGACGAGATTGCCAGGCAGAGCGAGGCAGACAGGCAGAACGATAAAAGGTGGACCATTAAGCTCCTCTCTGAGGATAGAGATCATCCAGACTCGCCTCTCTTGTCTGTCGGGCTGTCAGTCTGTCTTGCCATATCTGATGCTATCTGAGGACCGAGAACTGAGACACAAGATGGTCGCCTTTCTTCATATTTTCTAGAGTAGCCGTTGTTGGGTCGGTAACATGTCACGTATTAGTTGAGGAGCTCTTTACAAATACGAGCTGACAAGGATCAGAAATCATGTCCGTTGTCAAACTTCAGTCCAAGTCAGTCTTTGTCTTCATCCCTAATTCATCAACATAATCCAAATTCCTACCTCATTTGGAACACACGTAGTCCCAATCTTGAATTAACATCACAATTACAGTAAATCATTGAATGAGAAACACTTCCAGGCCTCAAATATCCAGATGAAAAACAGTAACAAAGAACAGTGCAAATGATTTCATGTGTTCATTGTGCGAGGAAGAAGCTGCCGAGACATGATGAGAAAGTGATTTACTTGACATTTCTCAATCATAACCAAGCGTGGGACTGCCATTTTTTTTTGGAAACGTATTTGCAAATACTACATTTGAACTTAGCATTTCTTCCCATAAGTCTTGTGCATACCCAGTGGCGTGATGTAGACCAGATTTACAACAAAAACACAAAAAACGAGCAAACGATTTCACGGATCCAATAGATGGTACAAAATGCTTGTCATTGGGCAATGATCTAATGATCGAATCCTGTAATGTATGAATTGTGCTGGCCTCAACATCGTTTACATCTGCATCACAACGCATCGAACCGTTAATGCTATTCCCGACCGTAGTGACCTTCAGCCTACGTTTTGTTCTACAGTTCAATGGCGGCTGTCGCTCTCGCTCAAACAGTTGACCGGCACGATTATGCGCGCTCATTCCTTGTCTTACATTGATTATATTCCTCATAATAAGAAATTAGAATGAGCAGAGCGACCAAACCAGCGGAACAATATGAATGGGTTTTTTTCTGCTTCTTTGTGATGTGTTTGCTCGTCCAAAAAAAGGCCAGCTCAAAACTATTCAAATAAATGAGACATATTTCACATTTTAAAATGATCATTTGCATGTTTTAACATTGATAAGGTTCAGCTTTTAACATGATAAATGTCACATTATAATGTGGTCATTGACCACATTTTAACGCGAAACTCATCACGTCAAAACATGAAATTGATCCCGTTGGAATGTGACGTTGCCGATGTTTGTTTTTTCTTTTCTTGCGAGGCACTGAACGACGGCCGTGTGTGTTTTCTCGCCCTTTGCGTGGTCAGTTGCCACTCAGGTTTCAGCGGACCCCAGTGCGACACCAAAGAGTACAACGTGCTCTACGTGGTGCCGGGCTCTGGCAAGCTGCACTACGTCCTCATCGCCTCCATCATCGGAGCCCTGCAGGTGGTCATCATCTGCGTGGTGGTGCTCTGCATTACAAGGTGCGCTCGCTCACACAAGACGCACACGCAGCCTTTTTAATGAGCAGAGGCGGGGGGGACCCCAGTCGCACGAGGGACTTTGCTGCTCCGAAAGGTCACCTTGATTGCGTTGCAAACACGGACGCGGCGCATCCACATCTGATCCCCAACATTCTGCTGCCGCCCGTCTATCTGTGTGCCTGACAATTTATTGCGCCTCATAACAAGTGCGCCAAATAAGATGAGCACTTGTAAAGTGTCAGGGTGAAAGCAGTAAAGAGGGGGAAATATATCACCCCAAAAAATAACAGTGAGTACAGCTCGAACATCATCATAACGAGCCTGCTTGCCCGCTGACTTTCAATGCACTGCAAAGGAGAGACACTTGTCCTTTTTAAAGTGCCCTCACTTGTTTAAGGGAACAAATTCAGACTCTAATTTAAAAAAATATTTTTTTATCTATAAATATTTTATATATATATATATATATATAAAAAATATTTTTTATCTATAAATATTTATATATAAAAAATATTTTTTTATCTATAAATATATTATATATATATATATTAGGGGTGTTAGAAAAAACGATTCAGCAATATATCGCGATATTACAGCGCGCAATTCTCGAATCGATTCAATATGCGGCCGAAACGATTTTTAAGCATACATTTTTTATGGGAATATTCAACAAAACGTCTTACTTAGGGTTAGGATTTACACATTAAGCGTAGAAGAATGTTATATTAATGGGACATTAAGCCTTAATATTTTTATTTCAGTGCTGTTCAAACATGAAACAGACAGCAACCTGAATTTTCAGATAAATAAATACATTTTCATACAAATCTTACAGTGTACATGTACAAGTTTACTGATTTGTATTTTCTAAATTTGAGTTTAAAAAAATCGCAATAATCAATTTATAGTTTCGTATCGGGATAAATCGGTATCGAATCGAATCGTGACCTATGAATCGTGATACGAAACGAATCGCCAGGTACTAGGCAATTCACACCCCTAATATTAAATATATATATATCCAACATCCAACCCTCATAACCTTTTTCTATTCTTTCCCCACACAGAAAGTGCCCTCGCTCCAACAGGATCAACCGGCAGAAGCAAAACAATGTCCACTTCAGTACCGAGAACACCATGCGCGCCTCCACTCGACTTATCTGAGCCCGTCGGACGCAATGGCCGTCCGCTCTACGGGAGGCCTGTCTTGTTAAATGTGCCCCACACTTTGTAGAGCAACCCCCCAAAAATGTAGGACCTGCTTCCCCCCTCGCGGCCGCTACGAACTTCCAGGAATGCCCACGGAGGACGAGGGGGTGCGAGCAAGGACCGAGCTGGCGCGCCAGTCGACGGCGAGACTCGCACACGGGGAATGTTGTCAGCGTCACTTTAAAAGTCTTGCCAGAGAGCATCATGAGAACTTGGGGAGGGGGAATGGCAAGTGGGGGGGGTTTGAGAATCCTGAATGTGAGTATGTACGTGTGAGTGTAAATTAGATGTGTGAGTTTTGGTAGATACGGGTTAGCCGGTGTCTGTCATTCGTAGGCGAGGGGGCAAAGCAAATTGGGGGTAGTGCAAAGCAGGGTAAGGGGGCTTTAATTGAGGTTTTTCTTTATTCCTGTTGGGGTGGGGGGGGGGTGGGGGGTGGCTATACACGTGATGCCTTGCACCTTGTGTTATAGGAGGCCCTTGAGAGGTCACGATGTTATTCTAGAGCTCTCTTCTTTGGTTGTGACAATGACTTCAGCTACTGTATCTTGGGTTCCGTTTCCATGAGTTATTACTACGTTGTCTTGATGGGGTCATTTTTTTTCTGTAAATGTAAATAAATAATTTATATCACAAAACGTAAAACTGTGGCTCTTTACTTTCATGTTGTCAGAAGTTACACATACACACATTTTGCACCTATGTCGGTATGATTTCATTTGCATCCACTTCCAAATCAGTAACTAGCTATAAAACGCCTCCTCAGAATTCCAATATAGCCACGCCCCCTTCCCATATACAATGCTTGCCGACTTCCATCGATGACGCTGGCAGGTTGATTAGGGGGGGAAAAAAAGGGTTACGCCCATAAAATGGGTAGCATTAAAGGCACATTGTGTAACAAGTAACCACTAGATGTCGCTATAGCATAGAATGCAGCCGAGTGCGTGCCTTTAGAAGCACGTACATTACAGCAGCTCGAGAGAGATCACACACACCGCAAGCCTACCACCAAGTCGTAGTTTGCGTTTGGGTCCGACACCCGATGCAAGCGCCACCCGGGCAAACTACATTGGCAAAGTTGTCCTTTGAGCATCTGTAGCAGGAAGATGGCGGCGAAACATGTCAGTCTCTTCTAAGGTGAAACTCCAGCCATGTAATATAATTAGTGATTACTAGACCTCCAATTATATTTTGAAAAATGTACGTTGATGTGATGGGACGTACTTTTTTGCATATTATAGTGTGTTTTTTTATTGAATGATTAGTTAACCACTAGATTGTGGTTAAAAAAAAATACACACCGTGGCTTTAAGATGTGTAACATTTAGTCATAAAATGCATTAAATCACTACTGAGTTTTTCAGGGGGGGGTGAGTTTTAGAACAAAAACAAAATAGAACACAAGAGTCAAATGCATGAATTCAAGCCACAGATGCAAAAAGAAGACAAGATTTGCTAGAATGCTGTTAATGAGGATAACATTTTTCTCAAAGGCAATGCATATTGAAAATAAATCAAGAACTTACTTGTTTTGTTTCAAAGGGCAAAACATAAAATAAAATCGTACTTATTGCAGGTCACTCCCAGTTGCATGGTTGTTATTGTACGACGTTGCCGTTGCGCGCAACTTGGCATTACAATGTGCAGGCATCGTTTTTTGTTTTGTTTGGTTGCCGACAACAAACATGCTCGAAGCTTGCCCCTGCTAGCTTAGCGTTGGCACGCAGTTTAAAGGCGCTTCTCGTATCAAGCGCTTGTCAATCTATTGTAAATGTTATCCCACGTCTCTTTAAGAAAATGTTCACGGCTGTTGAGGAAGACAGAGTACCATAAATTGTTTATTTTATATGATAACGGTAACAGTTGTCGTGGCCGAGTGGTTAAGGCGATGGACTAGAAATCCATTGGGGTCTCCCCGCGCAGGTTCGAATCCTGCCGACAACGTCTCTTTTATTTCAAGAAATTTATTTTTATATTATTATTTAAGTTGTCTTACAACACTGGATTTTTAAACTAGTGCTAGTTTAAAATAAACCCTTTTAACGCTAAACTAGAAAAGCGTGGCTCCAACCCGCTCGCTCCGGTGTGAGCCTGCTGCACTCTGCAGTTCGCGCCAAAGTAAACACAAATGGGCCAATCGGCGCGCGACTCAATCACACGTGAGCGCAAAGCTCAAATCAGCGCATGACTTCTTGCCCCGGTTGGGCCAATCACATCGCGAGCCGCTGTCCTATTTGACACCAATCACCCTGCACGTCACCGGAAGAAACTCGCGAAGGAAAAAGTCATTAAACAACAACTGTGGGCAACTTTTACAAGCAGTGAATTAAACATATTCTCCTGTTTTAACGGCCAAATGTGTTAGATATTGGCTGCATGTTGTTGTCGTGTATGTGTGGTCCTCATACGTTTCCCACATTTGATCTTAAATGCAAAGTGCCCGAGGCCAGGGAGGAATTTAGGAAGGAAAGCATCCAGGAATGCGTGTCGATCTACTCTCATCTGACCTTTCAGGAATGTGCGTGCGTGTTACTGATGGGCGCTGCTGCGACCTCTCAGTTCTCGCGCAGACACGTGACACATTCATGAACACTGTCCGCTGATGTTGTGGTTTATTTCATATACTTGTCTATTTACATTACTGGTCATCGTGTTTTAAAATGAGTAATAAGATGTTTTGTTTTAATAAGTAAACATACCGTGTCTTTTTTTCTTTTTTGCTCAGCGGGACATCAATCCAACAGTCATCCGGCATCTGCATAGCCGTGGAAGGAAATACCGTGTTTTCTTACGATGAAACCCAAGGACAGCAGATACAATGAAAACAGCAGAGGCCCTACAATTGAACCCTGTGGAACACCATAGTCTCATTAGCCAGGAAGATGTCATTTTAAAAAAAATCAACAGGGCTGAATTTGACTTCAACTGCATGTGCAACACCTTTTCCAGAAATGTTGAAATATGAAGATTCTTGGAAATAGGTCTATGTGTCTTATTTCATTTTATTTTTTGGTACTCCATACTTTTGACAATTATCGTGAAGAATGAATCACCAGTAGAGGCCACATACTGATTTTGCCATCAACAAAGTGTGAGCCATTCAGTAGCGGGAAAAGATTGGCCCCTTTTAGTTGTAGAATTGATGCTTTGGCACTTGCAGAGAGCGAGCGCGCGCGCGCATCGTGGCAAAGCAACAAATAACACAGCAATAAACAACACGGTGGATGGAGAAAGCTTTCCTCGTCGCAAAGTGCTCTATTAGCTTTTTATGATTGATACGAGGCGAGCTTGGCAAGGCCACCTTTAAGTGAACATTTGTCCCGAGTCCGACGCACGCTGTGTTGTGAAAGGAGGTCATTTGGAGATGGTCGCCGTCAGCTTTTGCTTCCGGTAGGCTTTTGTTGGCCATGTGTCCTCCCTGCACGCGGCGGAGAGGAGACATCCGGCTTGAGCCGGTTCAACAAATCAAACAAGGGCCGTGGTTAGCATGTCTGTCTAATGGGTTTCCAGCCAATTGTTTCCATTTTTTTTTAAAGCAAATTGACTGAAAATGCGCAAAACGGACATGCGACTTATGCCCGTTTCCACCTGTTCTTCTTTAACGACTATTGAGAGGGGACTCCGCCGCTGTTAGGTGGCGCTATAACACCATAGAGATGTGATCCACCAGTCATTTAAATAAGACCAGGAAGCAACTGCGCCGTGCGATGACGTCGCATGAGTTTGCTTTTGTAATTCTTGATAAAACCGTATCGTTTCTTTGTTGTTTTCCAATTAAAATAGCATTAATTAATATTCGCTTCTTTAATTAATTCCAAAAAGATTTCTGTTTCGTCGTCCCCACCAAACATACCTTACTTTTTCGTCCAACATTGCTTTACTACAAACGTACATGTGACGTAATATCCGGTCAAACGTGCGACGTGTATCCGGTCTCGCCAGCGGTTATTCACAATTCCATAGCCAACGTTTGCATTTTCCTTTTTTCGATACGCTTCAAAATCCACCCCCTCTAAGCGTAAAAACTTTTTTGGGCCCTTTTTCGAATTTCTGGCGTTTCCATTCATTTTTATTTTTGCATTTCTTGAACATTCGAATAAAAATGGGTGGATGGAAACCCAACTTATGGTGCCCGATGGCACACTAGTCTCCAAGGACCACATAGGTAGCATGTTCTAAAAATAATAATAATAATAAAGCTTACTATTGATGTGACATAGTGATTTTCTAGGAATTTTGTTCGAGTGATACTTTTAATAAGGTGTTGCAAATTGCAATTTATGTTCATCCAGTCAAATAAAATAATATTAAAGATGATTTGAGAGAATTAGGTGGTGACACGTGTGTTAGTTTATTTAAAGGCTCTTGAGGGTTAGTTATAGTGTCTGCTTTAATTTAAAATATATTTAATTACAATTTAATACAGTCCATCTTTGCACTTTCATCCCTTTGCCTCTAGAGGGCACACAACACACACTGAGGGAGAATAATCGTCAAGTAACCTTTGAGTCCATGGGAAATCTTTCATAAAATTATTTCATCATATACACAAGACGGGCCCTCTACTATGAAATCATAGTAAACGTTCGGAAACGTGATCATACTGGAGCGAGTGGGAAGAACATGGAGGAAAAAGAGGAAAGGAGGGGGGACAGTGGGAAGAATGACAGGATGGGAGCATCACGGCCACCCTCCGTCCCAAGTGAGCAATGGTGGGAAAAACGTCAAGAGGTCACACATTTATGTTTTGAAAAGTGAGCTTAACGAGAGAAGAATTCAAGATGAAGGTCAGGCAAAGAGCAAGCTGCAGATGAGGCTTGGAAAATCTGTGACAGATGTGTTACACAAAAAGAACCAACCCTAGTACAGTATTTTCAAAACTGTATATACTCATGACTTGGCGGCCAGGCCAGGTAAAGATCCACTATTTTTACACTGTCGAAAACACCCATCTATGTTAGCCTGATTTTCCTCCGCTTCACCTCTCTCATACCCTCCTCTCCTGCTTGCATGATGTAATCTCAGGCTGTTTCGGTGGCGGCGGATTCTCAATGCAAAATTCAAATGAATCCGATTAGTCGATTCATCGATTCTAAAAATATTCGATAGTGTCAGCACTAGTTTCAACTACAGTTTGTCTACCTAAAACGTCTTCTCTTTTGGTATTATAGTTCAGGTTTTTCTGTTTGCCCTGATGTATCAGTATGTCCATTGTGCTATTGCTTGGAAAAAAAAACAGCAATTGTGTGAAACCTTTGCAGTGCCGGTGACAAAAAGGCCAGGATAGCCTGTCTGGCCACAGATGAGCTCATTGTTGGGACAGGGATTTCCACATTTCCATGTCAGAGTGCCCCGTGACTGACACACAGCTCTCACAACAAGGAGAGGGGGGAAGGGGGAAGGGGAAGGGGAAGGGAAGGGGGGGGGGGGGTTGTCGCACAGGACACACACTTTGGAACATCATTAGAAGCACAAAAGCAAGTGAAGTGCAGCAAGAAAATAAGCCAGCATTTATCCAGCACTTGGGGGGCAAGGAAACAAAGTCTTCATTGATTTCCTCAAAAACAGATTTTACAATTGGAGATGAGCAAGTACCAATGCCGATACCAGCTCCCAAAAATGTATAAACACATTTTATTTTAAATATTGCCATGGTCACAAAAACTTATTTAGACATGTTTTATGTTTTGCGATGCTCGAGCATGCAGAAGGCTTTGATGCAGCCTCTGACCTGAAGAGGTCGCTTAAAGCGATGGTAGTTATGTGGGCCTTGCAAGATCAGTCAAAATCCAGTAAAACAGCCGGGAGCGAAGGGAGTTGCTTCAGTGAAAATGGCTGCGAGTGAATGAGTTAAGGTATCAGTACTCGGAACGGTGGCCGATACCAGTATCGGTTGTCCTCTAGTGGCCGTTTGGCAATCAAGAACTACGAATAAGAAATGAGGCCCAAGTGCAGGGAAGCAGGGAAGGTGAAGGGCGTACAGGGCATTTTAAATAATTAGTTAAAAATTGTAATCGCTTGAACGCACTAATATGTATATTAGATTACAATTATTTGTGATTATTATGATTAAAATGTCTTAGCTAATGAATCAAACAAGTCTCCGAGATTAATCACATTGTTTTACACAGTAAACAGAGTAAAATTTACACTTGGAAGAGAGTAAAAAAACAAAAGTCCCTCAAGGTTTGAGGAACAAAGCCACAACTTCAATTTATTTAGTCTCTGAGCTATGCAGTGTGTTTGTATATTGCTCGTGTCAACTGGACTCTTCGTTAACGGCAATGTTTTTGGTCTCCTTTTGGACAAAATCAAACATGGGAGTGGCATAGCTCAGGTGGTAGAATGGCAGTCTCCCAAGCTGAAGGTTGTGGTTTGTTCCTCAACCCTTGTGTACATTTTTTGTTTGTTTTTAAATAAACTAGTCAAATTTAGTCAAAATCTCTCCTTGCACATTTGACTTAATTATAATTTTTTTGAGTGAAAACTGCTTAATATTATTTTTTTCGTGGGATAGGCAAATTATCTCATACACACAAAAAATACATGGAGTAAAATTTACTCTGAATATTTTACTCTCTTCCAAATGTACATTTTACTCTGTAGAATAAAATAGACTGTACTCTACGTTGTACTTCCACAAAGCTTGTAAAAGATTTTACTCGAGTAAAATCTTGGAATGAAAATGTTGGGTCTCATCATAATAGACACGCCTTGCAAAGTTGACGTTGAGAAGTCAGAACTGCTTCAAGGCCAAATTTAGGGGAAATTAAAAATTCTGCGACTTCCAGACTTCAATTTCCACTTTGAAGATTTCCCATCCGGGGGCAAGCTTCCAAAATGATTTAATTTGTAGATGTGTTTGACTTTAGAATTAAAACAAGGAAGAGAAAAGAAAGCAATTTGGCAACCTAATTAGCACACAAACGCTAAACTGGAGTGGTTGGTCTTACATGATCAACAGGACGAGGAAGGACGCGCAACACGATTGCCTTCTGTCGGTAGGGCAAGGCCTGCAGGTTGCCGTGGCGACCAAGCCCCTCCCTTTGGCTCGCGGGGGAGGTGTTTTGAAAGTTCACAGCATGTTTGTGCTTGTGCGTGCGGAAAGAGAGAGAGCGAGACCGAGTGGGGCGTGGGTGCCGACTGCCGAGCCAAGCCACTGGCAAAAAGTTCTCTCCAGGAGCTCCTCACGTCCGCCTGTCTGTCCACCGAGCAAAGCACCTGCGCAGGCATGGAAGCAGAGCCCCCCCACCCCGAGACCAGCAGCGTGACGGGCAGCACCCACACCGTCCCGGAGCCCGAACCCGAGAACCCCGGGATCCTCATCCCGAGCTTCAGCCCGTCGTCCGCCCCGTCGTCCCCGAGCGCGACCGGCACCCTGGCCCGGCTGGGTTTGAAGAGTCCCACCAGCCCCTCCTCGGCCGGCGCCGCCCCGGGGAGCCCGGTGGACCGCGGCCAGGTGAGCGCCATCACCGTGGTGGCGCTGCTGGACAAGCTGGTCAACATGATGGAGGCGGTGCAGGACAACCAGCGGCGCATGGAGCAGAAGCAGGCCGACCTGGAGGGCGCCGTGCGGCTGGTGCAGGGCGACGTCAGCCGCCTGACCAAGACGCACGTGGGCACCTCCAACAGCGTGTGCAAGCTGCTGGAGCGCTCGCGCAAAGTCAGCGGCCACCTGAAGGAGGTGCGCGAGCGCTTGGACAAGCAGGCCGTGCAGGTGAGGAAGCTGGAGGCCAACCACAGCCACCTGCTCAAGAGGAACCACTTCAAGGTCCTCATCTTCCAGGTGAGCGTCTGAGGCAAAGCCAGGTCTGATAGAAAAGTCGTGCTTAAAAGAAAAATAGGAAAAAATAATAATAATTAAAAGAAAAAAAGAAAAAAAAAGGCGTGCTTTGGCGCCACTTTGGTAGCGCTGATAAAAAAGCATGTTCAAGTAAGAGGCGGAGCTTCTCTTAACCAGACCAGGGCTGGACTGGCTATCGGGCATTCAGGGCAGGCGCCTGGTGGGCCGGCCTCTTTTGGGGCCGATGCAGTGGTTTTTAAGTATTACTTTCCTACATTTTACCCTAAGAGACTGGCCCATGATTTAGAGGGACCAGCCCGTTCATCCATTTTGAATGTCGATAGCAAACTGAAACATGATCAACAAACATCCGTTGCAGAACTACATGTTAGGCACGATCGGGCCGGGCCCAAGTCAAAATGCCAGCTGTTTTTGTGCCAGCCCAGGCCCGAGCCAGACCAAAGTGCTGTCTCATATCAAAGTAGTGCTTTGGTGCCACCTCATTGCATTACTATGTTAAAGTAAGACTTCTCGACAGGCGAACGCACTGCCTCATATAAAAGTAGAGCTTTGGTGCCATTTTCTTGCTGAGGAACTAAGGGCAGGAGTAGCACAGTCCAAAACACTGTCTAATATAAAAGTAGTACTTTGGTGCAATTTTGTAGCATCTACAGGCAATTAATCAACTTCTTTTTTAGGGGGGTCGTCATACATTGTCAAATCAGTTTTTCCCATTCAAATAGTTAGAAATTCATGATTGAAATGAATTTAATCTGTTCCAACCCCTCAAAAAAGTTCTTAAAATTGTTCAAACCTTAACAAAATGGAATATATATACGTATATATAGCACGTTGTGAATCAGTGGACTGCAAAGCTTTCCACAGATACGACACTTGACACGCGGTTGCGCCTCTTTGCATCGAAATTTGACTGAAGGAGGGAAGTGCCGGTGTTTTTGTCTTCCAGTCCGACTTGGCACCGGCGCCAAACAAATTGCACGTGAGCGACATTCAACGTCCTTGCGAACTTGTTGAGCAGGAACCTGTCGAGCTGAACTGGCTAATGAGCGCGACAGTCGTCTCAAACGCACCGACCGCGAAAACAATATTTGCAGTGTTTCAAGGGATTTGGACCGAGCCCTGCCGCAAATAACCAAAACATGTGAGCAACTTAAGCAGCCCTCCAAAACAATATTCGGGCTGGGCAAGAAATTGAATCATTTGGATTAACTCGCCATTTTATAATTCAACGATTTGAAAATGAGCTAAATTGTGAAATCGAGGCACAACTGGTTTAAAATCAGTATACATTATTATTGTCTGCACAAGATTTATTTTTGAATTTATCTAAACTTTTAAAAATATTTTTGGGGGTGTTTTTATGACTTTAATCGTTAAGTTAAAATTGTCCATAACCTCACATTTGCGTGTCTCTCAACCGCATGCTAGCATCTGCTTAGCATGTGAGCTCACCTGTATCTTCCCGCCGTCTTCCATGTGAGCGGAGGGTAAGAAAAAAAGGTGCGTCCGGGAATGGAGTGTCGCGGGATAATAGACGAGAGCTCGCGGGCTCCGAGCGGATCCGCTTTCACCCCCCCGCAGCTATTCAGACGGTTGGCTTTCAGGCAGCTTTGCCATTTCAACCCCCGTTCGGGGTAACTGGAGACGGCTGCCGAATGAGACGTACGCGCTCCACTTTTACTGTCCCAAAAACGGGCAACGGGAAAGAAAAAATGTCCTTGCACAATATCTTGATAAAAACGATGACGTCTTTTTTTCTTTTTTTTTTGATGGACCTGTATACTAGTCGCGTCTCTTCATTTACATAATATTCCCCCCAAAACGTGAGTTTCTCCACCCATGACTTGATGGCTAGGCCGGCTGAAGATGCGCCAAGTTCAAGCTGCTATCCGAAAGCACTTTCATGGCGGCGGCTTCTGACTCAGCACATACTTGAATGTTCAACAAGTTGTCGATGCGAAGGCCGGGACGGTATTTGCGTTTGTCCACGTGTCTGCTGCATGCGCCACACGCAGCAGATCCACGACACGAGCAAACCAAGTGTAATTCGGTGAATACAATTAAATTCTTGATACAACAATTTAGGGCTGCTTGGTTATGAAGAAAATATTCATCACAATTATTTCGGTAATAATTGAAATCACGATTAGGACGATCATTTATGTTTTGGTACAAGAAAAGAAAATGATTAAACGTAAAAAATTATGAAGACAAATACAATTCTTTGAAACTATAATTATGCAAGTTCCTTTTGGATGAAAAAAAATATTATTACTATTTTTTTTTTTTTAAGGTACGAATGTCTAAATTTAAACAACTAAAAACTTGTATTAATAATTTGCGAGTGTAATAATTGCAATTGTAATTGAATTTCGATTAATTGCACAGCCCTACTACAATTTATAACTAAAGTCGAACCCTGCATATTCACGGTTCGGCAACCAAGGACTTGCATATTATCAGATTTATTTTTATTCTTTTTTCTCCGGGATTGACACCCCCCCCCCCCCCAATGTACCCCTATTTTTGTAGATAATATGTATTGAATGTTCATCAATATTCATAAGCATTTCTTCAAGATTTTTGGGTGGGTTTTGTATTTTATATTATTTTTATTTTAAATAATTATACAAGTTCCTTTTGGACCAAAATATTTCTTAGTTATTTTAAGCAACCAAGGACTTGCATATTATCAGATTTATTTTTCATTCTTTTTTCCCCAGGATTTCTTCCCTATTTCGCCCCATTTTTCGTAGATAATGTATATTGAGTGTTCATTAATATTCATCAGCATTTCTTGAGGATTTTTGGTTGGGGTTTGTATTTTTTCATTTTATTTGTATTTTCTTCTGGGCCGACAGCTGCGATAAAAAGTCACTAGGTTAGTCGCGCGTCGCTTTTGTTTTCTTTTTTAATTGGGTCGGAAAATACAGTGCCTTGGCTGCACCCCCGGTTGTCATGGTAACATACCCGACATTTTAAATGAGACGGAGCCATTTCAACCACAATGTGACAAGTGGATGTTATGTTGTTTTTATCCTTAGTGTATTTTCACTCAATAATGCCAGAGACCCCTGGGAACTTTTTAAAATGAAAAAATTCTTGCGTCCTACAAGGTTTCTGACAGATAAACCTGCACTCAACCCAACATATGGTGTGGACTTGAAACTACCTGAATGAGCTCCCATTTTTCTTCCCATGCATAAATGTGTGCGGTTGGAGCAAGTGCACACAAGTGCGTGCCCAGGAAGGGAAGCGGGACGTGAGCGGGGTTGATATTGTTGACACAGCCGGAGCCACTGAGAGCTCTTAACCATCTTGGTTATCTGGTTTCCCAGGTACCAAGGTTCTGTTGTTCAGGTGCAGCAGGTGCCAAGAGCGCGAGGCGGCAGTTCCTTTTGTTTGCTGGCGGCCGAGGATCAATTGGATTGAATTGAGAAAGGGAGCGACTGCCGCTTTTCACTGACTCATGTTTGCTGCCTTTTTTCGATTTATGACTCGGTTATTGTATAACAGGGGGCGGGGCAAACTTTTCGTACTGAAAAACGGAGGCATGGGTCAGGGCGTTCGTACGGTACATGAGGTCAAATAAAATGAATATGTCAAAGTAGTTCGATGTTATGATCACATTTGTATTCATTTTGTCACGATTATGTCATGAATATTTATGAAAATTGTTCAAATGTACAGTAATACTTTTCAAAATAGTAATCCGTTAATCAAACAAATAAATAAACCACTTAACTGAATAGAAATGCACAAAAAAAAAAGAGTAAAATATGTCAAACGTGATGTCATTTATATTGATATGATGATAATGATTAACCAATTGCTAAATATAATGAATAAACCTGAAATCTCGATGCATCTTGTAATTTCATTATTATAGAACAGATTGTGCTGTATACTTTTCAATAGTGTTGTTCCGATACCGTTTTTTGGCCCCCGATACCGATTCCGATACCCAGCTTTGCAGTATCGGCCGATACCTACGCTTTTTTTTTTCTCAACATGAAAAAGCTGTCCTGCCATTGGTTCAGAGCATTCAAGGGTCAATCGGATATTTTAGCTCGGCATGCAGTGAACACGTCACACATGAGTGAATGTCGTGCACGAGCAAAACACAAGATGCTGCATCCAAAGTCCGATATTAGCGACAGAATGAATGGTATCGGCATATTACTTGCTAGTACTCACCGATACCACTGTTTTAATGCAGTATTGACGTCTCTGCCCCCCCCCCCCGTGCCTCGCATGAAAAATAGATTCATGCTTAGGAAACCTCGACTTTGTCTTAGCAATTAGCGCCATACTGCTAATCGACAGTTATGGTGTTATGTGTTTCGTAGGCCAGGTGTGCGTGTGTGTGCGCGCGCTTGGTGACATGTGTGAGCGTGCAATTGTGCGTGTTACCCAATCACTATTATCCTGATGTTTTGGGTCAGGCGTATGCAGTTACAGAGTTGTAAATGAGACGTGGCACGCCTTAGGGGGAAGATTTAAGCTGGGAAGCGGGAGTGGAGGGGTGTGCGGAGGCGGTGTCGTTTTTACATCCCTTTTATGCCCTCCAGTCTGCTGCTCAGCTTCTATTACTGTCGTTTTTAGTTTGCAAATTGTTTCCTGGTGTTTTCGGGCCATTTTGTCACATCTCCAGAAGGAGCACCTGACTTTGAAATAGTGCATTCGTTTGGATGAGCGCTGTCAAATGTAAGTCCAAATGCAGTTGAGAGGCTGCATCAAAGCTTTCTGTATGCTCTAGCATTAAAAAAAAAAAACATTTAAAAAAACGCATAAATACGTCTTTGGGACACGTAAAACATTTAAAATAGAACGTGTTTACAGGTTTTTGGGAGCAAATGAGTTAAATGACCCTTAGAGCCGACTTTTTCAACAAAGGGAAAAGTTGTAGAGCTCACATGCAGTCAATATTCAAGTGAAGGTCAAAATTCCGGTTTCTGAAACCTTCAGCATCCGGCATTTACATAGGTGCGTCTCAA
Source organism: Leptonotus elevatus (assembly GCF_054856555.1). Classification (NCBI taxonomy): domain Eukaryota; kingdom Metazoa; phylum Chordata; class Actinopteri; order Syngnathiformes; family Syngnathidae; genus Leptonotus; species Leptonotus elevatus. The sequence goes on from NC_141250.1 coordinate 22,005,565, forward strand.
TATCCTGATATCCAATGGGTTGCATTCCAGACACACGGACTTGTACACACGTATATATGCGTGTACTTTATATATACGCACTGTAAAGACAGAAAATAATGTGAAAACGGCGCAAATAAATCAATGTATTCAAGTTAGGCTCGCTTCGGTAGAGGCAACATAAGATGGCCGCCGAACATCCAAGTCGTTCAGACCAAGATTCCTTGCAAATGGAACACAAACCAATGATCCATTCAAAGGACCCTGATCACGTTTATATTTATATTCGGGTTAGAAAAGGTAAACCTCAGGGGTCTTATTCAGATTTTTGAAAACCCGAATAAGAGCGTATTAAGGTTTTTGCACGTGTACGTGTAACCTTTTGAAAGGGTTAGTGACTTCATGTAAACGTACTGACTGACTGCACACAGCAAAAAAACGGAGGAGGAGTCATGTCACTTTGCCTGCAACTGGCAACTGGCCACGCCCACTCGGTATTTGCATGACACAGATCCCCCCCCCCCCCTTAAACCTTCAATCCGTGTGACAAGTGGATGCGATACGTTTTTGGTTGAGGGGTCCTGAAGCAACACGCGATCACAAGCCACACGCTACCGCTACTTTGAAAACGCCCACTGGCCGGCCCGCACGCCAAAGGATGAAATTCCCCTCGCCGCCTTTATGCCCGAGGGGGGCCCCGCCCCTCTGCCGCTCTGCAAAATAGATCGAGAACACTCGTCAGGCTGTACGTGTGCGCTGAAGTGGAAAGACAGAGGGCCCTGTTATGTGCAAACCGCCACCGGTGCGATGTTGACCGACTGCAACAAAAAAAATGACAATGCCCTCTGCTGCTTTAATGCGTTCGCTTGCATAACGAGGACTAACGAGGGCCTTAATTGCTGCCGCTCTTCATTTTTTGTTTGCTGGTGATGGAGACGACACGCACACACAAACACACGCATTTTTTCCACACTAAATGTGACCCGTAACCTTTACCAGTGAAATGTTTGAGAGGGAAAGTAAAAATATGCAAGTGAGAGCATGTGGTTGCACAAGTGTGCACACCCACTTTCTGTATATTTTGGATGTACTGGAGCTGTTGTTCAGAAGTAACATTCAAATTCATGTTAAATAGTGAGTATAAAAGAGTTTTGGGGGCTGACACTGACAAGTTTTTGAAACAGTCAGACTATCACCTCCAGGCTCTTCATTTGGGAACCAAATTCTTCTGGTTTTCATCAACATCAGTGTCGGTTTTCTGCGCACGCTGTAGAGTTTGGTGGCGGAAAAGTAAAACCTTACGAGCACATACGAGAGTTGCAAGGACTTGTTGAGTTATTACAAAATGTTGGCCAAATATCAAATGGCAGCCAATGCATGAAAAGTGCGAAAAAGTAGAGCGACCAAACCGTGTTAGTAACAAAATCGAATTGACTATTATTATTATTATTATTATCTAAACGTATACAACACAATTGACTTTATCATTCTTGTCATTAATACAGATGCTCTAACGATTAAAGATTAGTGACAAATGGACTTGTATCTCTTTCGCTGAGTACTAAATACAGGGACGCTTTGCTGACGAGTAATTCCAACACCATTGTTGGTACACCACACCCATTTTTTTTTCAACGCTTCACTTTGAGCTGCTTCAACAAGATCAGACTGGAAAACGAGCTGCAAATGAGTCACCGATGAAATTGCAGTCAAAGTTCTTTCTTGTATTTGATACGAAGAGGAGACACATTATAAGTGTTTTTGAAATGTCATCAGTTTTAGCGGGAAGTTCAGTCTCCAACTTGGGTCAACAAACTTGACTATCGAGACTAGAGCGAGGACGTAACAAGCTGAACCTACCACACCGTTCTACGGAGGCCAATGGGCGTTTGTCACCAGGATGACCCAGGCTAGGATTTTGCGACATCGGACACTCAAAGCCTGAAGACAAAAGACAGACATTTGCACTTATGGAATCATTGATTCAAAAAAGTATATTTGTATCATCTTCAGTTTTGCAACAATTAGTATGAGAATCCATCCATCCATCCATTTTCTGTACCGCTTGTCCTCACAAGGGTCGCGGGGTTGCTGGAGCCTATCCCAGCTGGCTTCGGGCAGTAGGCGGGGTACACCCTGTACTGGTTGCCAGCCAATCGCAGGGCACACAGAGACGAACAACCATACTCACAATCGCACCTATGGACAATTTGGAGTGTCCAATTCACCTGCCATGCATGTTTTTGGAATGTGGGAGGAAACCAGAGTACCCGGAGAAAAGCCACGCAAGCACGGGGAGAACATGCAAACTCCACCCAGGAAGGTCGAAGCCCGGACTTGATCTCACAACCTTTGCACTGGGAGGCGGACGTGCTAACCAGTCAGCCACCGTGCCGCCCCTAGTATGAGAATATAGCTAAGTTTCATTATAATTCACAAACTTGTTGAAAACACTGGAAAAAAGAGCTTGTTGCAACATGGCCCTGGTTGAGCTCATACTCTGCAGCCACCTGCTGGCCATTTTTTTTTTTGTAATAACTACCATTGCTTTAAGCGACCTCTTCAGGTTAGAAGCTGCACCAAAGCCTTCCGTATGCTCTCGGCGTAAACTCTCACGCTACGTCCCAGAACAGGACTTGCATTACAACTAACGAGTCCCCCACCACGCAATTTTCAAACTTTCATTGTGTAATGAGAAATGTGTGAGAAGAACTGAGCGAAAGGCACCCGAATCGTAATTTCAACGTGACTCGGGGGGGGAGCTCTCACACCCACTATCGAAAAACAAACACTTGCACACATGGTAAGGAAAGCAAGAATGGGTCCCCCGGCCAAGATAAACATGTGACCAATGGCTGAGCTCTGCTCATGAAATGACTGTAATTACTCTTGGGGCAATTCAATTCAAGGATAGGCTATTTGTTTGGTTTTTCTGAATGGAGGTTTGAATATGAAAACATTTACAGTTAAGGATAGCTGGTATGTTTGCCATTCCATCAGTCATTGACACTTGACCAAACAAGGGTGCTAACAGGTGCATTCACCTCGCCAGCCTCACCCTGGAGCTCGTTTGCACCTTGATGAGTCAAAGCTGAGACGTGCGGTAAGAAAGTCCAACGTCCATGCAAAGTCTGAAATGGGCCACAACCCAAATGTCAACGGTCCAATTTCCAAGCAAATGACTGTATGATTGGAACATTTCCTGGGACAGTTTTGACCCAAGGCTCTTTTAATTATCCAAGTGTCCGGAATGGAAAAAAACAAAAACAAAAAACGGTAATGTCATTATTGGCCCCATTACTAACCGTTTCAATGAAGATTTGGTGCTTGATGACTCGTTGCGAAAAATCCTGATATAAGTAATTATTATGTGCTATTCAGAAACAATACTGTAGCTATAAAAACTATCCAAAATGGAGGTTGAAGTTGAAAATGTCAGGAAAATATGCCACTTTTACAAGGACAACAAAACAAAATTGCATATTGAAAGATAAGACGGTCGCAGCTCTTAAAAACAAGCGGCAAGAAAGTATTCATCGTCCGGTGTGTGGAACTACCAAGGTGACATACTGCACATATTTTGCATGTTAAGCCACTAAACACATAATGACACCATGCCTGAATGTGTCAATTACACGCTTGACATTTTTGCACACAAAGATTCCTTGGTTTGAGATGTATATTTAAAAAAAAAAAAATCTCTTCCTTTTTTTTTTTTTTTTTTTTTTTTTTAAGAGCTCAGTATTGTTCATTCGGAAATGTCCTCATCATTGCTCTTTTATTTTTTTATATATATATTTTTATTATTATTATATATATTTTTTTTTTTGTGTGTGTGTGTGTGTGTGGGTGAGAATGTGTATGTGCGTGCGTGCGTGCGTGCGTGCGTGCGTGCTATCTCTTCTTAATTTCAAATGACATGCACGGCTGTCCGAAAATTAAATTCTGTGTCAATTGCATCCTTCTCCATCCTCGCGTATGCTCGTTTAGACACATTGTCTCTCTGCAAGTACTTTGGGGCTTTGTGAGAAATCTCTCATCTAAATGCTCCTAACACAGCCGTGACATCCTAGACAGGAAATGAGGAAACAAAAAGCATTCCAGTTCGCACCCCCCCCCCCCAAAAAAAGCCACCCACCCAAATAAAACATGTCAGATATCAAGTTATCTGTGGACGCTCTTACGCAACAGCCACTTTATGCAGTAAACATGATGACAATTTGTGGTGGCCTTATCAAAAATGTGCTCACTACAAACAATGCGACTGATTATATTCAGTGATTTGAATGGAATTGACGCTATCTTTTTGAGGCGCATTGAAAGAAAACAACTCAAACAGATTGGCAGAAACACAATAACAGGAACTGTCACGGAATGTCTTTATTCTTAACTTTTTTCTTTAATCCATGATGCGGAATATGTGCATTGCCTGGACTGTTGACTTACAGGACATACAGTATCAGATGATTCCATTTCCTTTCCCTCTCTTCCGCTTTCCTTCCAACGGTCCACTGATGCGCAGCAAGCACGTTGGGATGACCTTGAAAAAGACTTCCTGCGCTGTGAACAGGATACATGAACATGACATATAGTATATGCTGATAAGGCGTATTTTCTCAATCACTTGAGGTCAGTTCTGCTTTTCACTGATTGGATATCTATCTGAGCACATTGTTTGTCAAAACAATTCCCACTTGTCTTAATAATATGCAAAGTTTCTGGAGTTAAGTAGTTGCGACGAAGTGAGGACTTCTCAGTGTTTTAATATTATTAGAAAAAAAAACAAAAAAAACATTTTAAACACACAAATTAGCCAAACATCCATGCTGCAGCTCTGCTTACCTTTTGGGTTGACATCATTGTGCTTTCACATTTCTCTGAGAATGGAGGATCTTCAGACAGCCTAGCTTCCAAGTCATGTGTGAGATTTAGTAAAACAGACAAATAAACATTTGAAAGTCCACTTTCCTGTTAGTCTGTCAGCCACCGTTTTAGACCGGCCCACTAAAAACCCTGAAAGTTGTGTCAAATTGAGCCAAGTTAGCAGGTTGGTCCTGTTTTTGACCCAGATTGGGTTGTTTTTGACCCAGCAGTTTCAAGAGTACTTCTGCCAGTCAGACAGCCACAGATAAGTTTAAATCTTTGTTGATGACTTGAGAGTCGTTTGGTATACGCTGCACTTTGGTCCTAGACCACCTGGTGTCATTTCCATATGTCCCCTTTTAAGTATGTAACATGTGGGAGTGCCTGTTTCGCGCCACTCTCACCTTATTCTATATGAGAAACTGAGTTGGTTCTTAACCTGAAAATCTGGCTTCCTGTTGTTTTTGTTCTCTTGTGTAAACAGGTGTGTCCTTTTACTGTTTTCTTTTGTCGTTACATAGTGCAATATTGTGCCATGACTTCCTTGTGCCCGACTGCCAACTTGACAATGTTTTTTATTAGAGTCTACCATAGGCATCTTGTGGTGAAATATATATATATTTTTAATTCCCCATAATCCCACAATCGCTACACATAATCTGTAGCAGTAAATCTTTACAGACTCATTTAAAGTATAAAAAAAGAAATGCATCATTCCCCATAATCCAGATAGGAACATATTCAGTCAAAATGGAACATCTGAGTTCTTCCAGTTCAATTCAACTCTGTCCTGTCCTGTCCTGTCCTGTCCTATCCTGCCCAGCCCTGATCTCTTCGGTTTGAATGGTACAAGATTATATAAGCGTTTGCTTACTTGGCTTAACTTGCTATTCATGCAAACAACACTTCTGCGTCACAAATCTTGATCAAAAATCTTGCAGCGCATTTCATAACAAGCGTGGTTGCGAAACAACAAACTTGTTGTCACATGAAATTATCTTTGTTTGGTTTCATTCCAATTTGATGTACATTTCTCTTTGATCTAAGCGTTTCTAAAAATGTCCGATGTCTGCTCATTACGACAACGAGACAAAAGAGGCATGCATTGCCTTGTCAGGTCGCATCTCGTACCGGGGGACTGATGAATATTTGTTTAGAGGGTCAATTAAAATGCTGAACTTCCAGTGCCGGACCGTACCATGGCAAACCAACAATACAGTACAAGAATAAAATATGTAACCACATTAAAATGATGCATAATTAACATAACTTTTAACCTGAATGTATATTTTTATTTATTTATTTGTTTGCCTGTCCCCGTGGCTGTTGGGGAATTCTGCTACAAAAACAACAAAGTGTATTTCGTAGCTGTCTGACAGAAACCTCACGTGTCCCAAAAAATATGGTCAAATTCATTGTTTTTTTTTCCCAAAAATTGACACTAATGATCCTTCCCCACTTCGTCTGTTATTTTTATGCAATATGAACCCATTTCAAATAGCTTGAAAACAAACACAGTGCCGCTTTAGAACGCAACCTATGTTTGAGAAGTGGCGCAAAACTGCTTCCGGTTTCCTCGTTCCGCGGAAGCTTTGTGGCGTAATTGTCGCCTCTATTTAATGTGAACGTGTATTTTACACCATAATGTGTGAAAATAGTACGGTTAGCTACATGTAAGTTGTTTAAAATCGATTCTTCGTTCGCAGAATAACCCTCGCCAGTCACGGAGGCACGTCTCCGTTTCATACTAACGTCTGCCTAACGCACGGTGTTAGGACTTCGGACTTTGAATTGCACGGCTACCATTGGCTACGTCTTTGTACATTTTTAATCAATGTCAGCCTAATAAATTTGTGATTTTTTAAACATTAAATTAGCGATTGATTGAATGTATTTTTTGGGGTAGTGTTGATGTGAGTGTGAAATGGTATAGAAGGTGTCATAAAACTTAAACGAGCGGTGTCAGGGAACTCCAAACAAGCTGGCGTGTTTTTGACTTCCCAAAAAGTTGTCATTTTGTCAGTGCGAGGATTATGCCCGACAATGTGCGAATTTATGAGGATGAAGGATTAAGAATTCTTTCAGTATGTTTACTAGGTTGGTGACTCTGTGAACCCGTTTTGAAGGATGCCATTTTGGTGTTTTTTGACATGGGTTTGTCATTATAATCCTTTATTTTATGAAAATAATATGCCAGCTAATCCTAACCCCTATTGAAATTTGGGGAAAATATTGCACATGACCCGATAGTGTCGGGCCACCCGAAGTTCACTGACGCTGGCCCGACCCGGGCAAGGACAAATTGCTTAAATAAATACAATGGAATAAACACGTTTTTGCGTTTTATATATATATATAATATTCAATATTTGGAGTTGTATTCACTTCAATCGATCAGTCATCATTGATCTTTACCACATTTTTTGTGTGCCATCTTACATGCCAATCAAGCAATAATATGAAAGAGAAACAGCCACTTTGAAGGGTTTCATGGTTGTCTTTTTACACACTTGATTTTGTTTGGTCGTTTACAGTCGCTCGAGATTATGTCTGAAGCAAGAGACTTCCAGATCATCTGGTCCACCCGGTCTTTGAGTTGGGGTTGGGGTTAACAACAGGTGCATTGAACGTTTCTTTAAGAACCTTTGGCATCCTGTCACTTTAAGCGCTCTTAGAATGTCTCGCGAGCTGCCCTGCATTCTCGGAAAGGCAGTCATTCTTCCACGCACCAACAACTATTTCTTTATGTTTGATGACGGTCATAAAGTGACTTGTCCTTCCCTTTGTTTTAGGAGTTTTGCATGCGCGGTTACATTGATTGACAGAGCGGCATGGAGATAAAAGAGACTGATTGAAGGGGGTTACTATGGATCCTAGTTGTTTGTCATTTGACACTCCGTGGGCGTATGATTCCAAAGTAATCTTGATCTTGAATTTACTTCCAGATCATTTGAACCAAGGTGACAACAACGCAGACATCCATTTGTATTGGTCAAACATGGCAACAAGTTCTACAATTGAGAAAAAAACACATATCCAAGACTTTTGGGTTTTACTCCCATTTTCAATAAATTGAGTGGGAATATGATTTCCTGATTTCCTAAGTGCTTGACCGTTGTTTTTGTTGTAGTTTTGTACATCTGCGGACACAGGGTTGGATGGGTAGCTGAAATATTTGATGCTCCTCAACAACTGACATTCTCGGGAAATTCTTAGGATAGTTTTGTCAAAATACCCAAAGGATTAAGAATTGTACCAGTTTTGTTACAATGAGTAGCCATGAAAACAATGTAAAGGATCTTAGGGGCAGCACCGCATACACTCAGTGTGCACATTTGTGTATGTCAGATGCTAGCGTTGTTCAGAGGCTGCAAATCCAGGTCCAGAAAGTAAAAGCCGTGCCACAGATTGGCTTTAGCCACAGGTGCGTCTACCCAACTGGCAGGTAAACAAACTCTTACCTGCCTGGATTTGCCACCTCAGACGCTGTTGGCAAATTCTAATCTGTGTATTCAAAACTCAATACGCTCTGCTAACCTTTGACATGATCATTTTTTTAGAAAACCACCAGGAAACGATTCCGATTTTTAAAATCTTGAGCATGTTCTAACCATCTTTGTTTTCCTTTTTTTTTCTCAACAGGAAGACAATGAGATACCCGCCAGTGTGCTGGTCAAGGATTCGCTCAAGACTCCGCAACCGAGCCAGTATGACGCAGAGTCCACACAGCCCAACATGTCCATTGCCAGCTCCGTTGACGGTCTCCAGACTATCAGCCTTTCCTCAGAGGAGGATCTCGCCTTGGAAGGAGCAGATGGAGAACTGCTGGAGTACGGGGCTGCAGGAGGAAGCTCCCATTCGTTTGAGCGAAGGTCCGACAAGTTCAAGCGCTCCAGTCTGAAGAAGGTCGACAGCATCAAGAAGGCCTTCTCTCTCCAGAGTATCGAAAAGAAGATGGCGCAGATCAGCACCAAGATTGTGCCGCCGGAAAGGCGTGAAAAGATCATAAAGACCCTCAGTCCGACCCACCCCAAGAGCCCTTCTGCTAAAAGCTCCACGTTCAAGGTGTCTCCCATGACGTTCAACGTCAAGAAAATGAGAGATGGCGAGATTCCTTCGCAAGACCCGGCCCCGGGGGAAGAGGCCCACGTGGAGATCGCCGCGCTGGAATGTGTCGCATTGGACGAGGAAGCTGCGCACAAGAGTCAACAAATGCTGAGTCAGTCCGGCGCGGATGGCGTGAAGGCGGAGCTGGCAATCAACGGAGACACACCGAGTATCCAGTGTGAAATAAACAGCAATCGTTCCGCCGGGCTCGCCGTCCCCGAGCGTGACGACGACGTTGGTGAGGATAAAGATGAGGAGGAGGACGAAGAAGCAGACGAGGCCCACAAAAATGAAGAGAAGCAGTCCCTGACAGCAGCTACAGAAACAGTTGCTGTAAAGCAAATGTCTTAATTGCTGCTTTTTGTTTTCCTGCATTCACCCGGTAGGAGTCAAATGTTTCTCTGTAGTAAAAAGTAGTGGAGTAGGTCCGAATAGACTTCTTTGGACCAACTGTGCTACTTTCCTTTTTAGCTAGGGTTTGGTCACCATTTTTGTGGCCTATTGGGAAGTTTCAGTAAGAGCAAAAAAAATGTAGGTTGTGTTAAAAGAAAAGGGTGAATTTGTGAATAGCGAACTAAGCATAGGCGGGGATTTAACATCGTAAAAAGAGAAATAAAAGAAGCTAGCATAACGTTTTGTACTGTACATCACGGTTGCGGAATCGTCTCGCCGTTTCGGTGGTGGTGAATGAGACTCATTCGTTGTGTCCACCAACGGCCCAAGAATCAGGTCACTTCCTAATTAGATATCGTTTCACATCACTACCACGGAGTCCGCGAATTGGTTAATGACCACACACATTGATTTACGACTGTAAATATTAACATTTACATTTGTCGGGCCCAACCACAGAATACAATAATCGGTCAGGATAACCTTTAGAGACGTCCGATAATTGGACCTTGGCTGACTTTGATCGGAATCGGACTCAAAATGTGCCCACTTTATGGTTATGTTAAAGTTCAAATAATAAGTGAGGCTACTTGAAAACAGTGCCATCAGCTGGCGCTCTCAACTTGGACGGCAGCACATCTCCTAGGCACCGGTCCAGGTATCTCCCTCTCGCTGGGCTCGTCTGTCACTCTACTGAAAAACAGCCTTTGTTCTGGTTTCTCTCTTTTTTTTCCCAATCTGAAAACAAGTAAATCTTTGGCAACAAAACTATTGTGGTGGTGGTGGTATGTTGCCAGGTTATGCAAGAGCAGGAATGGGGATCCAGGGGTTGCTTTTCGAGGCTCCTTATGCTGTTTTCTAGGCAATATGTGCCCAATTTTACACTACTGGTCTCAAGACCTATCAAGGTGCCTGTGCAGTATCGTTACATAATCTAGTAGAGCAACTCATTAGTTGTCAATAGATGAATGCCGTAATCACACACTGACACTTCTTAACCGTGGAAAATAGAATATTGAAAACAAGTATATGTACCGAGTGACGACATGCTACTGGGCAGTTTCAAATGGGAAGTCATTCTTTTTTACCTTATCTTTTTACTGACTGCCTCTCCTCCGGTGACATGCAGCAGCATACTTCGAGTCCTGCAGCGTCTGCAACGTGCACAAGCTGGTATGAGTAATTGCACTCCTGAAGGAATGGATTCCTGTGATTTTAGGAGATAAGGCAATTGTAAAAAAAAACATGCTTTTTTTTTCTCCCCTTCTCTGCTGCGGGGTTCTTTGAAATTGAACATTTTCTAAACATTTTCAATCAATTGTTTAACTCAAGCTCCCGTGCAAGTTTCCAAATATGTAAATTTGAGGGGGGGGGCTGTATTAATCTTTGGCAAAGTGTCTGCTCCATGACAAAATTGTTGGGCCTTGCTTTTTTAGGTTTGTGGGCTACGTTTAAATTAGTCAATGGTGGCTTCGCATGCTGCTCTGCAAGGAGCCTCTAAAAATTGCTGGATTTGTTACCAGTCACTTTTTTTTTTTTTAAATATAGTTTCAAGCGGTTTGAAACGTGACCCAGCAGTCATGGTAATAAAAGCATGACAAAGAACCACCCACCCAAAACGAAGCAATTTCAACCAGAGAGTGACGAGAGGATGCTGAATTCTTTATCCTTTATATATTTTGACCGAACAATGTCAGAACTTTGATTAAGACACCTGGGAACGATGTTAATTTGTGAAAAAAATGCACAATATGTCTCCTTAAACCTGTATTTCTGTTTGCTCAACTGATATTGTATGGGATTAAATAAAGTTTAGACGTGCAGCAACAAACTGTATTATCATTATTTTCTAATGAACTTCATTATAGTGAAGCATGATTTGTCTTTTTTTCTCTTCTTAGAATAATGATTCAACTAAAATGTAACACTTTGCTCTGTCCAATCGGTGTGGTCCAGTGGTTTGAATCTTCCAGAAAGTAAGATATTCTCTGCTTCTCATCCTTGGTTTAACTTTTCTGTCATTGCCTTTTGTTTAAAGGAAAAAAAGAATGTTGCTTCTCTGTCTGGAAGTGAGACTGTTATTGACTTATTCCATTAAAAATAGTAATAAAAAGTTAAAAACAAGGTAGTGAAGTTGCTTTTCTACCGTCACTGTACAGTAGTTAAGCGAGCAGGAAACCACATCAACCAAAGATATTTTCCCTCACACTCGCAGTGTGTTCTCTCTTTTCTGCTAACATCTTGTAAACATACAAGAATCATATTTCAAACTGTAGCGTTGTATGCATCAATAAAGAAATAAAACACCCACTGTTCATTTGTCATCTTTGGACTCTTTTCAGGTTAAGTGAAGGGTGTTGCTTTTCACCAAGTAAATACCAACAGGAATCAGACCGACGTAAATCATCAATGCAGCACTATAACAGGCGCTGACAAGTTTAACAAAACTATTTAATATCCCTTAAGGTTTGTCATGCCTTATTAATTTAGCAGTTTGCATGTGTATCCCTGGTGAAAGTGTATGCGTTTTAGGGTTCACACAACCCAACGCACCCCTGTAGATATATCTATATGTATAATTCAGTAGAAACTAGCGACATAACATTTGCTAAAAACAAAGAGCAACATGAAATTGTGTGGACATGATTTCTATCATAACAAGATGCATGATAAAGTCTCACTAATCAATGACCGAAAATGAACAGGAAGTCGTCCATTTTGTTTTGAAGCAGCCATTTTCAGGGCTTGTACTTTGCTAATGAACTCAAACCAGGGAATTCAGCCAAATGAGACCAAATCTGAAGCAGTTAAACTAGACATTTGGGTGAGGTTACAGATGTTCGCCTGCGTCATCAAATGCGACTGGAGCATGGTAGCAAAGTTTGATCATTTCCAGGATTGTCGAAGTAAAAAAATAAATAATAATAATACCCCCAGACCAGCTTCAACTATTAATATGAAACATAGTAGACATTTCATATAACAAGACGCACGAAAAACGATCTAGTCTAAATATATGAAGTAATCCAGGACTCGTACTTTTAGCCGACTTTCAACGAGGGAATTTGCCCCACTTAGGTATCTTCAGTCGATGTTGAATCATGGCATAATTAAGTTCGCCGGTATTCCCTGCAGGAGCAACATTTGTTATCTGGTTGTTAAACTCATTTGAATGTGATTTAGTAACGGAAGAACCGGTCTGACCTGTATATGGGCCACAGGAACACGGTTTAAACGGCCGGCGAGACCAGGTCAAGAGGCAGGTGGATTTGTTTCGCGGTGCTTGCCTCCCTCTTGTGTCCGCGTCACGACAACGCCTCCTGTACATGTTGGAACACGATATTCTGCTTCCACTGAATACTGTGCGTTTATTCCAGTCGGTGGTGTTTAAATTCAGTCCTCGAGGGCCAGAGTTTTGCAGGTTTGCAATGCACCCCTTTGCCAGCAGAACTAAAGGTTGTATATAAAAAAGTCACCGTCATTGCAGTATCGTCACGGTGGCCGAGAGGTTAAGGCGTTGGACTCGAAATCCAATGGGGTTTCCCCGCACAGGTTCGAATCCTGTTCGTGACGTTTTCATCTTTTATGGTGTATTAATTTTGTTTTGTACACGCTTTGTCGTTTCAGGCGAACGTTTACGTTGTGCCGACATGTACTGTCCTGTGGTTCGGAAGCGTTCGGAATTCAGTGTGTAAGAACCAACCACATCAGTTATTTTCTACAAACACATATATGGTATCAATTTATGCTTGCGCTTGCTATGAAACATTGTATAACCCTTTAACCGAAGTAACATACGATCAGTCGATTGAACACGATGAGGAAAAACACATGTGGTAACTTAAAACCCCCTGTGAATGAGGACAATGGAACTGTCCGAAGTGTATAAATACCCGGCAGCGTCTCTATGACGTACGACGTCCTGACTGAGGCATACTAGTGGAAGCACGGCAGTCTGTGGCTTACCCCCCCCCAAAAAACTTGCTTAGCTGTCCAGCTGCGTATTTTGTACACATTTATCTAGTAATGACAATTTAGCCGAGGGCACTTATTCGAACCACTGTCAACTTTAGCCGGCTGCTCATTTATAGAGATACACATCGATCAGACGCACTATTGTGTTGGTTACACTAAAAGGCAACACAAAGGAAATGCAGTCGGTTGGTGTTGTGTAAATTATAACATTCTTCTTTTTTTTATTTTAAACAGTGAGGCTTTACAGTTAATTTAAACTCAACTACGAGCCTAAACGGCAACGATTTTTGACTCGGGATTTTCCAGCCGGGTAGTTACATTTTTAATGTACGGCGATTGCGTTGCTAAATCATAGTAATTAACTCAACTTTTTTTTTTTTTTACCAAAATCCTCTCATATATGACGAAACCAGCTGTCATTGTAACTCTCGCCATGTAAAGTAACTCGACTAAAAAAAATTAAAGTAGCTAACAAGCTAGCTGTCCTTGTTAGCCAGATAGCGGCTAGGTAGCATTAGCACCAGAGCTCGTCGCCATTATTGCTCGGAGGCTGTTTTCTTTTCATTTAGCTCTTGTGACCAACGTGTGTGATTTAACTTCAGAAAGGTAATTGTGTACATAAACGAGCGCTGTGGGTGCTTGGTTGTTTCCCAAGCTAACATGCTAGAGCGGCTAGTGCTAACGTAGCTGGGTTCGTCGTCTTCGGTTGGTTTGTTGGCAGCGACACGGACAATGGCAGCACCCTCGGCCGAGGCAGTGTTCTTGATTAAAGACGTCAAGCCCGGCTCGAAAAACCTCAATATTGTATTCATCGTTTTGGAAATAGGTAAGTGTTGTTAGCCCACACGGTGGCTCTTGAATGTCCTTTTGCTCAGACGGACCGCGTGTGCTTAAAGGGACAGGCGCGTTTTGAGGGCTTCATGTCGAGTCCTCGTTTTACGACGCGAACGTTACTCTAATTTGTACACATGTCGCAAGGTGGTCATGTGATTATCGTAAACGAAAAACACTTGTAGGCCATCAAAACGGCGTCGTAGTCTATTACAAACGTACGCTAACGCAGTAGTAAAATTATTATTACATTGTGTGGGGAAAACAATTGAGGCCATAAATGCAAATCAAATGAAATCAGTAACATTGCATTATTATGCCGCCATTCACTCGAAACATTTATATTGCATTAAATGTGCGTAGTAAAAAAAGATCATGAATATGAAAGAAACGTAAAAACATGTTTGAGATGTAATCATATGCTACTCAAATTTAGCAAAATATTTGTAAGAAAAAACAAACAAACAAACAACAATAAAAACATAATGCCTTACTGTGTTGTGCACTATTCATAACCCCAAACCTAGATCACGATAAGTATTTGTATGAACACTTACAGTCAAATGAACAACAGGAAGTATAGTAGTAACTTGTTGTGCCGCGTGACCACATTCTGACGCTGTGCAAACTAGTTAAGTGATGTTTGTAACATTGAAATAAAAAAAAAATACAGTAAATATTTGTATGGAAAACACCCCCACCCATAAACAAATGAAAAAAACAGTAAACGTGGCAGTAACCGAGTGTGCTTTCTTGTGATGACGTGCTGTTACGTAAATAATTGCGCCGCTTGTAACATCTTTAGCGCATTGAATAAACACTTTTAGGTCATAAAGTAAAATGTCACAAAATGGAAAAACTTGGGTACGGTGCTACTGCTAACACGACAGTGTATTCGCATTCCACTGTGCCGTTCACAACCACGAAACATTGTGTGCCGCGGCTGCCAAAGAGCAAAAGATCCCGCGTACCCTTGTAATGCTTTTGTTGTGCTAGGACGAGTGACCAAGACCAAAGACGGTCATGAAGTGCGATCCTGCAAGGTGGCGGACAAAAGCGGCAGCATCGCCATCTCCGTTTGGGACGAGCTGGGCAGTCTCATTCAGCCTGGCGATATTATCAAACTCACCAGAGGGTAAGCATGCCAAGCGTTCCCGAAGATCCCGGCGGGGGTAAGAAAAAAGCGCAAAGACGTTTACAAACGCTGTTGTAAACGCGTGGCTTGTATGTTTAGATATGCGTCCATATGGAAAGGCAGCCTGACGCTCTACACCGGAAGAGGCGGTGATCTGCAGAAGATCGGAGAGTGAGTAACTTTAGTCGCATACACGGAAAAACTGTGATAAGTATATTTTTTAATTGAGGTAATATGAGAACAAAGTTTAAGAATAAATGGTCTATTTTGTCTGATTAGTCGTCAATATTCTGAGAAATTATTAGCATTGTAGCACTTTGAGAAATGTATAACCAAAGATTTTTTTTTTTTTATGCAGCCCAACGACTCCATTTATGCACGTCTATTGGAATCTTGACATTTGAGCACATAAATGTCAAGCGACATAAACATATTTTTGTAATAAAAAGCCATTTCAGGCTTGCTCTGCTTTTGTTTTGATATTCTTTGTCTTGTACTGTGAAGTTCAAAACCGTCGACTGCGAACGTGCCTGCCTCATTTCGAGACGGCTCTTTGAAAGCAATCTTTTCCAGCTTTTCTTGACTTTTGAACGCGACCTTTTTAAAGCGCGTCTCCTTCTTTCCCATCCAGATTTTGCATGGTCTATTCGGAAGTGCCCAATTTCAGCGAGGCAAATCCGGAGCTGCTCACAACAAACCAGCAAAACAAGTCGGTGAGTGCTCGTGCAGCCTCATCCAGCTTGACACCAAGTCAACACATGAGAGACTAAATGTCATTTGCCTTTGAGGGATTATAAGTGGGATAATACACGCACGCACGCACGCACATACACATTCTCACCCACACACACACACACAAAAAAAAAAAATAATAATAAAAAAAATAAAAATAAAAGAGCAATGATTATGACATTTCCGAATGAACAATACTGAGCATTTAAAAAAAAAAAATAATAAAAAAAAAAAATTAGTGGGATAATAAAAAAAAAATTATACTGTTGTAAAATGTGTTATTTCATTTCATTATTAACTTCTCCTGCTCGTTGTTTGCAATATTGGGGTTAAGCGGATAAAGAAACTAAACACCGCAGTGCAGATGATTTGAGAGTTGCTATTTCCACTTTGACCAACAGGGAAAACCTGACCAGAATCAGCGAGGGAACTCGCCGCCCAATCAGAATTCAGGTACACCAGCTGCACCAGGTAAGTCATCGATCATTTCCGTTTTATATAGCTTCCACATCGTTTGTTATACATCTGCTTAAAGGAGATATAGTATGCCCCCCCCCCCCCCACCACAACTAAGCTTAGTCTTTTTTTTTCCTGGAGAGCTCAGTATTACAGTACCACAACTTGGTCTTAATAATGTCACATTACACTATTGTCAAAAAAGGATTAACAGTTACACCAATTACTACTTTCTTATCATCCAGGGTTTTGCATCATCGTATGAAAACAGCACAAAAAAATGCTATACTGAGAGCGTGTTTGAAGAAAGAAAGAAAAAAAAACACATCTCAAATCTCTTTCTTACCCTTCAGGTAATGGTTCCATGCCACCATTTTCCTCCAACAGCGGCGGCGGACCTGCACCGGGCGGCGCCCGCGACTCTTCATTCGGGCGGCCAAACGGCCGATCGCCCGGGAATGGAGCGGCTCAGTCTGCGGCCGGACCCCCGTCTGCCGCCGCCAAGTCGTCAGTTAGCATTAGCAATGGCAGGGACCCGCGACGTGCCAAAAGATGAAATGGCGGCTTTCCGCATTTAACTCAACAGTCACGTGCAGAGTAGCTGCATCCTTCTTTTAACACGGATTAGATTGTGTCTTTAATCGCTTGCGAATCTGTGGTTGCATTGTTGGAACTCCTTGACTCGAGGAAGGGGGGGGTCTACTCCAGTCCCCGTTAGGAACCCGTTTAATGTTAGCATAAGCCACAACCTCGCTGTAAAATTCTGCCGTGTTGTACACTCGACTTGAACACTCGGTGCACTTTCTTCTCTTCATTTCCAAGTGAGGAAAATGTTCTATCATAAATAAATCGAGCAGAATTTTGTCTAGCCCAGCGCCTCAGGTTGACTGCATAGCCAAACTTGATCTGAATTGACAGCGAAGGGGGGGCCATTGTTAGTTGTGGAGTCTTACCACGGGTAAGTTGATGAGGTTGAGTTTTGGGTTCCCCACTTCTTACTCTTGCTTGCCACAATTGTACCATCTTTCAAGTGGGACCACGACAAGCTTGGCAAAGACAGTTCACCAACTAAATTTGGCAACAGTTAAGTTTTTTTGGGGTTTCTTTTTTTTAATAAACATGAACCCAACAACCAAATGGACATTTGCTTCCTGTTGATGGCCCAAACCTCAGTGAGTGTGTACTTTGTGAACCACTTCACTTTTAAGCAATGTATTGCCTCAATGTTTCTACATAACCATTTGTTGCACCAAGCACCTCACATAATGACTCTTCGGCTTGCCCAATTTTGTCTCCCCTATGCAATGTGATTCACTTTTTCATTTCAGTGAGTTTTATGTACTCCCAAAAGCTGCTTTGATGTCACAGGTCCACGTGGCTGATTCATATCCAGACTTTTTTTTTTTCTGTCTTTGGCTGTTTTCATGTACTTATACATTTTATTTACTGACGGAACACATAAAAACATGAGTATACGTTACTGATTCGTGTGTATGTTTACTCAAAAGGAGTGGGACAGGACAAAATATGCGCACACCATCATTTGTGACTTAAATGGTCCCACGAACTACTTGGGGACGACTGGGTGAGCAAATGCAGCGCACCTTCGCTTGGGCGTGCAATGCGCGATACTAAGGTGCGCTCGATTCGCTCACCCTTATGTCCAATACTGAGCGTCATCTAATTCTTGGCCACAATGTAGACTTTTGTACGCATTTGAAGCACATGTTGTGAACAACACAAAATGTTCCCTCATGTTTAAGACGGAGCTCTGTACTGTGGAATGTTTCGAAGTTTTGCCCAATCAACTTAGCACCCCAGCCAAACCTTTAGGCACATAAGCAATTCACCTGGAATACACTTTTGTGCGCCTGAATCCGATTCTCATTACACTGCAATTGGTGGCGATGAGATTTGTGATGTGTGAAGCACATGAGTAGAAATCTGACGTCCGACTCGTGTCACCACAGACGTGTCAGTCATGAGCTACACGGGAAACTTCCTCAACCTCGGTGGTCAGCCTGGATATCATGTGCTGGTATTTCAGTTTCACTATGTGTTGACACCGCAGGGTCCCGGATGTCCACTTGAGATCTTGCAAGAATTGCAAATTGTGTTCACTTATATGTTGAGATATTGCAAGCATTTTTGGTTATCAACCCGGCCCTTTAAATTAAAATACATTTGAGCAGTTTTTACCGGCATCTGATTATTCATCAATTTGTTGTGTGGCTGATCACAGTTCATACTGTACATTTATTTGTGTTCACAGCCCGTGACAAAGGCGAGTTTGACTTTTCCCAAAATGCACCACCCCCCCCCCCCCCCCCCATCAAGTGTATTCTGCTGAATGTGTTTTAGATGTCCTGAAATGCAACCCCTAAAACGCATTCAGAAGCACTCCATAGAATAATAGGAAGAAAACAAATGCAATTTCACTCATGGACGTGAAATTGGGCGGCTGTTTCTATGACATTATTATTATTTCTACAACAGCACGCATGAAAATGTCTCAAGGCCCATGCCTGGAATTGAACAGGAAGTCAGCCATTTTGGTTTGACTCTGATATTTTGGAGGCATTGCTAGGCTCGTAAGTTAGAGAGAGAAAGAAAATCAGCCCGGTGACACCAATTTTACCACTTTAGACTGAATTTGTGGGCATGACTGTCAAAAACGGATGCACAAAAAAGTCAGCCATTTTGGGGATTTATTTTTATTTTTTATCACCTGTGCCATCTAATGTGGGTGGAGCATGGCAACAAAAAGGTGGTGCGAGGACAAGATGTGTCTGCATCTCTCATTTCTGAGTATTTGTTCATTCGGTGTTTGTACGAATTATTGAACATTTTATACACTCCCGGTTTATCTTTCATGTCCACAAATGTTGTGATGGTGTACATCTTATGACAACACATATGGCCCGCTTGTCAAATGGGGAAGTGCTCTTTTGTTTTTTTGGGTGGAAGACAAGCAAGCATCCAACCATCTGATTTGAGTAACATCACAAAACTTTTCAGCAACGCACAAAGAAGACAAGCTGAGGACCAGCAACAAACATGAGTAAGTCACCATTTTTTTTTAATGCTTGGATATCAGTGAGCTGACATATTATTTCAACAATCCTAAAGTACAGCATTTTGGTTTGTTAGCATGTGAAATCAGAATTTATTTACCCACATGGAAAAAGTTGGTCGGAAGCAAGAAAATGCAGCACTGGTGATGGGAGGAGTGTCAAGAAAGGCAAATTTCTTGTTCCTTATCTTCTCGTGACATACTTTAGCGCTTCGCCTGCTGCACGGGAGCCACCAGAATGACTGGCAAGTATTCACGCCCTTCAAATGATGGAATCAAATTGAAACGACACTTTTTGCTGCTTTTAAACTGAGAGCGAAAGGCAGTTCTTATTGCGTGCAGTTTGAAAGAAACACATTTTTACATTTTCTGTGTTTTAAAAATGGCCAGTTTACAACTATTTGCTCTTGTTTCGGTTCTGAATGTTGAGATGCGATTTGGTCGCGCAAGGGTGGATCTAGTCAAGTGGGATAGAGGGCCGAGACCACCCCAAAAGGTTTTAGTTACTGTCTGTAGCAGTTTTTCTTAAAATAACTTGAAACCATAAACAATCGATGATTGATTGATCGACTGAAGTCAAAGAGTTTCAAAGCAGCCCTTGCGTCCTTCCGTTCTTCTGTCTGCAGTTCTGTATGAAAACGTTTGGACAGCCCTGCTTTAAGTTGACTGTCGAGAGTGACTCCGTTTACATGCAGTCGATATCCGTTTTCTGAAACATTCAGGTTAACCCGTTTCAGTGAACAGAAAGAGTTCTGTTAAG
This sequence comes from Leptonotus elevatus, assembly GCF_054856555.1. Classification (NCBI taxonomy): domain Eukaryota; kingdom Metazoa; phylum Chordata; class Actinopteri; order Syngnathiformes; family Syngnathidae; genus Leptonotus; species Leptonotus elevatus. Next base: position 22,025,869 of record NC_141250.1, read on the forward strand.
TTATTAACATTGTTTTTCAGTTTAAATTTATATTTTAGCCGTTTTGGATTTAGTTAACTCAGTATGGCTCAATGAATAGAATTGTATTCTTATCTGTGTTACTTTCATGAGAAAGGGCAACGGGTTCATACATTCATTCGCTATCTAATGGGAGGGCCGGTCTCTGCTGGTCGGAAGGGAGTCAGGCTTATTATTATTGTATTTTTTTTAATCTGATTTATACCCATGGGAACAGATTCTCTTGTATTCACTGAGTTGTAACCAAGTGTATTGTGGGCTGATGGGAGGAGACTTCTAGTCTCCCACTTTTCTGAATAAATGATGATGTGACGGGGAGCCGAGCACACAATTCTGAACAAACCGCTTGAGAGTTCAAATTGTTGTCAATCAAAAGCTTTTGATACCTTTGCAAAGGGACTTCTTCACCAGGATCTCACCATTCAGTTAATTGAACACGCAAAGAGTACAATACTTAATATTGTCTACTCTAACAGTTCCTACAGGGGTTAGAAAAGGGTCTTGTTCAGATTTTTATGCGTGTTTACATGACTTTTCAAAACCCGAATGTTTGGTTTTTGAAAGTTATAGACTCCATAGTCAGTGTGAGTGGTTGTTTATTGACTGGCAACCAGTCCAGGCTGAACGGCAGTTCTTTGGCCGAAAACAAAGCATCTAAATTGTCACTAGTTTTCGATATGGGTGCGTCCGTACATGCCTCACAATGAACCGATAACCATAGCAGAAGTCAGCTGGGATAGGTACAGAAAACGGACAGATGGATGACAATTGAGTGTGAATTTTTCTCAATCTCACCCTCAGATCTAAGCTCCGCGGTGTCCTACACCATCGACTTCGGCTCAGCGTACGACGAACTCAACTTCACTTATAACGACACCGACTTCATCATCAACCCCGACACGCAACCCTGCAGCCCGTTTACCATCCCGTACGCCGCTGCGGTTTTTATCAGCATCTTTTACGTCGTCATCTTCCTTTTGGCCATTCCCGGAAATGTAGTGGTTGGCCTGGTGATCGGTCTGAGCAAGCACGCGCTGCCCCCTTCGGACCTTTACCTCCTGCACCTGGCCGTGGCCGACATCCTGCTGGCCGTCACGCTCCCGTTCTGGGCCACCTCAGTCTCCAAGGGATGGGTGTTTGGAGACTGGCTGTGCAAAATCGTCACCATGGTCCAAGAGCTCAGCTTCTACTCCAGCATCCTCTTCCTGACTTGCATCAGCATGGACCGCTACATGGTCATCGTCCGAGCCATGGAGGCCCGCAGGTCCAACCGGCAGCTGCTGAGCTGGGGAATCTGCGCCGCGGTCTGGACCGTCGGAGCGTTCCTGTCCTTGCCGGGACTGCTGTACTCGTCTTTCTCCTCCTCCGGTCACATGGTGTGCGCCGAGTACTACGACCCGGGCAGCGCCGACGAGTGGCGCCTGGCCACCAGAGTCCTCCGCCACTCTCTCGGTTTCGTCATCCCGCTGGCCGTCATGCTTCCCTGCTACGGCGTCACCATCCAGCGCCTCCTTCGCATCCGCGGCGGCTTCCAGAGGCAGCGGGCCATGCGGGTGATTGTGTTTGTGGTGGTGGCGTTCCTGCTGTGCTGGACGCCGTACCACATCGCGCTGATGACGGACACCTTCTTCCGCGCCAGGATAGTGCAGTACGGCTGCCCTGCCAGGATGGCGGTGGATCAGGCCGTGCTGGCCACCCACAGCCTGGGCCTGCTGCACAGTTGCGTCAACCCGGTGCTGTACGCGTTTGTGGGAGAGAAGTTCAGGAGGAGGTTGCAGCAGCTGATGAGGAAGATGGGCGTCCTGGAGAGAACGTCCGTGTCCAGGACCAGCAGGTCTTCGCTCACGTCCGACGCCACGTCTACGTTCATGTAAACAACTCAAAGGACACGTTCTTTGGAAAATCAACAAACTTTGTATTTGGTCAATTTTCTATGATTTCAATATCTGTCATCTCATTTTTTAGCGTCTTTCTTGGATTTTAACTCATTCAAACCCCAAAAACGTGTAAATACGTTTTTTAATACTTTGCCCTTCACTCCCAAAAACGCATTCATACGTTTTTTTTTTTAAAATGCTAGAGCATACAGAAGGCTTTGATGCACAATCCATATTCTCCTTCACGTAAGAGGAAAATATATTTCTCAAGTTTTGCAACACGTTAGCACATGCCACCATTATGACAAAACAGGAAGTTTTGTTCCACCTCAAGACAAAATTATCTCTTTGTTCTTTTTTTTTCCTTTTGGTGAAATAGGGTGACTTTGAGTTTTAAGTTAGCAATTTAAATACACTGATCATTGATTGGACGATTAACATCAAAGGCATTTTACCGCCCCCTATAGGGCAACCACGTGAACTAAATGATGATGAGCTGAGTTGATTTGATCCTGTCAGTTTTTATTAGGCCTCATATAATAGGAGAAAGACAACAAACTCTGCAATTGAAACCCCTCATGCATGCTTTTTGTGCGCACGCGCGCATGTGCGCGCGCTGCAGTTTAGCGTATGAAATGATGTTCAGGCTGACTGAAATGTTACTATGACAACCGGGAAATGGAAATAGACTTGTCAACATGTGATGTACTGAGACCCAATACATGAACTCTTACATGTCAATGTAACATGCTACCATGTATATAACAATGCATGACCATCCTCCAGTTGTTTAGGGATTATGCAGACATTCAAAATTAGGATGTTGTTTACAGATGCTAAAAATAAAAATCCAAAGCTAAATGTGTTGTGACAAACATTTTGCTTTCTCCTTGAGCTGTAAAACATTCGAGAAAGACAGAAAGCATGTCAAGGCTTCATCTTAATTAAAACAACCACATAAGTTTGCTTTCGACAATGGTATTATAGTTCGCAAAAAGTAATGAAATAACAAAAAACAAAAAAAAAATTAACGGAATAGAATAAAAATGAGAGTGCTGTTAAAAAAAACGAAGAAAATTAACAAACTAACTTATAGCAAAAATGTCCTTTGTTTTTATATTTGTCATTTAATTTCATAGTTTATTTGAAATAAATGTATTTTATCGTTAGTGTTCGGCCATACAGAAGAAGGAAGGTCCTTTCGGGATTGTCGTTTACTTTATTACATAATACTTATGGCAACTTTTTTTTTTTAGTCTTGCATGCTACAAATACACACAAGTACAGTATAAATAAAACTAATACTAAAACGTTATTTGTCCCCCTTATTTTTTTGTGTTGTTTTATAATTGTGCTGAACATTATTACATATTTAATAACTTCTTAATAACGTCCTTAAATGCGATCGCTGTCCCGTGCCCACCACCCCTCCGCTCTGCCAAGTTTGGGTTGTCGCACCACCTCACACGTTCTACTGACCCCAGGCTGGCTAAAAATGACAACGTGGGTGGGACCCTCGCTGGTGGCAGCTGCCATTGTAAGGCTTGCTGGGCCCATGACGGTCATTTCCACCAACAAACTGGCAGAGGTGGCGGCGGCGGCGGCGGTGGGGAGATCATGCACGGGGTGGATTAGCTCATGGGAAAAGGAAGGCAGGGGGGGGGCAGGGGGGCAGCGTCCAACCCACTGGACAGTGGCTTGATACTCAGCACCAGAAACCAAGCGAGACTTGCAGACTTTTGAAGCCAAACTGTCAGAAGATTTGAAGTGACGGGGAATGGTGACCGAGAGCTCAAGAGCAGGACGAGAAGAAAAAAAGCACAGTCGTCACTTTGAAGAGGCAGAAGTCGAAGGAGCTGTTAATGCAACATGATCCAAGGGGTCTCGCACTAAATATACCACTGTGTCACCAAGTGGCACCAAGCTCCTTCTCCTCAATCACCAGGTAACGTTTTTTTTTTGGGGGGGGGGGTTTACTTCAACAGCGAGGACATTTGAGAGAATTTCATGATCTGAACTTCCAAAAATGGGACTATTGAAGTCACAATGAAAAAATCAGAAGGCGACGCGTCCCTCAAGAAGGGGGCAAATGAAGCTGCCCCGAGTCCCGCCGTCCCACCCAAACGCTCCAAAGGCAGCCCGGAGGCCAGAGGACCGGCTCATCCCAGCCCGACTCCGCCGGTTTTCATGAGAAAAATGCGGAACGCCGCCGTCGGGACGGGTTGCGACATCCGGCTCAAGGTGGCCGTTTGTGGAGACCCCCAACCTTGCCTGTACTGGTACCACAATGACGAGCTCCTCAACATGGAAAACCAGGAATACGGAGGCCTCTGGATTAGGGATTGCAAGCCCAGTGATGCGGGTCTCTACACCTGCATTGCCAATAACCACCTGGGGGAGGCCCGCAGCAGCGCTGTACTTGCAGTCTTGGATCTGGGGGAAGGTGAGACGCACTTTTAGTATTCGTGCCACGCGGGCGTCACCCGTGTTGTAAATGTACGTTTGACCCGTGAGGTTTAAGTCACGAAACATTCATTGAAACATCATCTTCAAATATTCAGCAAACAGTGGTGTCAATTCCATGTCTAAGAAAGTAACAACTCTTGTCAGTTTGGCTTTAGTCACAGGTGCTTCCACTCAAGGACTCGTTTACCTGCGGAGGAGCTCATTTAGCTCCCAGTTGAGTAGAAACACCGTTTTGGCGAAAGCCAAACGGTGCCAGGGTTTTTACTTTCTGGACCGAGATTTGACACCTCTTTCAATACAAAAATTCAAACCAAAATGGCCAACTTCCTGGTCAATTTTGGTCATGGGTTCTTGAGACTTTTTTTCATGTGTCCTGTTATGAGAAACGCATCCTCTCAATTTTGTGTCGCTCGGCAATTCTCTTTTTAAATGTTCTGAAAATCCTCGAGATGTTAACTGAACTTTGTCACCATGCAGAGGTGCCAAACTCTAGTCAAGGAAGGAGAAACCCCGCCACCGTTTGGCTTTAGCCACTCGACCGGCAGGTGAACGAGTTCTGTGGCACGGTTTCTACTTTCTAAACCTGGATTTGACACCTGTGGCCATGTTCCGCCTACATTGGATGACATGGATTTCAATCTTTCACAATTCAGCGTCAACCACCTGTTCACGATCTCTGCTTTTGCTCAAATTTTTGGTTTGGTCAAATTCCCAAGTCATTTGTTTAAGTACAAGTCCTGGAATTCGACTTTCTAATCCATTTCAGGCATAGTCCTTGAGAATTTTGTTCACATTTGGTGTTGTCCAGGGCAATGTTTTCTTAACTTTCTGTAGGTGCCAAGGATTTCTTTTTGGATGGTTGTGCTTGGGACCTTTTGATTACATAACAAAGGAAAGTTTTCTCTAGTACGAGGACGATAACTTCTACTACTACTTTGCGTTCTTGCTTGTTGAGCGTCACCATTTCTGTTTCTATTTTGTAGTTCACAGTTTTGGTTTCATGCAAAAGCATCCATCCAACTGATTTAAGTTAGAAACTATGTGGCATTGAAAAGCACTCTTGATTAAATGCCCAATGAAATGGGGGGGGCACAGTCTCATTTTCAAGGACACGCATTCATGCGGATGCTCCTGCCATCCATTATTCATACGGACAATGTGGTACATCGTGATTTCTTAGAGTCCACTCCACATAAAAAAAAAACGAGACAACAAAAATATCTTTCACTCTCCAGATCATTGGAGACTCAAACTGGGGTTCACGGGCCAAAGATTGGGGTTCACATTATGTCACGTATCATCAATCTAACATCTCTGCATGCGCATTTATTTACTGTTGTCGTTCTCAAGATCGGTCTTGGTCTCTTAACCACTTTTTAAGGGTCTTGGTCTCTTAACCACTTTTTAAGGGTCTTGGTCTCATCTCGGAATCAAAGGCATTTTTAACTTGTTCTTGTCTTAGTCTTAGTCTTGGACTGGGCGGACTCTGGATTTTTTTTTATCAAGACCGGTACGCAGAATGCAGGTGCTCACATGCTGCCTTCCCAGTGGCGCCAAGAGTGCTGTGCACCCACAGAGTGGTTGAAGACAGGAGTCGGCAAACCTGTCCGTAATTAAGTTTGGTTTCCAAAACCATAAGGAGGTCATTTGTAAGCGAAAACACTCTGCCAGTCCAGTCCGTCAGGCAGTAGGAGACAGAAAAGGTTCTAGCAAGATGCGTTGGTTTGACGGGGGATATAAACGTTGTCATTCACATTTCGTGTCCCGTGGATAATCAGCTACTCAAGTTCGTACCTTATCAACTCTTTTTTTGTCTGAAGTTTGCGGTTTACTGGCGCTACGTCTGGCTTTTCGTGAGGTGCTGGTTATTGACTGGCTAATGTTGACGTTAGCTAGCTGTGTGGGTTAGCTAGTTAATTAGCCTACCACTGAGCTGTGTTGTAAGCGAAACACAAGTTTTACTACGACACGCTGGTGCGTTCAGAAACGTCCTCTCCAAACATTCGCACTCTCAGTGTTGTGTACCAACTTCAGAGCATGTTTTCGAACGTGCCCAGTTAGATTACATAGCATTGTCAAAAGCGCTGCAGAATGGAGAATTCCTTCCTGAGAGTATCCATCGTCACATGTGTTAGAGTAGGCAATATTAAGTATTGTACTCTTTGCGTGTTCAATTAACTGAATGGTGAGATCCTGGTGAAGAAGTCCCTTTGCAAAGGAATCAAAAGCTTTTGATTGACAACAATTGAACTCTCAAGCGGTTTGTTCAGTATTGTGTGCCCGGCTCTCCGTAGCATCATCATTTATTCAGAAAAGTGGGAGACTAGAAGTCTCCACCCATCAGCCCACAATACACCTGGTTACAACTGAATGAATACAAGATAATCTGTTCCCATGGGTATAAATCAGATTAAAAAAAATACAATAACAATAAGCCTGACTCCCTTCCGACACAGCAGAGTCCGGCCCTCCCATTTAGAGATAGCGAATGAATGTTTGAACTCGTTGCCCTTCCTCATGAAAGTAACACAGACAAGAATACAATTCATTGAGCCTACACTGAGTCAACTAAATCCAAAACGGCTAAAATATAAATTAAAACTAAAAAACAACGTTAATAACTCATCACATGTGAGATGTGTGCATCACTCTGTGTCAAAGTATTTTGTTGGTTTCCAGCATGAAATATCCAAGAAGTCATTTTTATCAAAAATACTGTGCTCGCGTGCTTACAACTGAATGCATCTTTTAAAAGGTCCTGCTGTTTGAACTCAGCGGTGCCCTGCGGCCATCTTTGCGCCAGAGACGGCAGGCGAGTCACTTTCACGTAAAAACACTGATTAAGAACTGAACTCACCATTGTGCCATTACGATGTCTGTCGTTTTTTTTTTGTAATCGTCAAGCAACATGTTTGAAGCGTTAAATGTCTGCAATCTTAGCGGTGAAAATAGTCATTCGGCGCCAAACCTTTTTTTTCCCCATCTACCGGTAATAATAAGGTAGGTTGATGTTGACGACATTGCCATAATGTGGTAGAGACGCTTTCCTGCCTACCTGGCTTGTGGATTTGTCACTGACAGATTTGAGTGGTGAGAACGAATCGGCGCTTCTCTTTTAGCAGCTAGGTTGTTAGTGGGGAAAAGTGCATATCAGTTAGCCATGATGGATTTCATTTCAATTCCTTTGAAATGTTCAAGTAAATAATTCCTATGACGTTCCGGGCGTACACGTTACCTGGCATTAGAATTATGAGTGGAAGGGGGTCCTTGCATACAATTTTGACCTGCGAGACCCCAAAAAGTTACAAACTCCCCGACACACAGCAGCGCTCGCTCTGATTGAAGCGTTCCGCAGTGACAAGTCTGGCCAATGCATTTCTCATCGACTCTCTCAGCAGGAAAAACACGTCTCGTTTGAAAAGTCAATCTTTTTTACAAAGTCATGCTGAGCGCTGCAGAACAACAGCAAAGTGCTGGAGCTGATACGCGCTTGTGCACTTTGGTCCGAGCCAAGTCATTCGTCAAAGCAGCAGCTCTGACACTGTCACAAAACGGAATTTAGTGCTACACTTCCCAAGATATTTTGCTGATCAGCGTATGCTCGGCAGTGACATCATCAAAACCCCAAAGCAATACTTATCATGAAAATGCTTCTTGAATTTTTCTGTTGAGTTTGATTAAAACTAAAATTGGCATGCTGATTCCAAAATGTCAGTCCGTTTTTTTTTATAGCACATCAACGTTTTTTTTTACTCTCCAGACACAACTTTACAGAAGAGAGCAATTAGAATAATTAACCTAGCTGATTATCGTGCGCCCACCAATAATTTATTTAATAAAAATCACATATACTTAAATTTAAAGAGCTCGTGGACTTTAAAACCGCCCAATTTATGTTTGAAATAAATACGAATATGCTCCCTTGCTGTTCAGAAGAGGAACATCGATGTTTAGGAAAACAAAAACCAGAACAAATGTGAAACAGAGACGAATGTCAGAGAAGGGAGTCAACTTGTGGAATCATTTCGATTGTGAATTGAAACTGTGCAACTCAATTAAGAATTTCAAGTACGTGTATAAATGCAAGTTACGAAATAGCAATGTAGTTTATAGTTATTACAAAAATATGGACAAAAGATATTTTTCTACATATGTATGTCAGTAATAATCACATATTTTTGTAAATATATGCATGTGTATATGTAGTACATAATTTTTACTTATTAATTGTTATGACCAAATAAATAAACTAATCTAAAATTCCACTGCTGTAGTAAGACTGTAGTAAGAAGCGCTGGTTACGATTGGATTCATTTCATATAACGGGGATCGTGGAGCTCAAAATCGTGACGTGAATGTCAGTACACTGTGAAATGTGTAATGTAAATAAATACAATTGAATATTTTTACTGTGCCATATTTTTTTAATTTGTTTCTGGTGATTTATACAATGCTTTGACTAAAATCACTATAAATAAAGGTATTATGACACTTATTATTAATTGCAGGGCATATATTGAAAAGCTACCAGCTTTCACACTTACATTCACACCAATTGACAATTTTAGAGTCTATTTTTTTTAGTGAGAGAAGCGGGGTGTCGCTGGTCTGATCACCAGTCAGTCACACGGCACATTTAGACGAACAACACTTCACACTTTACACTCACTCACACCAAAAGCAGCTCTTTAATAGCACGATAAGTCGGAAAGACAATAATTGTATGCTGCAAACGTAGAGCTCAGTATCAGCCGTCAAGGATACAAACATAATGCCATCCATTTTCTTTTTGCTTGGCAGCCAAAGACGTCAAATGAGTGATGAAACAACATCTCGGTTTGAAGTCATCAACAAGCCCCCACCCTTGACATAAAAGTGGGACAATCGGTCTCAAAAGTTTCCTCCACTTTAACCTTCAGTTTGATTGAGGAGGCGGATGATTTGCCGTGCGCGTGGTCTACAGCTGTCCCTTCACTCAACCATACTGCCTAAACATTTCTCTCTCTCTCTCTCCCACTTCCAAAATGTCTCTCTTGGCTGCCCCCGCGTCCACCGACTCTCCAGTTATTTATATAGTGGAATGTGCCAGGCCTTAGATTTTTGGGATGTTCGCAGGCCGGCGTCTCTCCTGTTACACAGGAAGACATCAGCGCTAATTTTAGCCCTGCCCAGTACAACTGTTTCTCCCTCCTGCTTCTCAGTATATTCAGTTAAATTCTTCAATCTATTTCCCACCTGAATGAGATATTTACGGCGATCCGCGCCAGTCCAACTTCAATTTTGGCAAATTGATAAGATCGCATTGTCATGTCATTGGCGCCGGCTATTTTTACACGCGAGTGGAATTTAAAGTCGTATGTGATCAGAGGAGTCATTAGTCTCGGTCATACCTGGACCGCCTTGCGATGGGAAATATAGGTTGTATGCAGAGACTGGCGGGCTAAATGTCAGATCCCAAGGCTGAAATGTTAAGAATCTCCGAGGTGTCACAAGAAAGTCATGGAAATTCAAATGATAAGAAATATTTAAAGCTGCAAACTTTTTCATGGCCAATCTTTGAAATGATCATCAAATATTTTAGGCCATGTTTCGCCAATATTAAATAGTGGAGGCAATGAGTGAATAGTGAGTTGTGCAATTTAGCGCCGGTCATCCATCCTTCCTGTTGCCATGACGGTCATGGGTCCTTGAGACTTTTTCGTGTGCTGTCGTGATAGACATTTTGGGCTCTAGATTTATTGACAGTGCAGGTTAAAACTGGCGCATCCATTTTCATGCAGGTGCAAGCCTTGTTCAGCATGTTTGGGAATTTAACAAACAAGCAAAAAAAAAGGAAATGGCTCTTGCCATGCTCGGCATTTTGGCCCTACCGAGGGACCCGACAATTTGGTGGCTGAAAGACTAAGTCTAAGCCTTAGCACAAGGAGTGTAATGCGATTTTGGTGAAATTAATTGAGGTGCAAGTAGACATATCGTGAGCTCCGCGGACATGTGTGGTGGCTATCATCATATTTCATTCATAAATAACCCACAACCCATTAAGAACACAGACTCCAAAACTTCAAAAACCTCCTCAAAACCCCAGGTGGGATTTTCAAAAGGGCTTTTCCTTCATCTCATTGTCTTTTGTTGTCATTTTGCTGTCATTTATATTCTCTGCTGTGTAAAGCGTCTTAGAGTGTCCAAAAAAGTAAGCTATGTAAAGTCTATGAATTATTATTATTATTATTCATAAATATGACAACCAGAGTTATGAAATCCAAGTCCAGAAAGTCAAGACATCGCCACCGTTTGGCTTTGCTCAGCCGGCAGGTAAACAAGCTTCCCGGTAGTGGCTTGAGTAGAAAGAGGAGAAATTCTGGACTGAGATGTCCCGACCTGAAGCTCATTATCTTGAGAAATGATTGCTGTTTTACATAAAAATCCCTGGACACTTGTTTATATTGTGACACACACCGTCATTGTACTTTGAACTTTTTATAGCGCTTGCGGGAGATGTGTGCTTGGCCATGGTGAAAATGTCAGCGTTGCTCTGGGCCATGATGGCTCCCCTCCAGCGTGGTTGGACGCCAGCCTCAACATGGCGTATTCCTCCTGGGTCTTAAGTCGGACTCAACAGGTGGAGCTCCTTTTACACTGTGGAAATCACCCTGCACTAGATTGACTAACCCTGCTGTTAAATGGTCATGTGAAACCGCAAATGAAGCCTTTGTGAAGTATTGAACCTCATCTTCACATTTGGAAAATACGCTGTTAGAGTAGACAATATTAAGTATTGTACTCTTTGCGTGTTCAATTAACTGAATGGTGAGATTCTGGTGAAGAAGTCCCTTTGCAAAGGTATCAAAAGCTTTTGATGACAACAATTGAACTCTCTCAAACAGTGTGTTCAGATTGTGTGTCCTCTTCTCCGGCACATCATTATTTATTGAAAAGTGGGTGAATACGAAAAGTCTCCTCCCATCAGCCCACAGTACATTTGTTTACAACTCAGTGAATACAAGAAAATCCCCCCTTCTGTTAACCATAGGTATAAATCAGATTAGAGAAAAACAATAATAAATCAGCCTGTCTCTTCCGACCGAGACCGGTACCAGGCTACATACACTCCCTTCTTTTCTCAGGAGAGTGAGACAGATAAGACTACAATAGACAATCCCATTCATTGAGCTACACAGCTATAACTAAATCCAAAACAGCTAAAATATAAATTGAAACTAAAAAACAATGTTAATAACTCATCAACGCCCAAGGAGCAGATGATGCTGGCAAGTAGTGCTCATTTTGTTAATCAAAACTAAATGAAGATCATTTCGTCAACGAAAAATTTTCACCGGATGAAAACTACACTAGACTAGACTAAAACCGCCATTAATAAACAATGACTGGGACTAAATCAGTATGCATTTTCTTGGACTAATGAAGACCAGATGAAAATTTAGCTCATTTAATGAAGACTGGACTAAAATTTATGGACATTTTCGTTCACGAGCAAAGACGAGAGGAAAATTATGATTTTGTAAAATCCTGTCTGCAGCTAGCGAGAGCAACGTAACATTAATGCAACAGCTATAGGCTAACGTTCAAACAATGATAATCTGACCGCTAACTAATGCTAGCTAACGTACTAGCTTGTAGCATGGAGTCATAATAGCAGCTTGTTGATAGACTGTAATTGTGTGTGAAGTTGTTTTAAATCAAAAAGATGAGGGAAAATGTCTTCAATATAATCTACTGACAAAAAAAAAGTAAACTAGATTAAAATGTTGACAGTTTCTGTTGACTAAAAGCAGATGAATACAATTATGTTTTCTTGGACTAAAATAAAGATTAAAATGCTCGATTTATAGTCAACTAAAAGGTGACTAAATAAAAATGATAACAACTAACAAGTGTGGACTAAAACTGAGACTAAATTTAAAAATGGCTGAGAAAATCAACAAAAAATGTTTTGCTAGTTGGAACTTGGAACCGTTGTGGCTAAAGGGTTCGGGCACGATATTCTTGCCCAGTGCAAGTGTGGCACGAAGTGTGATCTCAATCTGCGCAGCGGTGGGCGAGACTAAGTTTTGGTATTTGGTATATTCAAATGACCAGACTGATGCTCCACCGACTTAGCTCACATTGCACATGGCTGTATGTGCAATATAAATATTGGAACATGGACAGTTCTCTTTCTTTCACTTCTAATTTTGGGGTATATTCATCCAAATCAGGAGAACAGTGTAGGAATTTCAACTTCAGATTTCAAACCGATATGTGTCATAGAGCGTGCACAGCGTAAATAGTCCAAGCCAAACCTCGTTATCAAGGTTCCATCTTATCAGTGTTTGGGCAAAGCAAAGAGGCGAAGGACCACCTTGCGGGGTTCTTGCCGCTTCTCTCTCTCTCTCTCTGTGACAATGCGACTCCATCGCAACCCGGCAGCCGAGCAAAAAAAGACGCAGATGCATGGCCAAGGAAGGGAGGAAAATGATGAGCAGTGTCAAGCGATGCTGTGGAGCGAGCGCTGCGTGATCTCGGGAGGGCTGGCTCACTCCCACTGTTGCGCCCGCCTGTGGATGTGCGCTGCGAAGGAAGCAGCGGGGGAGGATGCTCACACTGTCGCTGGCCACTGTGTGGACAGGCGGCGACACCGGCGGGGGTGATCAAATGTTTTTTAGCAGACTGAGGCTTCTCATGAATGCTTTTTTTTCTTAAGCGGATTCTCCCACAAGAAGGAATGCCGACGAGGCTCTGAGGTGGAACTTGTTACATAACCAATCAAGTGCCTTGTCTCCATATCAGCATTCCATTCAGCACATTTTGTAATCGAACTAGTTGATTTCTTTTTTGGGACAATTATTTTTATTTTTTTTCCAAAGCAGGAAAATACCTGTTGAGCATTTTCGACTCGTGGTGACGGCTCGGAATCCCCTCTGAAGGTTGGGGGAATTCCTTGTAGCGCTAAGACAGAAAATACCAGTGATGGGGACACCAGGAGTTTCCATGTAAACCAAAGTAGTCATCAGATCAGGCAAGTCATCTGGTTTCAGTTTCTACCTTTTGTTTTAGAGACAGTACCTTTGTACTATTGGGACCATTTTTTGTGCTATTTGGAGCTGTTCATGGAATATTCTGCAGCACAGTGGTTGCATGGTTACCATGTCTGCATCACATTTCTGATGTTCCAGGTTTAAATCTAATTTCCCACCTTCTTGTGGCGTGTTGCGTGGATTTTTTTTTACCAGGTACTCCGGCTCTTCTTCCCAAGTCCAAAGCTAAAATCAAACATACTGTACATTACTGAAGAAATATTGACGGTAAAATGTAAAAAAAAATACAAATGCCAATTTTGACTTTGTTGTAATGTCTTAAAGCATTCATGCTTATTGAAAATGTCTTCAGACTTTTCAAAATGTAAAAGTTTATTTATTTTTAAATCTTAGACAATATACTTCATTTTAAATTTCTAGCTCCCAATGTTATTAGCGTGTCTTAAAAGAAAGAAGAAAATGCCATTACTGTGTCCCCCCCCCGCCCCCCTAAATTAAAAAACAAAACAAAAACAGAAATCATAAACGTTCACATTTCTTTGTTTTAATGTTGAACAAAACTAAAAGGTTCAGAAGGTTCCCAGGGTCAGCAACATCTCTTATAAAGTTAACTGAAATTTTTGATAGTTTCCTGAGATTAAAATGGTTTAGCTCTATATTTTATCGGCAGTCAGATTTTGAAAAAAGGCCCATAAGGATATTTGTCAAAATGCTCAACATCGGGCCTATTATAGGTTTATCACTACAGCAGATGCAATGAAAATAGCAGAGGCCCCAGAATTGAACCCTGTGGAACACCATACGATACACGTGAATTCATATTGCACATATTGTTCCGACCACTTTGTTGTCTTTTTCTATCTATAAAGGCAAACTTTTGAATGAAACTCCTGAAATACGTGAACTTATTTACGAGTACGTGACACGTGTATTCGCGGTGCGGTGCATGGGGGCAAGTTACATGACTAAGTTGACTCCAGTCATTTTCCTTTCCAAGACAATACGGTTTGTATTTACCTTTTAAAGTTGAGTAGCTTCTGGTCAGTGGTTGCCTTAAATTCAGCAGATGTGATCTGTTATGACACAGGCAGGCATTGCAAGAAAATGATTGTTGATCAAAATGTACGGTTCTTGTTGGACTCCCATGCCTTTTTCATTGCTGTCTGCATTTATAAATGGCCTCACACTGCACAGAATAGTGGTTGCCACACAATCCACACATCATTAAGGTTACATGACAGTTCGACTCAGTTTAGCTTCGAGAAGAAATAAAATGGAGTTTACCATTTATGCTGACTTGGCAGATTTATATTGAAACACACTCACAGTTATAATACTTGAATTTGAAGCGCTGGGTTAGAGTTACTGCTGTGCCTTGATTAGCGTGCTGGCCAAATTTTCATATTTTTGACAAACGGGGCCACTGTATCCAGTAATCAATAATTCCACAGCATCGCTGTGTGTTCCTCCGAAATTCTCCTTTCCATTAATTTTCAGTCAAAATGATGACCTTGCATTCTCACTTGATTCTCACTTTGCACTTTTAATGATGACTACTTTTCTTCTACACTGATAACAGATCCTTCTTATAATAACTTACAGTTGCAACTTATAGTACACAATCCAATCCAAAAGTATTGAAACACTGAGGCCATTTCCTTCATTTTTGCCATAGACTGAAAACAGTTGGTTTTGACATACAAAGATGAGCATTTGACAAGAAATAAACATTTCAGCTTTCATTTCCAGCGACTGTATTTACATTTGGATCGGACAAACAACTTAGCAGATAGAAGCTTTTGTTTAAACACACTAAATTTCCATGCGAGCAAAATTATGGTGACTGAGAAGCTGTTGTTGAATGTGGAAGGCTATAGACTGGGTCAGGGTCATTTTCCAGACTCAAACCCAGTCCAGCATGCATTTTATGTACCAAAGAGGAGACTGACGGGTGGGAATTTTGTTCCATTACTTTTGCTCACCGAAAGTTTTGCTCTTTCAGCTTCTAAATGAATTAACAGTATACTAGAAGCAGAAATAAAAGCTGAAAAGTTGATGTCTAATATTACTCATCTGTCATGAATACCAATTTTATTGTGCTGTTCTGAGATCGAGTGTCATCTTTTGTGCCTATGTTCTTTACAGCAATGCGCGCTGTTTTGTTGTCACTGTTGTTGAAAAAGAAATACCCCTGTTTATATAATCCCACCTACTGTGAAGCGGGACCCCACGAGAGCTGCCCGGGTGCCAATGACTCAGCGATTCTTTCTATTTTAAGGCCCACCAGTCACTGAATTCCCTCTCAGCATGAGCAAATCAGAACAACACGTGGTTTTAATGCTACTATTTAATAAACAATTACCGTAATAAAACACTTTTTTTTTTTTTTAGCTCAACCTTGAGGTTCACACAGACTTATTAGATCCTGACTGAAGACTGCTATGTTAGCATGGCTTTTTGTGACATTTTCAGTCATTCTCATGTTTATGTTTACGTATTTTAGAATCGGACAGCAGCGAGGACGAAGGAGGAGACCAATTTGAGACCAATGAAAATAGTGTGGATGGTGACGACCATGCAGTGCATACAGGTAGCCACCTTTTCTCTAATTTTCACTTTATTTGAAAAAAAAAAACCTTTCAAGTTGCATGACACGCATAAGAGGGTCTTTAAATCAAGCCAACAAATTAATTCTGATATGTATGTAGTGATGGACAAGTATGCAGAAGATGAAACCAGAACATGTGAAGATCTCGCTAAAGCAAGGCAAGAGAGACTTTTTTCATCGTACTAAAAGTTCATTTTGAAGAGATTTTCAATTATTTGAGCTGCAGTCCAAAATCTGCTGATGACATCTCAACTCCTGTATTTTAGGAACCAGTCAAATGATTCTCCAAGAGGTTCTCCACCTGAAGTTCTCCCACCCCCGTCCCCAAGACTCGTCAAACGTCCCTCCACCTCACCAATGCCAAGTCGCTCTGGTTCAACAACACCTATCAGCTTGCGAAAGAAAGTTGCTTCCCCAGCAGAATACCAAGACACAGTGCCCGCAGAGTTTGAAGAAAAGGTTAAAACACCAAAATCTCAAAATAACACCCAAGATTCACGACCACAAACGCCACTGAGCGAGTACTCCCGGAAAGAGTTTACTCCGAGACCATCCCCAAAGCTTACCAGGGCAAGTTCAAAAGTTTTTGAGAAGGTCCGTGACTTGGAAGAGAGAAGGCGAAGCCTGGAGTTTCCCGAAGGCTCCATATCAGGGAGATCCTGGGCAGGGTTCAATCGAGCGGGATCCGTCGACTCGGATGACGGAGGTAGCCGGTTGGGGATTTCAAGAGAAAGTTCCAGGGAAGATCTCAGAGAGGCTCTCAAAGAAGACGCGGCCGAACGTCGATCAATGTTTAAGCAGAGAGCTGCGTCGCTGGAGGAGAAACCTCGCTATTCTCAAAAAGTACAGGACATTGAGAACAAGTTCACGGAGGAGTTGCAGCGCATCAAGAAACTTGTTGGTAAACCCCATTTGAAGAAATCCTTTTCAACAGAACAGCTCACTTTGAAGGCGAGACAGCGCCAGCCTTTCAGGAGAATTGAACCTATTCCCCCGCAGGTCCTTCAAAGACTCCAAGAAAGGGAACGATCTCAGTGGGCAAAAGAGCAAAAAGGACTCAATCCGGGACAGCAAACGCCAGAGCAGCGGCATTCCCAAATTCAAGACAGCACAAGTATCGCTACCACAAATATAAAAGACACCACAGAGTCAATGCAACTATCAGACTTGCCGGGAGTGCGATCACTTCAAGACTTTAGCCGAATCAGCCCAGTTACTGAAATAATCCAGAGATCATCATCACCAGCGTTATTCCATCAACAAATGGAGGACTCAACAAGTTCGACGAATTTGGAAATGACTGCACAGAAACTTGAAAAGAGGCCCCCAAGTCCGCTTGTACAAAGGCTTTCAAGGAGCCAAGAATCTTCGCATCGCCCTGAATTGCCAACACAACGTAATGAGACATCTGGGAGAACGACGCCGATAGAAGTAGCATTGAGAAAAGTCGAAAACAGGCCTGAAAGTCTGCTAGTACAAACATGTGCCGTCACTACTCCAGATACGAGTCATCAAATACCCCCAAAGCCCGCTAGGATGAAACACGTCGATCAAGTGAAGGAAAAAATGGAAGAGGATCTCACAAAACAAGCCCCAAATTTAAACATCCCTACAATTGTTGTAGAAGATGAAGATGTTCCCATGAGGACAAATGAACCTCAGAAGGCCAAAGGACAACAGAAGACCAAAGTCAAGCATCGTCGGCCACGACCAATGTCTCCTGAAATGGGTTTGATACTTTTTTTTAAATTTTGCATTCTGCATGTTGCATTGGAAGGCGCTACTCAACTTTTCTTTACCTTCTGTGATACTGCAGATTCTTCAGATGATTCCTACGTGTCTGCCGAAGAGGACCCGATGGAAGCACCCGTGTTTGAGTTTCCTCTTCAAGATACGCTTGCCAAATGTGGCTCAGATGTGTTACTCAAATGTAACATTTCCGGCACTCCTATTCCTGAAGGTATCACACGCTACTTTGGCGGAATCTTCGACCCATTCCAACCATCCTGCCATCTCCAAATTTCACTCACACACCTCACACCTGGTTTCCCACCTATCTTTCGCACTCTATACATTCAGCCGAAATCTCACTAATCAATTTTTCTGCTTGCCACAGTTGGTGTTCCCCATGGGTCCATCTTGGGGCCCCTCCTTTTCATTGATATTCTTCCGCATGGCTATATCTTCCACAAACATAACATTAACTTTCACTGTTATGCAGATGATATCTAGCGCTACCTCTTTTCCAAACCTTCATCAGCCCTTACACCTTCTCCCGTTGTCCTCTCATCCATTTTCTTCAAATTGAACAGTTTCAAAACCGAGGTCCTAATAGTTGGCACTCTCACCAAACTGAACAATTAGATAAGCTGTGATAAATTCAGAAGAGCACGCTCAGAGACACATTTTCAGAAATAAATAACAAAAAAGTTGGTTGCTTAATTTACACTTGATTTGGTTGGCAGGCTCTCTTTTTACATACAAACAAACAAAAAGACTGTTTTCCATCAAGGAATGCACATGAAGCAATCTAGCAAGTGTTAATAATGTCTTATGTCATTGTGTTGAAGTCACCTGGACAAAAGACAACATGGAGATCACCAGCCTTTCCAATTTTGTCGTCAAAGTGGAAGGCGAACGACACAGTCTACTCGTAAAATCGGCCCAAATGTACGACGGTGGAACCTACAGTGTAACAGCTGTGAACCAGGAGGGCAAAGTGACCAGCAATGCTACTCTCACAATTAAAGCAGGTGTGTTCTGTTTAAACATTAAGCATCGTTAGTATTAGTGACTTCTTGAGGGCAATCAAAGCTTACTTAATCAGACATCATTTTTGTGTCCGTGCATTAAAAACATTCATGTGTCTCTTCACTAACGAGACAACTGATGATGTGCTGATACATTTCTTCTCCTGCTCCCGTTCTTTTCCGTTGCTCAGCCAGTTGTATGTGCAATATATCCCAGCTCTACAAGCACACTTATAGTTACCATAGCAACAAAGAGCAAAACTGAACCTATAAATTGCTCACTGGGGCTCAGTTGCTTGTCTCAGTGAAAATCTGTTATTGTTTGGATTTGACATTTAACAATCAAGTTAATGTCAAGGGTTTCTCCAAATAATGAGAATGTGGTCTATATAAAACAACAAGTAAACACATCAAAGGCTTTACCTCTCATCAGATTTCATGAACTACGTGAATGTGCAATTTGGCAGAACCCATTCAAGAGCCTAAGGGTGTCCTGGGTGTTCCGATGGACATCAGCAGCCCCATCACATCGGACGAGGAGTATCTCAGTCCCTTGGAGGAAGCCATGGATTTTAGTTCGCAACAACCGAGGAGGACACTTGACACCAAATTTAAGAAACCTCCTGCATTCCCGGTGAGAGACGATTAAAAACCTCAACAGTTTTACATTTTGGAGTACTGTGGGTTTTGTATTGATCGTATGCGACAATTTAGTTTCATATGAGGCATTGGAATATGCCAATTGTGTTTGTTGCCATTTATAGTGATTCCATAGTTACGTTTCTTAACACATAAACAAAACTAAGCTGCATTCCGAGTTCCGTTTTTTTCTCCCATGTTAAACAGGTAACAATGACTGATCAAGCCGTTGTTGAAGGACAGGAAGTCACCATGTTTGTACGAATAAGTGGTCAACCAAAACCTTTGCTGTATTGGTAGGTGTCGTTAACTATGGCCACGGTAGTTACAGAACTTGAGTTGATAATCAATTTGATTTTATTCGTACAGGTTGAGAGACAGAGTTACGGTCAAAAGTGGCCCACGCCATATAGTGCGGGAGACTGAGAACGGCACTTTTGAAATGACCATCAAGTCGGCCCTGAGGTCAGACGCAGGGATTTACACCTGCAAGATCATCAATGAGTTTGGAACAAAACAGTGTGAAGGGAAGCTGGACGTCAAAGGTAATAATGCAATAAAGACCATTTCCACTCACTGCTCCTGTCCCGTCCTGTCCTATATGCTACTTGTCATTCCTCATACAGTGTAGAACTGCCAATTCCCACCAAACACACCTGTAGCACTGTCTGGCACACTGCTTCTGTCCTGTCCTGTGCCATCCATTTTGTCACTCGCTACATCCTTTCCTCACAGGGTGTAGCACTGTCTTACTGGGTTGTTGCTCTCTCACTACTACTACCACCACACACTGGTAGCACTGCCTGGGTCACTGCTCTTGTCCCATGTCGTCCTATCCAGGGGACACTGCTCATGTTTCCTGCCCTGTCCTGGTTGCCAATTGTCACGTCCCCGGTCCTCACTGCCTTTCTCGTCGAGAAGATATTGTTTTTATGCTGCTGTTGATTTGTTTTTTTGCTCTGTTCTTCTCAAAAGATTGAAAGAAAATTCTATTTTTATTTCTGCCCAGTACCACCAGTCGAGCCCAGCTTGGCTGTCATCCGGCCAGTGAAAGACATCACAGCGAACGCGGGCGAGACGGTACTGTTTGAGTGTCACGTGATCGGGCCACAAGACACAGACGTGGACTGGCTGGCCGATGGGAAACTGATCCAGCCTGCGCTGCTCAACTGCAAAATGCACTTTGATGGAAGGAAATGTCGCCTGCTGCTTAATTCAGTACATGAGGATGATAGCGGGACATACACGTGCAAGCTGAGCACAGCTAAAGGTAAGTGTTATAAAGGTGACATATAATATACTATAATGCTTTTTTTTCTCACAATTTGAAACAGCTCCATAGTCTTCATAACTTTTTCATGATATATGTTCGTCATGAATCATAAGACAATTGTCACGCCATAGTTTTTCTCATTCTCTAGGTATTACTGGATATTTCTCATTATAAAAGGGCATTTCGAAATCGAATTTTTATATATTTCAGAGGAAGTTACATCATGTGGGAAACTACGAGTGATTCCTTCAATTGAGCCTCTCTTTACTCGCAAACTGGACGTTCTGGAAGTCATCGAGGGCCGCAACGCTCGATTTGACTGCAAAGTCAGTGGGACGCCGCCACCAAAAGTCATCTGGACCCATTTTGGTGAGTTTCACTAAAAATGTCTTCAAACATCACATCGGCGTCGCGGTCAGTTTTGAGATTTTAGATTGGAAAAGTAACTAAGTGAAATTGGACAATGATGATCTCTCATGGCACACTAATGTGCTTGGTAATCAGTGGCATAACCGAATGCTGTTTCTCAGCAGATCACCCGCTCACCGAGAGTGAGGATGTTCGCATTCTTCGTGAGAACGGTCGTCACTCCCTCATCATCTCTCACGTGACCAATGATGATGAAGGTTTCTATACTGTGACGGCGACTAACAGTCACGGCGAGGCCGAATGTTCTGCTGAACTGTACATACAAGAGCCGCGGCCGGCTATCTCCTCACAGATGTAGGATCATAATCAAAACCTTTTTTGGATGTTGTGGTATTAGCTTCATTTATGGACTATTTATTTTTCCCGCAGGGCTAAACTGGAGAAGATGCCATCCATACCAGAGGAGCCCGAGGTCCCTGAGAATGAAGTTGAGCGTTTCACAATGCCTGACTTCATCAAGCCCCTTTATGATCTGGATGTCATTGAAGGGAAGGAAGCAGTTCTCAAATGTAAAGTGGCTGGATTGCCATATCCCACCATTGCCTGGTTCCACAACGGCAAAAGAATCGAAAGCACGGAGGACAGACGGATGACACAATGTAAGGGAAAAACTCAAGACTCAATGAAAGGATTCTACCAGACATCAGGATAGGACCGTCATCCTTGCAATGCTTTGTCAACTCTTTTCAGTTCGCGATGTCCACAGTCTGGTCATCCGCTCAGTGTGTCACGCGCATGGTGGGGTCTACAAGAGCGTCATCTCCAACAAAATTGGCAAGGCCACTTGCTACGCTCATCTCTACGTCACAGGTATTTAAACTTTTTAAAAATGCCATATATCAGAGATTCTCAAAACGTTTGGGTTCAGGAACCCCTGTTTTTGTTTTATTGACCTGCCAGTTCCCTAAGTATGCAATTTTTTTAAAAACGAGACAACAAAATCAGAGATGCGTAATGTCAATTTAATTTGATGGTATTTATTTCCATGTTTAAAAAAAATCCTCTTCAGATATCCTCCCTGATCCTCCTGACGGAACCCCAGTGATAGAATCGATCACTGGCAAAGTGATCACTCTTAGCTGGAGGAAGCCAAGGAGACTGGATCCTTCCATTGGTACTAAAATACTTTTTGTCTTATGGAAAGGACATCACACTTGATAAGAACTCTTGTTGTGCCATTCTTGTCTACATTTGAGTTGTTGTTTCCACAGAGCCCAACTCCTTGATGTACGCCATCCAGCAACAAGCTTTCGGCTCCATCCAATGGACAATTATCGCATCTGGCCTGAAGAAGACCACTTACACCATCAGCACACTGTCCAAAGGTGTGCGCTATTTGTTCAGGGTTTTGACCATCACCTCCAAGGCCTTTAGCAAGCCCTCACCTGCCACAGAGCCAGTGCAACTGCTGGACCGAGGTATAGCTTTTGTCACTTGAAAGCATCTGGTCTTATTGTGACAGTTGTGCTGTGGGTTCAAGGTCCCTATCTTCAAGAAGCGCCGGTGATTATTGATAAACCAGAAATGGTACATGTGATGGAAAACCAGTCGGTAACCATCACCATCACCATCAATCATGTCAATGCTGCCGCCATCTGGAAAAGGTATTGTCACTCGTACAAGGCATCGTCTGTGTAAATTCTCAGTGACAGTTTGCGGGTCTCTAATGGTAAACAACATCCACAGGAGGGGAGTGGTCTTGGACAACAAACGGGGCGTGTACGAAATGACAATGCCAGATGACGATCAGCACACACTGACGCTGACGAAAGTGAAGAGCGCCGACATTGGAGAGTTGATGTTTGTGGCTTCCAACAAGCATGGGAGTGACAGTTGCACATTCAGCGTGGAAATTGCAGGTAGGCTGCAATACCATCGCCTTTGTTCTTCATGTCGACATCTTGGTAGCCTTGAAGAGACTTCGCATCAAACATGCGGCAATGGGGCTAAAAACCATGAGCTGACAACAGCTCACATCTGTTAAGACATGAGCTTTTCGTTCGACTACTGTTGGACTATTTCATAAGTACCGTGCCTCTCTCCCAGAGTCATCTAGGATAGGTTCCAGCTCACCCACAACCCTAATGTAGAAAAGAGCCCACATTTTCCCCAACTTGCTGGAGGTCTGCACTCGTACCAAGCGCCTATGTAGCATTTTCCTAATGCCAGTCTGTCCACAGCTCCTCCAACATTTGAGACTATAATGGAGGATATCGACGTGTGCTCTGGGGAGTCCCCTCGCTTTGCTGTGGTTGTGGAGGGCCGGCCAATTCCTGACATCCTCTGGTTCAAGGTTTGTAGCTTTCAATCTCAAGTCAGATGTGAAGACCAGTCAGTCTAAAACAGAACTGATCAAAGTCGTATCATTTGTATGTGTTTGTTTCAGGGTGATATCTTACTCTCAGAGGGCAGCCATTTCACATTTGTGTACGACGATAACGAATGTTCCCTGGTGGTGCTCAACGCTTGCCCGGAGGATTCAGGAGTGTACACCTGCACGGCGAGGAACTTGGCAGGCTCCGTGTCCTGTAAAGCCGAACTCACCGTTCATGAAGGTGAACTACTTATACTCTCGCACATTTTTTCTTTCCTTAAAATGATACACTCATCAAGCTCATAATCAATTATAGCTTTAAGCAAAGAGGAGCCGATGGAAGACGAGGCGGCCATTTTGAGAAAAATGCGACGACTGACTGACCATTATGATGTTCACAAGGAAATTAGAAGGTAAGGCATAATCTATAAGCATATGTCACGTATAGGCAAGTTTTCTAGCTTCTTAATGCTTCAACTGAAGTAACTCAAAGTCAATTTTGAAACAATTGTTGTTCCCCTCAGAGGTGCATTTTCCTATGTGAAACGCGTGAGCCAGAAAGTGGATAAAATGGAGTACGCCGCCAAGTTCATTTCCACACGGGCCAAGAAGAAGACGTCAGCTCTGCGAGAGATGAGCTTGCTCTCCAAGATGGACCAGGAGCGAGTTGTCTTCTTCCACGATGCCTTTGAGAAAAAGAACACAGTCATCATCATCACTGAACTGTATCCTCATTATCCCTGCTTGGAAGTGCTTCAAAGGTTGAGGGGATGCTGCCATATGAACAGTTGATATTAACATTTTGACTTTGCACCTGACCTCATTGCCATTGCCAATTGCATCTAAAGATTATTTACCTGAATCCACGTGTAAAGATGCCACGAGGAGATTCTTGACAGATTCACACGGAAATCTACACTAATGGAGTCTGATGTAAGTTTCACGTAGGCTAATGTTTTACGGCCATACAGCAAATTATTGACAAGTTACAGTTAACATCCTTTTTGTATGCTAGGTACGGTCGTGTATTAGACAGTTGCTGGATGGAGTTGATTATCTTCATCATCTTAACATCATACACCTAGATATCAAGGTAAATCATTTCTACAAGTTCCAATTATGCACTATAAAAAAGGCATGGATGGATGGATGGATGGATATGGACATTTTGTAAAGAATTATATGATTTACGGGAATACCCGCAATAGAAAAATGTTTTTACATTTATTTATTTATTTTTCGTTTAAGCCTGACAACATCCTTATGGCCGACGCACACAGCGATCAGCTCCGAATCTGTGACTTCGGCAACGCGGTGGAAATCACGCCCGAAGAGGCTCAGTATTGCAAATACGGCAGTCCAGAATTTGTTGCGCCAGAAATTGTGAACCAGACCCCCGTGTCAAAGGCAACTGATATCTGGTATCTGCATTTGCGATGTGAAGTGTGTTCCACTTTCTCTGCAAACATTTCAGGTTCACATTTGTCTTCCTGTTCCTTAGGTCAGTCGGAGTTATTGCATACCTGTGGTGAGTTATTTGATTGAAGACTTGAAGAATGAGCCTATTCAGAAATGTAAATGTGATTCTTGTCATCAGTCTGACAGGAGTTTCTCCATTTGCTGGTGAAAATGACCGCAGCTCCGTGCTGAATATCAGGAACTACAATGTGGCCTTTGAGGAAACCATGTTTGCTAATCTTTCCAGAGAAGCTAAAGGTTTCATCATTAAACTGCTTGTAGCAGACAGACTGTGAGTGACCCCTTTTTGAAATCCTTAGGTATCATAGTCTTTGTAGAAATGTATGAAATGTACATATATATGTATATATGTATTTTCTATTAGGAGACCTGATACTCAAGAATGTCTTAGACAACCCTGGTTCAAGGTAAAGCATGTCAAAATGTCTTTAAAACTTTATTCATTGTGAATAACCTTATTCATATCTGATTTCTTTTGAAATGGCCTTAAAAATATATACTTTTTCTTTCTTACAGACTCTCAGTAAAGGGTCAGTTATAAATACAGATGCACTGAAGAAGTTCGTATCTCGCAGAAAATGGCAGGTAATGAAGAATGTCTTTTAATTTCCTAGTCAATCATATATTGTTATATTAAGAAAATGTAACAACATTTTCTTTGTTCTTTTTTTCAGCGTTCAATAATCAGCTACAAATCTAAAATGGTCATGAGGTCCATTCCTGAGTTGCTGAATGACTCCTCAAGTCACATCTCCATCGCAGTCCCCAGACATCTTAAAGACGCTTCACCTTTGCCTTCCTCATCCTCTGACTCTGATGAAGACATTGATGAACTTCCTTTCATTCCAATGCCACTCAACATGGAATTTTCTGGATCAAGGATGTCACTGAATGACATCCAGACCAATGAGCAAGACTCAGCGAAACAAAACGGAGCATGTAAACAGTCAGCGTCTTCTCTCCAAGAGACAGCAGAACACGATGAAGTTGAAATGAACAAAGAAAACCTTGAATTGACGGTTAAAAGTCGTCAACATGAAAGAACGATAAAAGATAATGATATGGGTTCCTCAGATGAAGAACTACTTGCAGAGCTGCCTCAGAAAGCTCTGAAACGAAAGCCTCTGCAAAGGGGTTCCAGCATGGAGTCTGACAAGCCTGACAGTGTGAGACGAAAAGGAGAGTTGAGACGTGGAGGTTCAGCCGACAGTGCTTTGCTACTTAGGATCACGCCAGAGGAAGGAGTTTCAGAAGGAAACCAAGAGGGTGGTAGAAAAGTTCTCAAGAAAGCCGCTTCAATGGAACTTCCAAAGCGGAGCACCAGTCCAGGAACTGCCAAGATGAGCCAAGAAGATTACGCTCTGAAGCTAGAGCTGATGAGACAACGATTGCTTCGTGGAGGTTCTGTGGACAAAAAGATGAGTGGTCTGCGAGGTCCTCTATTAGAAACATTAGGAATGGGTGATGAAAAAGGTGCAATCTCCTCAGATCGCTATTCTCGCAACATCCGCCTGGGACCCCCTTCGTTGACGAGAGCAGCAACCAGTGACTCACTCAGGGACGACATTTCTAAACCCAAGGTATTGAGCAAAAGTGCTTCCTTCAGTCAGGGTGATTCAGAACCGATAGCTTTACACAGACGTTCAGGAGCTCCCCTCGAGATTCCTTTGGCACAGGTGGAAGAGCGACGACTCAAGGAAGCTATATCCATGTCAGCTCTCACCGAGCAAATCAAGCTAGACTCCCGCCCAGTGACTCCTCGAGAGCCTTCGCCAAAACCACTGACGCCAGAGTACGTCCAATTCATTAAAAATGAAAGCAAGGAATTATTACAGGATAAAGACACAACATCTGATGAAACCGTCAGTAAAGAGAAAGATGTGGTGGTCACAGACGGTAATTTTGATGAGAGGTCAAGCACAAGCGGCTTCTCTGAGAAGGACCTGAGCATATCAGAGGAAGTACTGAATGAATCAGAGGTTGTGGACCATGTTGTTTCTTCACTATCTGTCGCCGTCCAAAGCTCTGAAATTGTGGAGAAAGAAGTAGAGACAAAAGAACAAAAAGAAAAAGAAGTGGAAGAAGTGAAAGAAGACGATGAAAGAACAGAAAATGTGCATGAAGAAAATGCAACTGAAAAAAAATTACAAGAGAAGGAAATAACACCTGGTCTATCATCAGAGATTATTACCGTAAGTGCAGTTACCATAAGACCAACACAAGAATACTCTGACCCCACAAGACAAGTTCCACCTTATTCAACACCCTCACCCCCTGCACAGGTTCTTCTTCCGGATGGAAGGACTTCAGCATATGCTAGCATTATGCAGACAATCATGGTTCCTTCCATTCAACCTCTCAATGGCACACCTCTCGGCCCGTCTACTCCTGTTGATGTCCTCCATACCTCATCAGCTCCTGCATCAACCGATGTGTTTGTAACTGCATCATCATCACCCAAAACTACCGAGCATCCGGCCGTGTACGCTCGAGTGGCCTCACCAGAAACCATAGCAAAAGAGCCTAGTCCGCCAAAGACAACCACACATTCCTCTCCAGCTTTCGTAGGAGTGGACCTCGAAAACATTTCATCTGAAGAGATTTTTGAGGCCCGCTTCAAAAAACGTGATTCTTCCCTGACAAGAACTTTGAAATTTTTGTCTCGATCAAAGAATGAGGACAAATCACCTGTTAAGTCTTCAGATTCAACAGAGTCAGGTGAAGTAATATACAGGCCGGGTCCAATGGGTGCCCCCCTGGAATTGGCACAGAGGAAACTTGAGGAGAAGTCCAAATCGGTCCAGGATCTTCGTGAAGCGCAAAAGGACCAAGGTTTTATGAGGAGGCTTTCCCTGCGGTTAAAGAGAACTCCTTCAACGGAACGCAAAGAGGAAGTGACCAAAGAAGAAGAGTCAGTGCCTTCAAGACGTAAGTTGTCTTGGACACTCGGAAGAAGAGGATCACAAGATAAGAAGGAGGTGGAGATGATGCGCATGGATGGTGGAGCTGATAACTCTGTTGGAAAAAAGGAAAAGGAGCCTAAAAAGTCCAATGACTCTCCAGTCTTGACGATACGTAAGAAGATCGAATCAACAGTGGCCGGCATCTCAACCAGGATTCGCAGCTACTCTGAAGAAAGAAAAGTTTCGGAAGAAAAGGAGCCGAAGAAAACGCCAATTCTTTCCATGCTTCGTCGGGCAACATCAGAAAACCGTGGAATGAAAGTTCCCAATGTTCCCCAGAACCAGCTGGCATCTCAGGCCAGTAATGGGGCCTCATCCGAGTCACTGGACTCAATGTCCAGCTTGAAGTCAGACATGTCAAAGGGTATGATTGATGCATCTTCATTGTAAAGTAAAGGGGGTTCTTCTCGGTTCACGACAACCGAGGACTCTCTGTACAAAATCTTGTTTTAAGGCGGTCATATAAACTTGACGGTTCTTGGATAGGTGTTGAAGGGGAGCGAAGATCTCGTTGGGATCGATGGGGTCTGACCCGAGGCAGACGATCCAAGGCCGTGTCGCAACCAGATATACCCACGGCCATCTCCAGAGAAACCAGTTCCCAGCCATCTCGCCAGTACTCCAGACTGGTATCCGGTATGTCCACAATACTTTACTCTCATTACACAGACAATGCTTCTCCATTTGTATTGTATGTGTTAAATCCTTGTCTCAGATTTTCCTCCAGTGTTCCACATTAAGCTCAGAGATCACGTCCTGCTTGAGGGGGATCCAGTGACACTCAGTTGCTTGCCTGCAGGAAGCCCTCACCCACACATCACCTGGATGAAAGGTACGACCCAACTATGAATACTCTCTTGTTGCTAGGTGTGAAGTAAAGGCAAATAAATGACGCTGAAAAATCGAAGCGTAATCAAAACCATTAATCGACAATATACAGTCGCTGTATTCATGACTTCTATGCGCATCTTTTGCTTCAGATAAGAAACCTTTGCATATAGACGCAAGGATGAACATGATAGCCTGCCCTGACGGCAGGCAGCTTCTGATGATTATGCAGACCACCAAAAAGGACGCAGGGGTTTACGAATGTGTTGCGACAAGCCCCCTGGCTTCTGCTTCCACCTCTTGCACAATTTCCCTTGCACGTAAGATTTTTTTCTGTGTGTGTGCTGCAGCAGCAACTTGTTGGCGCTACAAAATGAATAGTTAACAGTTTGGTGCAGTTTGGTTCAGGTTTGGAGGGGAGATGGCCAACTTTATTGGTTTTACATTGTTTATGTGAAAAGGTCTGCCCAATCGACCCGGAACACCCGAAATCCCTCAGAAGTACAACAACACAGCGTTGGTGCTGTGGAGACCCTCCGACACCACCGCACCTTGCACATATTCGCTGGAGAGGAAGACTGAAGGTTAGAACTAGATTGGTTGGAGTGAGTTTGTTTCAATCGGTGTTAATCTACAGCCCATATGAATGAATGAGAGACATTGAATAGCTTTCGTTAATAATAAAGACTGATTTCTGGGGGGAAAAATTAAAAATAAAAATAAAATAAAGACTGATTTATTTTAGATCAAAAAGAACATGCGAATGGGTCACTAAAGCAAACAAAGACATTGTTCAAACAAAAGTTGCTATGGAAACACACCATGAAAAGAGAGTTGCATAAGTACTGTAGATGTGAGGGACGAGACATTGACAGTTTGTGCAAGGCTCTGATATGTGATATTAATAATATACAGCAAAAATAGTGTTAACTTGTGTGTGTTCAAATTACGCGCATAAAGCCCCATAAAAGTGTTAGCAATTGAAGCTGATAGTGACAAATGTTTCTATTAGTCATCACGTACAAACCAATGCACACATAACTCACATCAATAACAACAAAGAGAGATGTTTGACAGCAATATGGCTTTATTTTATGGATTTATTTATCTTTGTCCCACAGGAGAGACCAACTGGTTGATGGTGGCCACAGGGGTGGCAGACTGTTACTACAATGCAGTTGATTTACCAGCAGGGGGCGCGTTCAGATTTAGGGTGGCTTGTGTCAACAAGGCTGGCCAAGGCCCATACAGCAACCTTTCTGAACTTGTGCGACTGGTTGCTTCAGGTATTTGCAAAACATATTCAGTATGTTGAGAATTTAAGTTTGCATCAAGGTTCTTTACATGATTATATAGCCTATTATTTTTGTTTGTAAACAGCCCCATTTTTTTATTTGAAAAACTATATTAAGGTCCTTTCTTTCCTTAGAACCAGAGTCCAGTGCACCAGTGGTGGTCAAGACCAGCCCAGCATCATGTCCTTCAGGCCCTGTGTTGAAGATGTCATCCATGAAAATCCCACCAATGAAACTGGCTCCAAGTAACGCCCCGGTGCAGACGGCCGCCCCGACGCAGATTCCCACTCCAACGCAAACAACTGCTCTGACGCAGACGCCCACCCCGACGCAAACACCTGCCCTGAAGCAGACACTTGCCCCGATCCAGATACCCACCCCAATGCAGATACCCACCCCACCTGTCCCTCCACCGTCAGCAAAATCCCCATCCCCGAAACCCGTTCAGCCGACGGCGCAAGTTGAAATTAAGCAGATGCCATCCATCAGCACGGTCCCTTCTGAACCAGCAACGTCTCAGACCAACACGACTGTGCAAACCTCATCAGGCAAAGCAAAGTCCACGCTCAGCATCAATGTGGGCAAACCTCAAACCAAGCCAACAACTCCTCCTGTCGTCCCACCCAAACCACAGACCCCTGTAAAGGTGATCATTAACAACAAAGCTCCCTCTCCTGTAGCCCCAACCATTCCCATCATCGGCAAACCCATCTCCTCAGTGCCGATGTATGCGCCGACTGCCACTGCTCGTGTTACACCATCTTCTCAATCCACCGTCACACCAACAATCACCACGACCTCCGTCTCTGCTGTTAAAGTCTCCGCCCCGGTGGTGGTGTTGCAAAGCTTGACGCCAGCGCTGCAGGGTGGGGACAGTCGCGGTACTCCGTTGGGGCGGGTCACCCCGTCAGGACGGATCACCCCGTCAGGACGGATCACCCCGTCGGGACGGGTAACACCCTCTGGAAGAAGGACACCCCTCGGCAAGGCTGGAGAGGGATATCTGCGCCAGGGAGTTCCTCAGAAACCTTATACCTTCATGGACGAGAAAGCCAGGTACAAACAAGTTCTTGTGAGTTGTGAATTTGAGAGTCTTTATAAAACAATAATTCTTGAAAGTTTGAAGAAAATTGGTGGAAAATGGTCACTTATTGTACTGTGATCATTCTTCATGATACAGGGGCCGCTTCGGCGTGCTCCGGGAATGCCGTGAAAATGCCACCGGAAACCTGTTCATGGCCAAGATCGTCCCGTACGAGGCCGAGACTAAGCAGGCGGTGCTGCAGGAGTACGACATCCTCAAGTCGCTTCACCATGACAGGATCATGGTGCTGCACGAGGCGTACGTCACGCCACGATACCTGGTGCTTATCTCAGAGTACTGCAGTGGCAAGGAAATGCTCCAAAGCCTCGTAGACAGGTGACAACTTTACGACTGTGCTCAACTACAACTAAATTACTAATAATTAAGGGCCAGAGTTGTCAAATCTAGGTCCAGAAAGAGAAATCCCTTCCACAGTTTGACTTTAGCCGCAGGTGCTTCTATTCAACCGGCAGGTAAGCAAACACCCGAGGAGTTCCTGGGAGCTCATTTATCTGAGTACGAAAGCTCGTTTACCTGCCAGTTGAGTGTGGGAGCTCGTTTACTTGCCGGTTGAGTAGAAACCGTGCCGAACTGTGGCACGGTTTTTACATTCTGGACCCGGATTTGACACCACTGCTTATGATTATTCTTCAGAAGTCTTGCACACAAATGTATTTTATTTTGAAGATTTGCCATGAAGAAAGGGGCGGCTCGAAGCTTTAATTACTACTATCATTTAATAACTGTCATATGTGCTCTCTTGAGGTTCCGTTACTCAGAGGATGACGTGGTGAGCTACATCGTGCAGACCCTCCAGGGGTTGGACTACCTCCACACCAGAAGAATTCTCCACCTGGACATCAAGCCCGAGAACATCATGGTCACGCACATGAACGTCGTCAAGATCATCGATTTTGGCAGTGCCCAGAACTTCAACCCGCTTTTCCTCAAGCAGTTTAGCCCACCCGTGGGAACGCTGGAGTGCATGTGTAAGACCGCGATTTGGTTGTGATTTGGGAATCCCTGATCTTCTTGAAAAAAAAGAGTGTAGTCACGATAGCAAAGGCAACTGCAGCACATTTTCATATGCTGCAATTGTACTGGTCCAATGTTCCATTTATTTTCTTTTATTCACGTAGAGTGGCTAGAACAACACATCCCAAGTAAACTATATCAAGCCTTATTGCAAATTAACTGCACTGCATGAGATGTCATTTTTACGCAAAACATTAAATCCTATTTTCGTCTCCTGTCCCCGCAGCTCCAGAGATGTTGAAAGGGGATGTGGTGGGCCCCCCAGCTGACATCTGGAGCGTGGGTGTGATCACTTTCATTACGTAAGGATTGCATTCAGACAGCTTCCAGCTAACACTCTTTGAAAATTGTCACCAGTGTTTTTTGTTCGACAAAGGCGGCGTAATTATGTGAAACGAGCTTCTTTTAATGATTGCCCTTTAATTTGGCTTACTGGGGAAACTAATGATCAAACATGCCTGACATTGACATCAGTAAGGCATTTGTGATTGGTTCAATCTTCTCGCTTGTTCAGGTTGAGTGGCAGGTCGCCTTTCATGGAAAATGATCCCCAGCAGACTGAGATGAAGATCCATGCTGCCAAGTTTGATCTCTCCAAACTCTACCAAAACGTGTCCCAAAGTGCCTCACTGTTCCTAAAAACGATTCTCTGTAGCTACCCTTGGTAAGTTGAACCAGAGAAGTATTATTCAATTTAAAGCAGCAGTTTCCAACCATTGGGCGATATTGATGATCAGATTCTGACAGAAGTTTTATTTTGAAGTTCGTGTTCATCCGTCTGTCAAACTGCTCGTCTCAGTAAATCTAGAAAACATGCGTAAAAACAAGTGTCTTTGGAGAGCATATTCGGGACGGGGAAAGGGCAAAATATGAGACAGAAGAAAACGGACCTCCAATTTTGCTTCCATTTCCAACATATGTGTTGATTTCTGTAATGTTGGAAACCAAAACGAAATTACCGGTACAGAGTCGACACATACTACATACTAAGTATCATGACCAAGGTAACCAAATATACCTCTTTGGCTGGACATGTCCACCTTTTTACATCCTGTCCCGACACCCGGGGGGCTTTATAAATTCACGAAAATGTCCGGGACAAATCGCAACTGGTAGACCGCGGACTGCTCCCAAGTTGATCATAAGTCACAATCTGGTCAATTTAAATTTTTGGGGTCAAAAATGTAAAATTTTGGTCAGTCCACACTAGTTTGTGTCATTTTTACCAATTATTGATCAAGGTAAAGTGTGGGAAATGGCTTGTTCTCTTTGATGATATAATGTTAATAGTTGAGCAAACGTGACGTTTTTGGGGGTCTCCTGAACAGTAACGATTTTGGAGGTACAAGGCTTTGGCCCAGCACCACCAAAAAGTATTTTATTTAATTTTTTAACACAAAAGTAGGACAGTTGGGGAAGACTGCTTCAAAGGCTAGCAAGTACATGATCCAATTTTGCACCATTTGTCCCTTCCTCAACAGGGCCCGGCCTTCGATCAAGGACTGCTTCAATAATTCTTGGCTTCAAGACGCCTACCTGATGCGTCTTCGTCGGCAGACTCTCACCTTTACAACCACCCGTCTCAAAGAATACTTGACCGAGCAGCAGCACAGACGAGAGGCGGTGGCAACTCAGCATAAAGTTCTCCTCCGATCCTACCAGAGCTCTCCACAAACCCCGACCAGTCCCGTCGCACCGGCTCTGCCGACTTCCCCCGCCCCCCATTAAAAGTAGGCTTCTGAACAGGAGACGTTGACGCTGCAGAATAATATGAGGAAAATCCCGTGTTGGACGTTGAGCTGCTGCTCGCCCAAGTCGAAACTTCAGGTCCAAGTTGTTGAACTTGGTGGGCAAAAGGACATAAAATGCCAAGCAACACATCGACTGAATCCTTTTTTTTCGTTTGTTTAGCTGCCTTCAGATATCACAGGACGTTACCTCAGTGTTTGTAACTTTGAATGCATTTTTGGTTAAATGTTATTCTAACACCTGAAATGATCTCATGCAAATTACCTGCTGTAAACATTGCTTTATTTTAAGGGTTAGTAACGTGATACAGAGATAGAAAATCCTTCATCCCTTTATTAAAAGCCTTGAATTTGTGCTACCGGTAACCAGGATCAGAAAAGTTGGCACATTTTACTTAGTCTGGTTTTCGAAATGTGCAAAGAGCATAGCAGATGCATTTGTGGGTGTGCCACAAGGGCTACTTTGACTCTCAAAGGGAAGGCAAGAAATGTGTATTTGA
The DNA here is from genome assembly GCF_054856555.1 of Leptonotus elevatus. Lineage (NCBI taxonomy): Eukaryota > Metazoa > Chordata > Actinopteri > Syngnathiformes > Syngnathidae > Leptonotus > Leptonotus elevatus. The sequence continues at coordinate 22,060,210 of NC_141250.1, forward strand.
ATCTCAGGAGATGTATTTATTTTGAAAATATGTCATTCGAAAATAGCTACAATTTGCTCTGGGTGATATTCCGCTCAGTAGCAGGAGTAGAAAAAAACACCTTACCTGAGTGGCTTCCTTCTCACATTTTGCTCATTCTTCCTGATCGTAGACCTGATCAAGTTCTCACTGGCAAATGTTCGCCAAAGTGTGTCGAGGCCCAGACCCAGTGATTCAAGATCTACATTTATTATGCCAAGTTCATGAAAATGCATAGCGTGCAAATTTGTCTAATTAAAAAAAACAACACGATTTTTATTTTAACTGAATGATAAGCAAAAATTGTCGTCCAGCTTTGGCCTTCCTGTGTGGGGTTGGGCTTCGTCCCACATTTCCCAAACCTGCATTTCCCTTTCATTGAAGACTCGAAATTACCCACAGGTGTGAATGTCCGTCTGAATGGTTGTTGGTCTATATGTGCTCTGCGATTGATTGTCGACAAGTCCAGAAAATATGCCACTTCTCTCTCAGCCTATTAATATCAAGCTCTAGAGAATGAATGGATGGACGGCATCATTTTGTAAGATTGGCGGTTCTAAAAACTGTAATGCATTTGCAAGGTTAATCTTGCCCCGTGTTTTGCAGTCATTTCTCAAGTTTTGGTGTGCACAAGAACCACCAGAGGAATGTTTTTAATCCAACAAAACATGCAACTTGAGCAAGAGAATGTTACACTCTTTACGCCTTTGCAATGTAATGATTGAAATATATAGTGTCAAATCCCACAGCAGGGTTTTCTTGAAATAAGATGATACACGTTTTGTATGAAATGCTATTCTGTATTTTGTGAACAGCGCGTTGCGGTGCCTCATGATGGATGTTAGACTCAGAGAAAGAGTTGCTTAATCGAATGAACTGTTCGCTACGATGACGTTTGTGTGTGGTTTACGTTTATTTATTGATTGAGTGACTGTTTCAGCTTCTGCTTTTTTTTTTTGTCTGACTTGTTTTGGCATGGAAAAGGGCATGATAGAAGGCTATGCAATAAAGAAATTGTGACAAATATGATTACGGTTTGATCATAACATGAAAAGTGAAAAGTTAAACGCTCTTACGTTTATTTTAGGGTGACCAAATTTTCTAAATTAAAAACCGGAACACTACAATTACCTTGAAAATCAAATATACAATAAATTCTCACGAGGAAATATTTATAACAAATTTAATCAGTAGTCAGTCTGGTGACCAGCGGTTGCATTATTGCTTGCGCTAATGCTAAATGCTATCTTGTTTGACAGTTGCTGCTGAGCTTCCAAGTCATTGGAGGAGAAATGTGGCTAATTGCGACTTTGCAATCTGGCAAAATTCTGAACATTGCGAACATTCATTAACAATAACATTAGCTACTCAAATGATTCTCGGGAGTATTTTATATGAAGGCCAAACAAGCACAGGAAGGACAGAAAATAAAGGAAGGTGTTTACTCCTCCTGAAAGTTTGATATACGGCTCACGGTTCAGCCGTCTCACAAATCAGCTTGTATGTTCATCGAGGCCACATGCACTAAAATATACGAGCAGGACGCTTGAATGCCTAAAAACTTGATGAACCTGCAGATATGTTGATGATGACTGATCGGCACAAGCCCAACATCACAAATCTCAGGGCTGGAAATGACACACATCCATTGTTCTGTGACATTTATTCGTCACAAACTGACATTTCTAATAAGTATGGATGACATTCTCTTGAAAAGAGTTGAGTGACAAAGGACCCCCTACGACCTTACAAGAGCTCATGATAAGTGTGATATGAGCGTTCCATCCAGTCATCTGTGTATGCGGAGGCCCACCAGAAGGTGGCAGTGGCACCATGGCCCATTTTACAACCACGGCCTTGAATCTCAGGTCTCAAGTGCAGAACATGGCTGCCATCCAGGGAGGAGCCAGAGATCAAGAATGGAAGTGATAGTTTCACATTTCAGGCCTTTCAGCTCAAGTACAAGCAAGTACGGGTCCCCAAAACAATGCATGTCATATTTTTTTTAAGCACACTGTTCTAAAAATGCACCTATGTTCTCCAGCGCTACATACAGAGGAAAAACGTCCTTGGCAGAGATGACTACTTTCATTTTTGGACTCTTTCCACAATGCCCGGACATGTCACAAAATGTTGTCTGTTCCACAGAAAAGTGTTGTTATATTGCACTTGACTTCAATTCCAAGGTGGGTTGATGAGGAGAGCATCTGGCTTGACCCCAGTCCAGTTTGGCCGAGATGACCTGCCCGGTTCATTCTATAGAGGGTGCGAAGCAGGTCGTCAGATTGTAACAGCATATCAGGTATCAGAGTGGCACAAAATCCGCATTGGGGGGGGGGGGGGGCTTCTTTCTTGCCGGGTGTGGATATTAATAGAAACAGCGTGGCGCAGAGGCATGCCTTGGCGGAGGCCTCCCTCATAAGACCCGCTTTCAACTAAGCAGGCTAAAACATGGCGAAGCGGCGCGAGATCGTTGCAGCCCCTCAGAAACGCTGTAATCTCATTATCGGCGCCACGGCTTCTTGGACCCACACCAAGATCCCAGCCGGCGGGTATTCTGTGCCCGGTGAACAATTCTGCCACGCAGGTGATTTATGGCGTGACGCAGAGTTCACAGCACATGTTTTGCTCGCCACTGCCTTTTGACTGAAGGCATTTGGAGGCAATTTGTCTTTGTTCATGCAACCCTGACCTTACATGCAACGCTGCATCAGCAGACGGGGCCTGGAAAGGGCAGAATTGCTTCATGTCGTGGGGTTATTGATTTGGAATGGTATCAACATGTTGAGGTTCTGACATTGTGCCATTAACTAGTTTGTGCCGTCGCCAGCAAAAAGAATGTTGTCACCAGCAAGCTCAGTTACCGTGTGCTTGTTTACTGTTTTTTTTTTTGGGTCATGGTCTGTGTTTTGGTTGACTTTTACTACATTTAGGTTTTTGCTATCACCTGTTTCTTGTATCTACCAATCAGCTCCCTCCAGCAAGTTGTGGCTTGTCCAAGTGTCGTAAACGCACGGCGGCTGATCAGCAAGAACCGCAGAGCAACAAACATACTGAAAGTCCGGAGGCTCAATTTATTAAAAAGAACACAAAAAACAAAACTGTGGGGTCCTCGTACATAATCGTACACGTCCACCGCATAAACATTGACACAGTGTTTCTCATCAAATTGTTTGTATTTAGCTCGCTTTCTTTCAGTCTGTGTTGGTTCGTGTCAAATAGGCTTCATTAGTCAGGTTTCCATCCCAATGATTTGAAATTTTTAAACGAATTTTGTGAAAATGCGCAATACCGACAAGCGACCTATGCCCGCCCGTTTCCATCTGTTCTTCTTTTGCGAATATATATACAGCATATTTGCATATACGGCAGGATGGAACAGGACAAGAGCAGTGAACCAAGCACTTCTCCACCGTGTGAGGCATGGATGCAATGAGTAGCAAATAAGATGCGATGGGACAGGACAGGGCATGGTAAGAAAATATTAAAAATGGGAAAACAAAACTACGAGGTTTCTTGAGTGTTGGCTGGGCCCCTCCCACCTCTGTTGTGTCGCTCGGGGTGAGAGCTCCGAGCAGTTTCAGAGAGCGTGTGCCTCATCGTTTACCACTCAGCAGCTCCAACGGGCTATTTTAAACACACTGATGCGTGTAACATTAGACGAGGTAATGCGCCGGGGCAGCGTGATGTTTTTTACACTACGAGCTTCACCTGCCCGCTTTCTTCACACGTGTTTGCACACAAACTTTGCAACTTGGGACCAAGGAGGAATGCCCCGACCAGCATATCCGAGCTATAATGACCACCGTCTCGTGACTTTGTCCATTTTCAGCATCGGCTAATGTCGGGGAATAAGGCTCGAAATCAGGTCAGATTTGCCCCAGGTGTATAAACTGGGTCAAACTAAAACTGCATTTAAATGAATAGGATTAACAGCTGTTGATTAGATTTTGACTTCATAAATACAATAAACCTCCCACAGAGTTGGTCGATGATGTGTTGAATTCACGCATTCAAGTACGTAAACCTGCAAATTTGCTGAATAAAATTGTTTCCCCGTATTTCAATTGCTGTAGCAACATATGCCTTCTTAACCCTCCGGCGATATCATGGACCATCATATCGACCCATTTTAAAATGTAAAACTACATTTCCTCGGATTTTCCATTATGTTTCTTTCAAAAAGGTACACTTTTTGACACACACACACACGAAATTTGGATTTTTTTTTGGGAATGATTGTAGAGGTCAAAAATTACATATCATTTGTATATACCGGTATTTACATATCATACTTCTATTTCAACTTTATTTTTAATTATTTAAACACGGTGGTTCAAAGTGACTGGTGGGCATTTTTGGTGTACTGTCACAAAAGTCCAAACACATAAGCAGTGTTACTACATTTACACAAATGACGACAAGTCTGCGATGCTCAAAGCTGTGGCAACATGTTTGGTTTTATTTGCGTGTCAGGCTAACACTTAAGCTGACAGCTGTGACTTCACTTCTTGGCACGTCTAATTGGTCAAAGTTTCCTTTCCTGGAAACTTCCACTTTCATCATCCCGACACCAGTGGACGGGTTGTCTTCGAGTGCATTTCTTTATGGTACTGCATGTACATGATATAAACGACCTATTGCAGGTGTCATGTGGAAGTATAAATACCAATTTCTATGGAACACGTCAATAAAATCAAATGGTAATAAATTACATTTACATTTGTGTGGGGTTTTTTTTCTCCAAATTTTTCATGCACCCGCTAAGTAACAAATGGTCTATACTACCTTTGCTGTGAAATGAAGACCTGAACTTATGCAATGCCTTCTAACCTTTTACTGTGTATCAAAAATAGAAGTTGTCAAGGAATACACAAGATGTCAGACAACTGCAAGGGGTCCTGCTGGCAGAGGCTCAACAACGGCTGGCGGGATGCGCCGCTCGGTCACTGCTCGTATGGCAGGCATAAAACAAGTGGTTAGCACGATGCGGCGGTGACAGTGACACGTTTGCAAGCTCCTCGTTACTGATACAGCGAAACGTAACAGAAAACAAATGTACACTAAATGGACAAATGTACTGGTAGGAACTTTGAAGGCAATAAATTACGGATTTTGAAGCTCGCTCTACTCTTGGAAGTTTCCAATCATCCACAACATAATCATCCCAACATGGGTGCTTTGCCAATAATTGAGATCCATTTGGGGTTCGACTGGATGTTTGAAGAAAGAATACTGCAAATACGGCACCGGTGTGTACAGTAATGGTGTTAGCTTAGATGCCAGTTACAGTTCTGAACAGGATGTAGAGAGAATTGTGCAAATGAAAAATTCACATTTGATATTGTATGACTGTCTGCTTTGAGATAGCACCTTTCTTGGAAAGACTTTTAAGTTGTTGCATGTTGAACTGTCTGACCTGAAGGTAAAACAAACAAACAACTGCTTCAGTAACTTTGCCTTCAAGTATTTGTTTCAGGTCTTTTCTATTCAGAGAAGTAATGTTTTCCCCCCCACAACTATTTCCATCAAAAATTAGCATTAGATATCATTGTTCAGTCAGTTGGTACGGGATAGATCTTGCAAACAACAGAATGTCCCAATGGATTGTTCAAGAACTGAAAATGGAAGTAGAACATACAAACAAATCACACATCAGTTGATGCGACATGAGCAGTGAAATAAAACCCGGTGTTGAAAATTAGTTTACACATTGAGATGTCAATCATACGTCACGACAAGGACACAAAGGGTGTAAATGTCACATTGGTGACGGAAGGTCACTATTTTGCAAAAATCACCATACAGGGATTGTATTTCAGTACTTTAATATGGCAAATATGCCAATTCGTTAGCATTACGAGAGTACAAAAAAAACAAAGGGTAAGTCAAGTGAGGAATTCAATTACATGTTCAACAGGTTTACTAGGCTTCCTTTGTAATGAAGGAGCACGATTGGGGAACGACATCATACGTAGCTATCAAATGACCTTGATGTCCTCAGTTGTCAAACTTGTCACCTTCAGATTTATGTCTTAGTTTGGCCTTTTATAGAGATTTGATATTTGAAAAGTCATTTGTCACTTCTTTCCAAGCCCCCAAAATAAATGACTCGGGCTCTGGGAAAATAGGGGGTGGAGTCCAGTGCTTAGGTTTTGGTTGTGACAAGCTGTCAAGTCAACATGCGCACTGCTCCTGTTTCTCAGGGGAGCTGTAGACTCACTCCCCCTCCCCAGCCAACTCTTTGAATATTCCCTCTTCATGGACGGGACGCTTCACCAGCAAGTCATTTGGACTTCTGACTCTGCGCGATCCCGAGTCCCAGCCAGACCCCCGATGCGCGGTGCGTAGACTCTGAAGTGGAAATAGAAACGGCCTTGTGATGTATTTGGAGGAAACTGAGCAAAGTGGCCCGCTACTGACTGACTGCATTCTTACAGAGCAATGCCAGCTTGCCAAATTAACAGAAGACAACGGAAGTGCAGAACTTGACGGTAATGTCCTTGCAGAACTTTCCGAACAGCTGGTTGACAGTCGAGAAATTATCCCTTCCAGACTTTGCATGGAAGACTGTAACAACTATGAAGATTTGACAGACAATGGAGACTTGAACAGATCTGACCAGTATTCAGAAATTGGCAGCATTCTGGAATGCGTCACAATCCACGATAAGACTTTGAGGTTAAACAACCCATTAGAAATATGGCACGTGAAGCCGTGCAGGACCTCTGAGCCCTGTGTTAATCACGGTTCAGCTGACAATGATAGTCCTTGCTGCACAGAACAACAACAAGACGTAATCCACGAGCATGAGCGCACCCATCCGTCGGAGTATTTAGTGGCTGATAAATTAGAAGCAAACTCTGACAGTTTCAAGCAGGGTGAAAGCTGCGGTTGTCCGTCTGAATGCGTAAAGCAGCTGGCGTTATCACAACAATACAAGCCCCCTGGCATGCAGTACAAGTGTCAGCCAGAAACATCAATTGAGCACTGTGAGAAAGACGAGATGACTGCTTTGGTAGGTAACGCTTTTGAGTCGGCGGATGAATCAGACTGTGATACGGAAGTCAGTGATAACGCCGACATCCAAAATCAAAGCGTGGCCACAGAAGACGATGAGTGGGGGTATTTGTCAGATGAGAGTCAGGAAAGAGGTTCTGATGATGATGAGCTGTGTACCGTCTCAGAAGATGTGAACGGCTTGCGTCAAAGTGCACTTATGAAAGGTAACTTTGATAAAAGTGTAGGACATATGGTGGCCACAGATCACTTGAACAAAAGTGCATGTGAAGACGTGAATGAAACAAGTCAGACATCAGAGCAGAAGACCTTTGTGGGGTTCTTTATGGAAGATGACATCTCCTCAGATGGCTCTTCTTCTGAGAGTAAGTCCTTTAAGACTTGCCCAGAAGACTCCGAAAACAGCTTGAATTCATCAGAATCCGAATCGGACAAAGAAGCTCAGGAAGATTGGAGTGATGGGCAGGTCCAGTGGGAATCATTTGAGGATGATGAAGAACAATGCAGCATCACCGAGATTGCTCATGATGAAAAGAAGACATCCCATTTTTTTCTTGAAGATTACTTCGATTTAATCGACAGGGGTGTCTATTATGGGCCTACTTTGACACAATCGCAACGTTACATTTCTTGCTTCGACGGAGGAGACATCCATGATTGCCTGTATGGTGACCAACCAAAGGCCCAGAAGCAACCAGAAAAATCGAATGACGTGACAGAAACAAACCCACAAATGATTGATGCGTATTTTCACTCTTCAGAAAAAGAATTTGAAAGTATTTATGGTTGTGATTCATGTTTGAGCAGCGAGTCAGAGGCCCGAGCAGGAGACTGCAAATCAGAACATGAACTCGATGATGTTTGTAAGAAAACTACCGTGAACGGGGCCAAAACTTGTGACGTAGAAGAGCTGTTGAATGCACCAAATGTTCACAACTTCTTCGCCAACGGTGACACATCTGGTGATACTTTGAGAGTGGCTACTGACAAGAAGGAGCTTAGCAAAGAGTCGCCAAACATATTTTGCTGCCAGGATGATATGCTTCGTGCTGGTTCTGAACACGAACTTGAGACTCTTGCCTTGGTTGAGGAATATTGCACACGTCAAATGAAAAGCCTGCAGCAATTCCCGAATGGTGTCGTTTTGAATGAGCAGATGACCAGTGAAATAAGGTCATCATGGAATGAAGGTCATTCAGTTTCATCCCAGACCAAAACCGAAGTTCAAGCTGCCAGCCCAGAGGAAAGCCAAGTCTGCACCGTGAATGAATATTGCTCTGCCACAAACAACTCAAATGATTCGGTTGAGATCTCAAGAGAAGTACAAGCAGATATCATTCACAGCGTCGTCTCAGAGTACGACAAGACCGAAGAAGGGGACGTCCTCGTGCAGACCAGAAGGACCGAAGACTCGGAAGATGAGGACTGGGAGGGTGACTCTGATGAACTTTGTGACTGCGAGTACTGCATCCCAACAAATACGCAGGTAAATACCAACCTTGTCTTTGCAGATTGTTAGACATTCCAATCATGCTAATCGAGGTAACTGGACTTGCTTGGTTTCAACAACCAGAACAGTTGTTTTGATTCGACTTTTGCAGATAATCAGCAATGGTGAAAGATTATATATATATATAAAGATTCATACTGTCCCATACTGTCTGGCTTTTGTTAGAGTAGACAATATTAAGTATTGTACTCTTTGCGTGTTCAATTAACTGAATGGTGAGATTCTGGTGAAGAAGTCCCTTTGCAAAGGTATCATTAAAACAGAAGCTTCTGATGACAAAAACTGACGACACTCAAACCGTGTTCTGTTCAGATTGTGTCCTCTTCTCCGGCACATCATTATTTATTGAAAAGTGGGTGAATACGAAAAGTCTCCTCCCATCAGCCCACAGTACATTTGTTTACAACTCAGTGAATACAAGAAAATCCCCCCTTCTGTTCCCATCAGCAAGTTCCCATAGGTATAAATCAGATTAGAGAAAAACAATGATACCTCAGCCTGTGCCTCCCCTCTTCCGACCGGCTGAGACCGGTACTAGACTAAACTCCCTTGTAGATAATAGTAGAAGAGAAACCCGTTGCCCTTCTTCTGAGAGTGAGACAGATAAGAATACAATTCTATTCATTGAGCCATACTGCTATAACTAAATCCAAAACGGCTAAAATATAAATTGAAACTGAAAAACAATGTTAATAACTTAACATTTTTCAACAATCAGGCAAGTGTACAGTATAACTGTTTAAAGAGACGACATTACAAGAGACTTGGGAGACCGGGACGTATCGCTTTCAATCTGCCATCAGAGCGCTTCACTTGACCAAGCGGATGAATTTGTTTTTGGAATCAGAATGATGATGATGGAATGGGACAAAGTAGAGTGCCACGAAGTGTATCTTCTGTCGACACGACACCAGCTGGAGCAGTTTCTAAAAGCCGTCATTAAAACAACACGCATACCTTTTACACAGAAATTCGCTTCAAACATGGCGGCCATGTCTACACTCAGCTACGTTTTGTTAAAGAACTTTGTGGTGGTCTACTCTCTTTTTATTATTCCCAGGAGCCAACAAAAGCGCTACTTCCGCAATTGAAATCTCACGATACGGGGAAGATCTGCGTGGTCATTGACTTGGACGAAACTTTAGTCCACAGCTCATTCACGGTAAGTTGGTCAAACCGAGCAGCTTTTCTGTACAATGCAGACATTCCGAGTGTTGCGATCAAGCAGGATGTCTTCACAGTAAAGCATTTTGATCGCACAATTCAATGAATCGTATGTGAACATGCACAACAGCCATTTTCAAGTCGGACTCATGATCAGGATTTGTCTGCTCTGGCATACAAGGTTGTTCAAGGAGAATGCAAGCTGACGTAGTCTTCTTTGCCATTCTTCATTTTTAAATAAGAGTTATGTGAAACCTGAAGATTGGTCATTTACCGCCCCGCCCACCTCCTTTGGTGTTCGATTTCCTTCCTCCAAAAATTTGGCAAATCTATTGGCTGCATATGTGCAAATGAATGACAAATGTAGGTCAAATGTGAACATTTAGGGCCAGTCTGAAGCCCTGTATGCTGGACCCCCCCCCCCAAAAAAAATCCAGTGGTTGTTTTTGGGGCTTGCCTAAAATAAATGTTGTCAAAATAGGCGCGTTTCAGGCAAATTTTATGCTCTTCAGTTACACGCTGCAGGATTACTTTTATTCCCAGGTTTACGAAATGGAATAAACAAGACACAAGACATGTAAACAGTTTAAATAAACAAAGTGCTCGATTTTTAACCAACAGCATAACTTTTCTGAAACGGCTTAAAGAGCAAAGTCACAGCTTCTGAGAGCAAAGTCTTGTGTGTTGCCTCGGAATTATGTAATGAATTCCACGCGGCTTGAAGTCCCTCTACGGTTACAGACGGTCCTTAAATGATGTCACTGGATATTGCTACGGGTCACGTGTAAACAAGACGGGCTTGCATGAAGTAAGATCCATCTTTACAAAAGGCAAGAAGGAAAACGTGCTGTATGGTTGACATGCATGAAACAGACGTATGCAAAGAACGCCTTTCCTGTAAAACGCGTCAATGGCTCCTGAAATATAATAGTTAGCGTAAAATGCCAGGCAAGTTATTCAATGCGGTGAAGATGGAACACTAAGCAAGTACATTGTCAACTGTGGAATCACTTCAGTTCTAATTTGAGAGTTTTATGTCACCTTCTTGGTGTCATTTGATTGGCTTATGCTTGTATTTTAGGAGTCACAAACACTAAAGCCCCAAACTCGCTAGTTAGCACCACCTGGAGAGATAATAAACAACACCCAACAAAAATTGGTGCAGACGTCTTGTCATACCATGGCACAAAAAAAAAAGTGTTAAGGACCTGTTCCTCAAATTGAACAGGAAGTCAGCCATATTGGTTTTGTCGCAGACATTCTGGGCAAATTCAGCAAGGAATATTCTCAAATGAGCCCCAATTTGCAAGCGGGTATCCGGGCCAGATGGGTGACGCCCAAAAATCGTTTTGCCTTTACCATCTAATGTGGGTTGAGCTCAGCGTCCGCATTTCCAGGATGGTGTGCAGGCAAGCAAAGATTGTGCTTCTTTCCTTCAACAACGACTTGTACCTTTTGCTTGCTATTATTCGGACTCATAGGCGACCAGTTTTCCTTCTTCAATCGCACCATTTTTTTCAATATTTTTTTCTTTCACAGCCAGTCAACCATGCCGATTTCATCACTCCAGTGGACATTGACGGAACGGTTCACCAGGTATGATCCTCATACACGGACGCCTTTATGTTCAGTCCCAAGCAATTTTGGCGGATTGTTTAACAGAATTACATTAGGAATTGTTTTGGGGAGTCAATTGCGGATTCATTTTTAAATTCCAATGCCATAGTAGTCTCGAGCAGTGGTTCTCAACCGCGGTCCTTGAGTACCCCTATCAAGCCTGTTTTCCATGTCTCTCAGCCAACACAAGTGTTTCAAATGATCAGCTATTTAGCAAGCTCTGTATGAATGCCTGATAACGATCCTCAGCTGTGTTTGCTGAGGGAGACGTGGAAAACAGGCTGGAGGGGGCACTCGAGGACCGGGGTTGAGAACCACCGGTCCGGAGTCGTCGTAGCTGGCATGGTTACGAGTGGTTATCTCCCAACCCAGAGATTGTCAAAGGGTCCTTGAGCAAGCTACTGAACCACCAGTTGCTCTTGCTGCTGTTTCATCACTTAAAGAAAGACATTTCAAGTGTGCATCTGTTCATTTAGCTCACTGTGCACTACATTAGTACATCATTGTTGTTATGCTGCAAATGTTGGGTCTCAAATGTGCGCATTTCTGTCGGTTCAGGTTTATGTCTCCAAGCGACCCCACGTGGACGAATTCCTCCGGCGTATGGGCGAGATGTTTGAATGCGTTTTATTCACGGCGAGCCTCTCCAAGGTTGGTTTCGCTCAGAAGTGCACAGTGAAGAATGTGTTGCGCTTGAAGTGCAATGTTGGCACCTGCTGTTTTAAAATCCAATACTTGGAATGACCGGGGTGTCATTTAGACATTTGTGGGGCTTTTTATTGTTGACCCGTCGTTAACACGAACAGCTTCAAGTTAATGATTGTGCTCCAAGTTTAGAGCCAAGAGCAAGCGGGTTTGGGGGGGGGTCTCCACATCATGGATTTCATGTTCATTTAATCTGACATTTTTAAATTGAGTGCGGTTTCAATCACGCTCGTTAGTTTTTTCGTTAGTCGACCTCATCCCATTTTTATTTAGTCAACTTTTAGTCGACTATAAAGCTAGCATTAGCATTTCAGTCAACAAAAACTGTCAACGTATTAGTCTCGTCAGGACAATCATTTTACCCCTGTAAATTTTTATGTCAGTAAATAATGTTGAACGTTTCGGATCCAAAACTATTTCACATGAAATGTTCTCTCATCTTTTTGACGAAAAACAATTTTACCCACAATTACAGTGGCTACTATGGCTCCATGGTACGAGCTAGTAAGTTAGCCATCATTCGTTAGCGGTCAGATTAACATTCTTGTTGTGATAATAATTGACTTCTTTCTTTTTTTTTAACCTATCACCGTGAATCCACCTCCACGTCTGTCCCAATTTATTTATTAATCATTAAAAAACCACACGAATAGGCGAGCAAAAACCTGAAATTGGAACTGTTAGAGTAGATAATATTTGTATTCTACTCTTTGCGTGTTCAATTAACTGAATGGTGAGATTCTGGTGAAGAAGTCCCTTTGCAAAGGCATCATTATAACAGAAGCTTCTGATGACAACAATTGAAGACACTCAAACCGTGTTCTGTTCAGATTGTGTGTCCCCTCCTTCTGCTGCACATCATTATTTATTGAAAAGTGGGTGAATACGAAAAGTCTCCTCCCATCAGCAAGTTCAGCAAGTTCCCAGGAATACAAATCAGATTAGAGAAAAACAATAATACATCAGCCTGTCTCTCCCCTCTTCCGACTGAGACCGGTACTAGACTATACTCCCTTGTAGATAATAGTAGAAGAGAAACCCGTTGCCCTTCTTTTCTCATGAGAGGGACAGATAAGAATACAATACTATTCTATTCATTGAGCTACACAGCTATAACTAAATCCAAAACGGCTAAAATATAAATTGAAACTGAAAAACAATGTTAATAACTTAACAGAACTCACACACAAACAGTTTTAGCTCACCAGTTGTCGTTTTTTTTTTTTAACAGTATGCAGATCCTGTGTCCGACATCTTGGACAAATGGGGAGCTTTCCGAAGCCGTCTTTTCAGGGAGGCGTGCGTCTTCCACAAAGGCAATTATGTGAAAGACCTGACCCATTTAGGGCGGGACCTCAACAAAGTCATCATCATCGACAACTCGCCGGCCTCTTACACCTTCCACCCGGACAACGCGGTACGCTTCCAATCAATTCTTTCCAAATACTCAAAGACGCTTTCTAAACATTTGGATTCCTTTAGGTTCCTGTGGCATCCTGGTTCGATGACGTGTCAGACAGCGAGCTCCTCGACCTGATCCCCTTTTTCGAAAAGCTCAGCAACGTGGACGACATCTACGGCGTTCTCAAGGAGCAGAGGTCTCTGGGATGAACGCCATCGGCGACGTCGGGGTTGCGTTGTTTCAGTCAAAGCGAGGACCCAAAAAGCGCAAATTAGTCCGAATGCGTTGGGGCCAAGTGGGGCAGCGACCCGCCTGCTCCAGCAGGGGGCGCTACAATGACAAAAACAGGCGGGAAATGTGGCTGTGTCATTGGAAATAGAAAGTGTACTGTAGGATGTTATAACTAGATATGCTTTTGAAAACATGTTTCTATTTTTACAGTAATTTGCAGTTTTCAGAACAATGTATTTCTGTGTTTTGACGTAGTATGTAATGTTTTATAAAAATAAAAATAAACATTTGTGGACATAAACAGCTAAACGCCTGACTGGGATTTTGAGCCGAGCCGCAAATGGATTATTAACTAAGGAAGAACTTTACAGAACATTTGATGTAAAATGTTTCGTGTTGTTTAATTTTTTTATGTTGTGGTTTGGGAAAATAATCACGTGTGATGTTAAACTTTACTGATTGTGATGTTCATGCGTGATATTGACTGTGGGATTATTATAATTTTTTTTACAAGCTGTTAATAGCATCAGCACGTCAAGCTTACTGGTCTGAAATAATGTTTCCTTTGGGAAAAAAATATATTTGTGAATATTATACATTACAATAAAACAAAGTGTTATTACGTGAGAAAATATCTTCACTTGTAATCTTATTAAACGATGAAATAAAAACAGCTTTGTCGTTGTTGTTGTTGTTTTAAACCATGTTAATTCAAAATAAATGCATTCCCTAAATGTATTAACACATAATATGGAACTACATCTGCAGAACAAATTTTGCTTTTACGCAATAAAATCGTCCATATGAAATATTCTTTGCTTGACGTAACAAATGGAATGAACGCGTTATTGCGTCAAATGCATTTGCAACATTTTAAAAATATGAAACAAAAAGTCTTCCTTGAGCTGACGCCATAATGTATCAAATATTGATTGGAATGCCAATTACAACGATAACAACAAGATATAAACAAACACGGCAGTTTATTTGTTCATGTGACGAAAAACAAACGGACCCAAGAGCATCGCCGCTGTTCCTAAGAAACCAACGTAACACTTTTTGGGGATCATTATTCAATTATTGAGCCAGTAAAATTCTTTCGGTTCCTGACAAGCAAACGTAACTGGATCTTTATGTATAAATGGCATAACTCGAATAAATCAGACCAATTTGTAACATTCATTTATTGAAATAACATTTGAACATGTTCCCACACATTATTTACACGACGTTCCCAAGTGCTTTTTCAGTTACTTAAGTTCCCAAGAAGAAAAATGGACACACTAAATGCAACGTAGTTTATATACTAACAGGAATCTTTTGCTTCTAAAAGGCAATCTACTTCAAAATAAAAGCACGTGAGATTGTATCGGCCACTTAACACACGTACAAAGTACGTTACAAAGTCAAGGAAGAGATGAAAGGATGAATGTAAGTCCGAAGGTTGACGACAGCTCGCGTCGCTTACGGACCACCTGGGAAGGAATTCGATCTCCGTCAAGTCAGCACAAACTTTTAAATGTTGACTAAACATTTGAATTCATTTCAATTCTGTTAAATGCTTTGATAGAAAGTTGATTTTCTCGCTAATGCGGCATGACAAGCTGTTTGCGATCTCGTGCACGTTTCCAAAGTGGAGGGTCGCGTGAGCGATTTCGCGCCTGGCCGACATCGTCCGCAAATAGAGCGCAACTTTTCAACGCGCGTTACAATCTGCAAAATGTGCCACTCTGCCGTCCAAAAGTGGCACGCTATTTATAAGCGCCGCGGTGGAGGCCAAATTACACCATTTTTAAGAGTTGTTCTAAATAAAATGACCCAATTTTTATTATACAAAACCCAAGTGGATCGCTCCTTTTTTTTTTTTCGTAACCCAAATTGGGTTCTTTTTTACCCAACTGCTTGTTCATCTTTAAAAATGATGTGTCAAAAATTTAAAATTTGTACAAAACGACCAAAGTTGTTTTATACAAAATGGCTATCTTTGGGGGGGCTTGTAGAAACAAACAAAAAAGTTGCTTTTTACTTAACAATCCAGAAAGTTGGATCAAACTGACCCAAGTTAGGTCGGTATTATTATTATTATCGGTTATTTTTGACTCAAATGTTTTTAGACTGTGTGATTACAAGGTTACAATTGCTCAATCTGATCATGTTAAGCTAAGATATATTTGTGTCTTCTTTTATCAGAATGTGATTGCAGTTTATTATTATTATTATTATTATTATTATTATTATTATTATTATTATTATTATTATTATTATTATTATTATTATCCATCCATCCATCCATTTTCTGTACCGCTTGTCCTCACAAGGGTCGCGGGGGTTTGCTGGAGCCTATCCCAGCTGGCTTCGGGCAGTAGGCGGGGTACACCCTGAACTGGTTGCCAGCCAATCGCAGGGCACACAGAGACGAACAACCATACTCACAATCGCACCTATGGACAATTTGGAGTGTCCAATTCACCTGCCATGCATGTTTTTGGAATGTGGGAGGAAACCGGAGTACCCGGAGAAAAGCCACGCAGGCACGGGGAGAACATGCAAACTCCACCCAGGAAGGCCGAAGCCCGGACTTGATCTCACAACCTTTGCGCTGGGAGGCGGACGTGCTAACCAGTCAGCCACCGTGCCGCCTGTTTTTTTATTATTATTATTATTATTATTATTATTATTATTATTATTATTATTATTATTATTATTATTATTATTATTATTATTATTATTATTATTATTATTATTATATTTTGGTATTGTATCTTCTTAGACGAGGTGTTTTCAATCTTTTTTCTTCTTTCATAACAAATTTCAGCACAGGAGCGATGTCAGAGGTTTAATTCCTTAAATTAAGCCACCGTAATAATATGCAGTTTGGAAATTAACACTGCATCTGAATACAGGAAAATATTGACAATATCAATGACTATATACAGCATATAAATTGAATACTTTTTTTTTTAACTAATTAAAATGTAAACCCCAAAATGTTTTTAAAAAAATGAAATGCAAATGTTAAAGTTAAATACAATTGAACTGCACTTGGACTGTATTCGGTGCACCTAATGTTTGATCTGCTCATTTTTGATGCTTTGCTTTATATTATTAAAACAAAATGACTTACTCAAGACGGTGAGCTGAGCTGAGCTTTTGGCTTTCCCACAAGTGAATGCGACCAACCCGTTCATGCCGGCGGAGGTCTGCTTGAGGGTGAGCCTGTGGACGGTGCCCAGCTTCTCCAGGCGCACCTGAGCCCCGGGCTGCACAGGTGCCCCGTTCAGGCTCCACGCGGGCGGCTTCTGGACGGCGGTGGACACCTCGCATTCGAAGACGGCTTGACCGGGGGCCGCCACCTCCAAGTCGCGCAGATCTCTGACCATCGCAACAGGCTGAGCTGCACAAAAAGTCAAGAGTGTCATAGTAGATACTGCCATCTAGTGGCCCAAAAAAAAAGGAACTGTCTCCCATCCGTGCATTAACTGCTGTAGAAGCAGATACATAGATATTAATCAATCAATCAATCAAAACCTTTCTTTCACCAGAAAGTACAAAGTAATTGAGAGTGAAATACATAAAGCTGAGAAACATCACCTCGTTTACGATTCTGGCCCTTCTGTGCACGTAACTAAATAAGTGACACGTGTCTGGATGACCCCCCCCCCCCCCTCAGGTGGGCCCCCCACCCCATCTGCACCCCCCTTTGAACGCCCCTGGATGAACTTTATGTTACACTTTGTGACTATGCCTTCAATTCCTGCTGACTGTTAGGATGGAGTTGATGATGTTACATTGATGCGATATACTTATATATATATATAAATATATATATATATATATATATATATATATATATATATATACAGCATGTGATTCAGCCACGATGAGCGCCTCTTACCCTCCACCGTTAGTTTTGCCGAGCACGTGTACTCCCCGACCTGCATGCTGTAGGTGCCCTCGTCGTCCAGCGCCACCTGCTGGATGATCAACTTGCGATAGCAGCCCTCGCTGCTGATCTCGAAGCGCTCCGAGGGCAGGATGACGTTGCTGCCCTTGTACCAGCGGATGCTGCATCGCGGGTTCGACACGGTGCAGTCCAACATCACGCGGCTCTTCTCCAGCGCCGTTTTGTCCTGCAGAGGCTTCACGATGCTCAGGGGAATCTCTGGAAAGTCCACGTTGGGCTTTAGTTTCGGGACAGGCCGGTTATCGGCCCGGACGATATTTGGCATTTTTGGTCCGCTGGTATCTCACTGAGCGGTGAATGCTTGCGAACGTAGCGAATTTTCATCAGGATTTTAAAATGTTCTCAGACAGTTTTTCCATCATATTCCCCAAATGAGCTCCATTCGCATGCATTTGTCGCTCAGCGAGACACTTTTCATTTATGGATTTGTCAAACGATAAATCAGATTAATCGCATCTTAGAATTTTGATTAATCACTTAATAAAAAAGGCTTTTTTTGGCAACATTTTTTGCCCGCCAAATTTAAAGCTGTTGTGTTATTTTTTTTTTTGACATTTAATGTTATGAAGGCGTCATCGCATTTTTTTTATTCACAGCACACGCTCGTCCTCCTCTTTTACTAATCAGTTAATTACTTGCAAAATATTGACAAAGCTTTCTTTTCGTGCATGTAGTTATGTTTATTGCTCAAACCTGCGCTACTTTTAACGTAACCATCCGCCGTCAGCAAAAGGATCATCTACGGTCAAAATGAAATGTGTGATTAATCTGATTAATGCAATCATTTTTGTGATCAATTAATTAGGCAACGCTTTAGCTTTGACAGCACTAGGATTTATTTAAATTTCTACTTTATAAAAAAAAAAATGCTGACACTGGAAACCCCCTACACTTTTGATTTCCCCCCAAAAATTAAAAATTAATCAATCAAAAAATGATGTTGAAATTTTGGAAAACTTTAGGGAACTATTTACTTGCTTAGTTTGTAATTGAGCTAAACACATGCTGATGATCCTGGTAGCTCTTTTTGTTATAATTATTAAACAAAGCTGGCAATTCTTTATACGTTTAGAATAAAAATAAAAAAAAAAGTAATTTTTTAGAATTTTGACACTAATATTTTCTCTTTTACTGCAAATGAATATCGTCTTGAAATATCGATTTCCTTGACTACTAATAATCGGTATCATCCTTGAGAAAACCGTATGAGTCCATCACGAGTTGAGTTTGGCCGTTTTGATATGGAAAAGAAAAAAAAACAAGGAAAGTAGTAATGGCAAGAACTTTTACCTTTCACGTGCAACTTGGCAACGGAGTCCACATGTCTGGCAGCAAATTTGATCTCCCCCGAGTCCTCAGGCCGCACGTTGCACATCAGGAGAAAGTGTTTGGTCCCTGAAATGTCGAGAATAAAGCAGCAAATTCAAACGTGTTTGAACTTCGAGCAATTCTCCAAACATCAACACAGTTGCGCCGACCTTCCTGTCGGGTCTTGATGGTACTGGTCTGATGAATCATCTCGCCGTTTTTGTACCATTCTCCCGGCACGTCTTCCACTGAGATCTCGCAAACAAAGACGGCGTTCTGATCTTCGGCGACGCTCAACTCCTCGAGGCCGCGCACCACCAGCAGCTCCCGTTCTGGAAATGGACATTTCATCGAGTTGTCTTTATGATTAACATGAGATTCTCATTGACAGTTGATGTTGCTTTTTTTGCAGACCAGAGCAGCACACGGTGCCGCTCGGTACCGTCAATGCAGCCGTTATGACTGCACAGCGTAATTCCCAGCAGATGAGATGAACTGTAATGTTGAATGAGTTAGCGCATGTTAGCTGATCATTGGTGAGGTTTTCTCAATGGAAAGCAATGATTAAAAAAAATAATAATTTTTTTTTAATGAACTTACGGCCCACGGGCCAGAACCAGCCGTCATTCCGTCTATATTTCAAAGTGACTGTTGTTGTTAAGTTTGTCCACTGGAGGGCGCACTGCCAACCACTTACCACTTGAATGCCATTGCAAGCGAAATTGGCGGCTACCGAGGATTTGACAGCTGATATTGACGCACTTGTGAAGGTTGAAAGATGTCAAGCTTCAGGAGGAAAGTAAGCTTACTTGATATCAAATGCTGTGAAGAATACACTTCTGTCAAAAGGAATCCTGAATGTCAGGCAACATCTTCAGTCCATTTTTGTTTTTTTTTGTTTTTCATGCATTGCCACAAAGTATACAGTATGTATTTCGATGTGTACATTTGGAAGGTAGGCGGCCACCGCACACTCGGTGGGCTTCATTTCCTGGTAAAATAAAGGTTTTGATTGATTGATTGATTGGTTGATTGACTACTATTTGTCAAGATTACTTTTTCTCGTGGTATTCAGTCCGACCCTACAGAAGCGTGGAAGTGGCAAAGTGAAGTAAACATTTTTGACTGGCAAATACGTTCAAATGTATTTGTAAAATATTTTAAATGTATTTGCAAGTACATTCAAGCATAATTGTAGGCTAAATGCTAAAAACATGTTGGTACATATATGTACCCCCCTCCCATTTTGAAAAGGTCAATATATAAAAGGAAAGAAAAAAAATCCCCAAATGTCTCGCTGTATTGACTTGCACACGATGCTATTTATTTTTTTTTTGCATTTGGCCTACACGATACCATACGTTTGAAAATGAGGTAAACAATTCGTAATTTATTATTACGTCTGCAGTGCATGATTTACCATTAAGCATTTTTTCCCCATAATGCTCTGTTTTTAGCATTTAGCCTACATGTATGTTCGATCGTAGTTGTAAAGACATTTGAAAATATCTGCAAACTCCTTCAGACAAGTTAGTCGTCATGTTTCCTCCAAATTGGCAGTTCCACGCTTCTGTGCCACCCAGGCACGGTGTCGTGATCGCCCCCCCCCCCCCCGAAATTCTACAATCAACAAAATACTTAGTTAAATACAAGTGTTCTGAAGGTCAATGGCAAAGTCTTTAAGCTAAAGCGCACGAAAGCTCCACCGCCCCTCCCTTCCCTGGTACGGCTGCAGCACAAATACGCGACTTTTTAATGTATTCAAACTTAATTAAATGAATAAAAAAAAATAAAAAAAATGCGTGAGGGGCTGCACTTGTTTTTGACGGGGCTATAGCCCCCGCAAGCCCTGGTGTAACGCCGTGCCTGGTCCTACCAGTGTTACTTATTTCTCAACAACTTTATTGACCACAGGACCCTGAAACACAATCAGCAATATACAGACATCATGTTTGGATAGATTGTGATTGTCTTTTTTTTTTTTTAAATACAACAAATACCCCAACTCTTGTCGACATAGACCGCGCTACAGGCAGCAGACTTTACCGTAGACCTCCACAGCGGCGCTTGTCGCCACTTCTCCGGCATCGCAGGTGTACATGCCAGAATCGCTGACAAGACATTTGGTGATCTGCAGAAATCGCTTCCTCCCGATGCTGTAAACGCGCACGTTTTTGCCGGGCTTCACCTCAACGCCATTCTGAAGAGGATGACAAAAAAGAAAAGCTAAAACAACAGAGTGCAAATGGCGAACGTTAACACTATCGCAGTAGCAAAGTCCTAATGACAATAAATCGAGAAAAACACTTCGAGGCCATCATAAAAAGCAATTAAATACAAAACAGCAATTGCAGCAGTAACTGAGCTGGCAAAGTATTCTTACTCCGCCATTGGTAACTTTTGAATTTTTGTATTCAAAATCAAAAAAAAAAAAAATATTGTTTTAATTGTGGAACCCATCTGCTGCTATTTATATATTTTGGTGTGCATCTGCAACACTCCAAACTACCGCAAGATAGCAGCAAAGCACTCGCAACAGGGAGGAGCTAAATTTAGCCTTGGTTGTTAGTGGATGTTACCAAGTCATCTCTGCTTGTGCATTTAAACATTTTTAACGTGATAAGTGTTAAACAGTATTGAAGTGTTTTGGGATCACGGATGAAACTAAAATAGGGAAATATACAGTAATTACTCACAGTCACAGCAAGGCTCAATTCTCATCCCACATGAATTGTGGGGCTTGACTGTAATAGCTGTAAATTCGTCGGAACCTTTTATCCAAAGTCCAAACATGAAGATGTGTAACTGACGTTTCTAAGAACCAATTTCTGGCTCCTGTCCATTTTTTTTTTTCCCGTCCATGTCCCACTCCGTTAAAAGTTGGATTTTCAGCCAATAGCAAATGATGAATGAATTAGTGCAGTGGTGCAAGAATACGTCGTCATCAGCATACTCAGTCATACTATGTCTTTCCTTTCAGCCAAATATTTACTGTAATTCTGATTTTACACGAGATGAAGTCATCTTTATGAGTCCCCCGACGGGTAAAACTGCATTAGCGTCGGTTAGCGAGGCGCACATTTGACGATATCTGAGAGTAATACTCGCCTTCATCCACTTAACGTCCACATTGGGCCTCGACAGTTCACATTCAATGGAGACGAGCGATCCCTCAGCGATTTTCTGCTCCTCCAATTTTCGGAAAATTGTCACGGGAGGTTCTGGAGAGAGACAAGCAAGGTCAAGTTCTGAAAAAAAAATAATTTGGGAGACAAAGTGCGCAAACAACCTCAAATCACCATTTACCCAGTAACGTCCCCAGAAAGGTTTGAAAAAATTTGTACCTGACACCAGTTGCACCAAATTCGAACCTTCATCATGACACGACATACTAAAACGTCTCAAGGATCCAAGACTGAAATCAAACAGGAAGCTGATCCTTTTGATTTCGTTTTGGGTACTATTTACAAAACATGTCCAGCTATGCCGAAAAAAATATCCAAATATTCTGATCATAACTGAAAGTATCCATTCAGTGAAATTGTGCATAATTCAGTGTCATGACATCGTGATCCGGTCGTCATCAAGCGGATGAAAGTCTCAACGGGATGACTTGGCAGCGACTGGACTATTTTGACGGCGTGAGGTTAAACTGGCAGCTGACAGAAAAGCTGCCGCTTTTCACTGGGCGGTTGCGAGGCTATTTTGTGTTTTGGAACGTGAGCCGGGACAAAAGGTGGGGCTCGCCAATCCAAAGTGCCAGTCCATTCTCTTATCCGCCCCCCCCCCCCACCCCCCCCCTCCCCGTCGTCTGTCATTCGATATACGCTGAGTGGACCACTTTAGCTGCCAGTCTGAGGTCTTGACATTTTTGGGTCCGGCCACTTGTACAGAGAAGACATTTTTCCAAGAAGCCCACGGTTCTCTTAACATGAGTCATTTGAAGTCATCATGCCACCCAAATTGAGTTAGCAAATAAACAACGACATGTTGATAGCAACACACAAATAATGCACTTTCAGCATTAACATAACCCATAAACGTAAATATACTGTGTGCTGCCTTATAGTGCAACGGCCACAAGAGGGGGCCAGTGACTACATTTGACACAGCACATAGGAGCGCTGTTAACAACCTCACCAAATTTGAATGATTTGAATATTTTTTTATCTCTCTCATACGCACACTCATGGCTAACAACGAGGCACTCCTAAGTGGCCGCAACAGTGGACTCGCCGTAGAATTGAAGGCAAAGCTATCTTGCAACTGCTGATGCAAACAAAGCAGGCCAAATGTTCATATATTGAGGGAGGTGTGATTCACGCGCTTTAGCTGTCCCACACACGCAAAAATCTGGAAAACTTGAAAACAGTTTAACACTATATCGCCACAACTCAGAATTGTAGTATATAGTTGTCAATTAATCGATTATCAGAATAGTTCTTGCTTAATTTAGTAATCAATTAGTTGATTAACTCATTCAATCGCAAACATTTTAAAAACTAAATTTTTTTTTAATACTTTGTCCTTCACTCCCAAAATGTGTTTACACGCTTTATTTATTTTTTTTACATTTGTTTGTTTAAGCAAGAGCATACAGAAGGCTGCAGCTACTGACATGAAGAGCAATTTTCATTATTAAAAAAGAAAATAAATGGCCAGCAGGTGGCAGTAGAGTATAAGAGATCAGCAACAAGCTCTTTTTCCCAGTGTTTTCAACAGGAATGTGAAAATTGATGAAACTTGGCTACATCCTAATGCTAATCGCTGCAAAACGGAAGCAGATTAACAGAAGATACTCTAATCTTTCTTTTGGTATGTTCCATGTTTGGGCCTTGCCAAATCAGTCCAAATCCAGCAAAACAGCCGGGAGCGAAGGGGGTTGCTTCAGTGAAAATGGCTGCGAGTGAATGAGTTAATTGCTGCACCTTTTAATACGCTGAAACGTTTCTATGGTTTCAAAAGTCATAAGAGGCCTCTGATGGAAAGCACAACCGTGACAAGAACGAGTTTGACAGCCCAGCTGCACTAAAATGGCCTCTAAGGCGAGCGCTGTAAATCCCGGCCCTAATCTTCAAACGGCCTACCCTTGACAACGAGCCTGGCCGATGTTTTCAGCTTCTCGGCGCAGAACGTGAAGGTGGCCGCGTCTTCCACCGACAGGTTGCAAATCGTCAAGCTGTGGGCGTGTCCTTTGGCGCTCATGCGGAAGTGACTCGTCAGCTTGAGCGGGCTTCCGTTTCGCCACCACGTGCCGGCCACGTTAGGGTGCGACAGTTCCACCTCCAAGGTGGCCGTTTCTCTCTCCATGGTTTTCAGGTCGCTCAGGCCCTTCTTGATTGTGACATTTCGAGCTGCAAAGAGAACACCGAGCAAACATCAAATACAAAACAAAAACAAAAAACAGGTTCGCCGAGTGCATTTTAACGTCAATCTCGGTCGACAGCAGAGGGCGATATAATGTCAAAATGGCTGCACGCTGAGATGGCTCAACACAAATGGATTCCTCCGCCTAATTCTTATTCCATGGAAGCAATATTCATCATAATACCGTGTTTAGACTAACTAAGGTACGTTTAAAAGCACGTCCAGCGTCCATATTGCTGACCCGGGTTCTGTTTTGCATGCAGCAGTCTTTATGAAAATCATGCTGATATTTTTGGTCTTCTGAGTCCGGAGCTTTACACAAAAGCCAACTTCGAATCTGCCAACATTTTTCCTGGATTCTAACATAGACCAGCATTCCCTGTGGAAAAAAAGAAGTGTTTATTTTGGAGACCCGATGACAACAACCTTCGTTTTGAAGGCCAGGGTGTAAATTTAGAAAGCAACGAGGGGAGATCCAAATTCATTGGCGCTGCCAGCGGCCCGAGGTCCTGACTTTCCCCTTCCCCGAGTGATGAAAGAAAAGACCTTAAGTCACTCTACGGGCAGACCTTCATAGGAATAATCGCGTTTACGGGGCATGTGTGGCCCTCATCGTTGTCATCCGTGAAACTGTCATCAGCTTGTTTTTTGTTTTTTTTCACACAGCCAGCAACATGCTCAGCAATTCTTAGAGCCAGTGGTGGGATGGACGTTCAGGTAACTAAGTACGCATACTTGGTTACTGTACTCTGTTTGAGTATTTACTTTTTATTTTTACCTTTACTCGCTATGTTTGAAAACAGACAGAGGATCAGTACTTTCTCCTTTTTTTTCTTTTTTCTTTTTTTCTTGAGTGGTGGATTGTGTGCGCGTGTTGGTGGTCCTCGTCCAGGCCACCAATCGGTGCAAGGGAGGAGCACTAATTACCGCATTGGCTTCAGGTGTGCCAGCTCAATAAAAGCCTCCAGTCAGGGACTCTTTGCTTGTCCTCTTGTGCTTGCTTGTGTTTTTGTTCCAGCAACCAATCCAACGCAGTCCCTATGCCTTCTTTGTTTGTTTTGTGTTTAGTCCGCTGTCTTTCGTGTAGTGCACCGTTGGCCATAATTCGTCTATCCGCTCATCATCCATGACTCATTAGTGTTCGCCATAACAGTAGTTTCCCTATTTGTGTAGTCAGTATTCGCTCGGGTGTCATTTTGACAGTTGGGACTCGTTCAATTTTGTTTGTCGTGAAGTGTAGTGTCGCTGTGTGTGTTGTTGCGTGTCCTCCCCATGTCCACCCGTTTGTGCCCACTTTTCCATCCCTCCCCTCCTCCATGTGCGCTACCCGCGCCACAACATCAATTATGTGCCACCCGGCACGTAACATTCCTTACTTTGAAAAAAAAAAAATGTTCAACCTGTTTTTGCCAAAATGCGTCATTTCATGAAAATAACACTGCTTACGTTGATGTAAAAACACACAATTTAAATGAAAAGGAGACAAGAGAAAATGTAATCATATGTTTTTGGTTCCTTTTACGAGGAAAATTTTACATTTTCCCTGTTTGAATTTTGCTTTTAGCATCGCTAATTAAATGAATTTACCATTATCCTCTAAATGATTTTTCACCTATAATCGCAGACTACTGTCTTAATTAAACATTTATTATTAATACCAAGGTCTTGTTGATCGCAAAAAAAAGGACAAATGCTTTGACAAAAAAATGAAAACTAATAAACAATAATAAAAACATACATAATTAAATAAATTAATTTAAAAAAATAATAATAATAAGTTTCATCTTTGTCAATTATTTTTCATGCTCCATTAATTTAAAATATATTTGATTTTGGTAAACAGAATTGTAGAAGTGTAGTGTTTTTTCTCACTCCATATATTAAGAAAAAAACCTAATAAGACCTAATCTAAAACAAGAATAAAATCTAACAAACTTGTTTTAAAAATACTTATAAATAAAATCTAACTGAATTTAAAAAAACAAAAGTCAAAACAGAATGAAAACCAACTCTAATGAGAAGTCAAAAATTATTATCACCTCGGTGGACACCTGCATCTTATAGTCCAGTGTGTCCTATATATGTAATATATGTATCTATGTATTGGGTGCAGCTTATGTGCATGTACGCTCAATTGTCTGAAAAGTATCAAATTGTGGGTGTAGGGTTAAGGCGAACCCAAACGTCCACTTCAAATACAGAATTGTGAATACTTGCGCCTGTGCCTGTCAGCAACGGAGGTCAATAAACAACAGCGCTGGCATGGCGACAACACGCGCGACAACACGCGCGCGCGCACTCACGTTCCACCGTGAGCTGGGCTTGCGTGCAGTCGTGAAGGCTCTCGCAGCTGTAGGAGCCTCGGTCGGTTGTGGCCACTTTGTGGATGGTCAGGCTGTGCTTGCGGCCCTCGTGTTCCAGGGTGTATTTGGCCCCGGCGTGGATCAGCACCCCTTGCCTCATCCACTGCACTTCCCTGCAATCGTGGCTCACCTCCACCTCCAGGGCGGCGTCGGCGTATTCCTCAGCTGTAACCGCCAACATCTTCTTGGTGAATGTCACCTGCTGTTCTGAAAAAAAGACCGAAAAACAAATGTATGACTCCATTGACAGTGATGTGGAAAATAAAGTGCAAATACTTTGTTATTGTACTGGAGATTTTTTTCTTCTTTCAGTTTACTACGTGTACTTTACTTGAGTACTGTACGTATTTGTCTGGTGACTTTTGACTTTGATTTCTATGGAAGCACCTAAAAATTTGACGAGGAATCTGATTGGAATCAGATATGCCAGCCAGTTTTTTTTTGTATAGAACAATGCAAAAGGAATACGATTTGTAAACACTTCATTTAAAGAGAGAAAGGACACTCACCTTGAACCTGCAGTTCAGCCTTTGATAGCAACCCCTCCGCATCAGCTGTCACGATGCCGCTGTCAGAAAGCACGCAGTTGCGGACGCGCAGCATGTGGCAGAGTCCATTGCTGGAAGCCTCGCCGCGCTCATTCAAGGCTACCTGCTCGCCATTCAGGCGCCACACCAGCTGAGCGTCTGCCGGCGAAACCACACACTTGAATACCGCGTCTTCCCTTTCGCAAACCGTGATGTTACGGAGTTCCGCTATGAACTCCACCACACGGGGGGCTGCAAGCAAAGAAAAAGATCATTTTCAGATGACATTCAAAAACGTGTTTTTCAAAAAAAGGTTGAATGATTTTTTTCCATCTGCTTACTGTTGACGGTGACGGTGGCTGAGGTTCTGTCATCTGCGCTTTCGCAGGCATATTCGCCAGCGTCTTCTTCAAGCGCTTCGAAGATCGTAAAGCTTCGCTCCCGACCTTGCGCCCTTATTCGGTAGCGACGACTTGGCGAGATCTCTCGGCCATCTCTCAGCCACTGGACGTCTCCTTTTGGCTTATTGATCTCACATCGTAACGTGAGGCCGCTGCCCTTCAGAGACGCCGCGTTCTCCAGCGGTCGGATGAATTTCACCTTCATTTCTGACGAGGATGTGTAGAATATCATTTCAGAGAAATTAACTTGGTGACAGTTATCATCAAGGACATATTTATGATGCAAACGGGGAGCTCCTTTAGATGAGCGGGTGTCAAATTCTTACCTTTGACAAAAAGACTGAAATACATATCATCTGTGTTTGCATCACAGACATAGTCTCCAGAATCTGACAGCTGCAGGGGATTAATGGTGAGCTTGTGGGTATTACCCTCGCTGGAGATGTGAATGTTGTCCTTGTTCAGTAGTTGGCCATCTTTCAGCCAGCGCACATTAGCTTTGTCTCGGCTAACGACGGCGCGCAGTGTCACGCTCTCATTTTCATAGGCTAAGATTTCATTAGTTGCCTTTTTGTTCACAAACTTGACTGGTATCTCTGCATGGGCGAGAAAAAAACAACAATGATCATTTTGTTTCCAATTCAAGTTGTTCAGATTGTATATGAAAATATTCCTCTTCTCATCTTACCCTGCACCTCAACAATTGTAATTAGCTTGTCATCTGCGGCATCACAAACGTATTTTCCAGAGTCCGACGGCTGAAGTCTGGAGAGGACAAGCTTCCTCATGACGTCGTGGCTGTAAATCTTAACGCGGGTGTCCAGTTTCAGTATCTCGCCATTCCATAGCCACTGAACGGTGGCATTTGGCCGAGACACCTCACACTCTAAAATAAGTTCTTCTCCTGCCAGTAATATGTGATGCTCCGGGTGACCAGAATTTCCGACAATTTTGACTGGAGGCTCTAAAAGAAAAGACCAGAGCGGTGAATGTCTTCCTGCTCAGATAACGTACTAATGGAATTGAATTACCTGCGACCGTAATATGGAAGACCATCTTATCATCCACCGCATCGCAAGTGTACTCTCCTGAATCCTCCAGCGAAGCGTTCAGAACGACCAACGATCGGAAAACGCCCTGCTCTTCGCTACAGTATCGCTCGGTCTCATCAATCGGTTGACCATTTTTGTACCAACTGGCAGATGCGTTTGGTCTGGACAGTTCACACACTAGAATGATGTCATCAGACACTAGGAATTGCTTTTCTGTTTTAGCATCGGTTTTGCCAATAATTTGTATCGGCAACTCTGAAAAGAAACGAGAAGAGGCATTAAAACGACACACTTAATAATTTTATGACAAACGTAATAACTGTATGACTACCTTTCGCTTTAACGTGAAAATCCATCACGTCGTCTTTTGCGTCGCAGACATATGTACCCACATCCTTGATAGTCAGCGAGTGAACTGTTAATTGACGCACTACACCGTCTTCCGCGACGGTGACGTTATTGGAGTCTTCCACTTCTTCTCCGTTCCTCTTCCAGAGAACCACAGCGTTCGGCCTCGACACCTCACAGTCCAGGACCAAGGACTCGCCGAGCACTTTTTCAAGTCTGTTTACTATTTTTCGTGGACGGACAAAACGGACAGGAGGCTCTGTGAACGTATAAAATGTGGTGAGACACACTTTAACGTAATACGTTTCATCCTGTAAAGTTCTGACTTTCCTTACCGGCTATGTTTACAAAGAACGTCATGGAGTCATCGGTTGTGTCACAGACGTATTCAGCGGAATCTCTGACTGTGGTTTCAGGTATAATGAGTCGTCTGTACACGCCGTCTACCTCCAGTATGAGGTTGTCGCTCTCCTCAACCTCGAGTCCGTCTCGGTACCAACGGACCGCCGCGTTTGGCCGTGAGATCTCACAGCTCAGTACCATCCTCTCTGACATTTGCTGGCACAGCTCCATTTGGGACTGACTGGGAGATACAATCCGCACTGGAGGTTCTGAAAATTGACACAATCAAGTGCTTCGGTCAGACGGCAGAAACGGTAAACAATTCCAGGATGCTAAGCAACAACTTCTTTGGTTCTGTCGCATGGGGGGTTAGGGTAGTTCAGCTTTTTGCTCTTACTGGGGGACTACCTTGGCACTATTTAAGATTTGATCTTCTACAAATAAGCTTTGGACAAGCACACTAGAAGAATTATCTGCGGCAATATTAGGAAATGGTTACAGTTTGATTCAGTGAGAAGGTTCAATAGAACGGAGGCCCAATGCCTTTATAATCATTTGTCGTGTTGCCATTCTTTTTTTTTTTTTTTTTTTTTTTTTTTTTTTTTTCTTAAGAGCTCAGTATTGTTCATTCGGAAATGTCATCATCATTGCTCTTTTTTTTTTTTTTTTTTTTTTTTTTTTTAAATATATATATATATATATATATACACATATATACATACATATATACATATATACATACATACATACATACTTTTTTTTTTTTTTTTTTTGTGTGTGGGTGAGTATGTGTGTGTGCGTGCGTGCGTGCGTGTGTTTGTTAGCTCACCAGAAAACCTATTAGAAAAAAAAATCTTATACCGTTCACCTAAATCGAACACCAGGAGACCCGAGGGGACCGAAGAAAACCAAGGAAGGTGAAATCCAGCACCGACCAGACACCCCCCACCAGAACTCCTCCCCAGCCCAAGAAACATCCAGACCCCAACAAATCCATTCTGCCATTCTATTCACTTGATATTATCATTGCACTGCAGTTAAAGGTATTAGAGAGGATTTACAAATTAAGTTGTCTGATTCATTTAAAAATCACTTTATCAACCTGTACTTATGGTTGGAAAACAAATCATAAACTGTGGGCGTGGCGGGGAATGTTGGATTCTAGCTAATCAATAATGAAGGTGCTTCATTATTGATTGGTTCCTGGCTTGTCAATCGCACTTCTTGTGTATGTGTCCCGAGTGCGTAGCCTGCGTAGGCCTCTAGCGTAACAGTGTTTACCGGCGCAGCAGCGGCGTAGCTTCAGCCTACTGTAGCTAGCTCCTCGCGTGTGTTCAAAGCTAACCAAAAATGGCAGAGAAAGATACAGGACCACCGAGCCGTAAAAGAAAGACTGTTTTTGAGGTTATTGAACGGAGGGGACAAGGACTGAAAGAGCGAAGCCAAACAAAAGTCATTGTGGGCGTGTCTTTTCAGCGATGGTATCTATACTGTCTAGCAGAGAGGTCTGAAGATGGATGCTTTGGTCATTTCTTTCAAGTTTCTGCTGGAATGGTAAATTTAGTTTGCTTTTGGAGTAAGAACTATACTTTATAAAGCCTGTTAAACATGTAAAGTTGTATAATGACACTGTTAGAGTAGACAATATTTATATTCTACTCTTTGCGTGTTCAATTAACTGAATGGTGAGATTCTGGTGAAGAAGTCCCTTTGCAAAGGTATCAAAAGCTTTTGATGACAACAATTGAACTCACTCAAACAGTGGTCTGTTCAGATTGTGTGTCCTTCTCCTCCGGCACATCATTATTTATTGAAAAGTGGGTGAATACGAAAAGTCTCCTCCCATCAGCCCACAGTACATTTGTTTACAACTCAGTGAATACAAGAAAATCCCCCCTTCTGTTCCCATCAGCAAGTTCCCATAGGTATAAATCAGATTAGAGAAAAACAATGATACCTCAGCCTGTGCCTCCCCTCTTCCGACCGGCTGAGACCGGTACTAGACTAAACTCCCTTCAAGATAGCAAATGGAAGAAACCCGTTGCCCTTCTTCTGAGAGTGAGACAGATAAGAATACAATTCTATTCATTGAGCCATACTGCTATAACTAAATCCAAAACGGCTAAAATATAAATTGAAACTGAAAAACAATGTTAATAACTTAACAACACCCTCTTCAATGCAGCTCAACGGTTTAATTATTGACGCTAACATTTCCTACTTACACAGTGAATGTTTTGCAATTAGCCTATGTTGTGTAGCTTATGTATGAACAGTGTGATAGTGTAAAAATAAATTGTTAATCTTTTAAAAAAATAAGTTTAGCACAAACAGCCTTTGCCGCAGAATCCTCTCTAATACATTTAAATGTTGTACAAGCCAACCAAACATCACACGCGCAACATGCAAGCTGCTCACAAAGTTTACCTGTAATGCTGAGGTTAAAGAATATTGAATCATCGGCTGTATCGCAAACGTATTCTCCAGAATCCTCGACTCTGCTTGTCAGAATCTTCAGTCGTCGATACGGGCCTTCAACCTTCAATTTGATATTCTCGCTCTTCTGGAGCTTTTGGCCATCTTTGTACCAGCTCACCACTCCGTTTGGACGGGACAGTTCACAGCTGAGAATAATTTCCTCAGGTACGTGACGCTCAAGGCGGACATCTTCTTTTGGGTATACGATCATCACCGGAGGTTCTTGGAAAGAATGGTCAGAAATGTGGCACTCTTTATTTTTAGACTGTATACATGCAAACTGGGACATTTTTCTTACCTCGAATGTTGACCTTGAACATCACAGCATTGTCTCCAGCACGGCACGTGTACATGCCTGAGTCGGACAGCTGGGCTGACCGGATCGCAAGATGTCTCTCTGTGGCTTCAGCTCGCATTGTAATATTGCTGCTCGGCTGGATTTCAGCACCGTCCTTGTACCATTGGACGACAGCGTCGTCCCGTGACACTTCGCACGACAGGCCGAGTTCAGAATTCTCCACCGCGCTCTTGAAAAGCTCCTCTTCTGGGACTTCGACAAACGTTACCGGTGGGGCTGAAGGCGCATAAAGGATGTTTACGCTTGGTGGAACGTTTGACTTGCTCTTAAAATTTGCGTTCACAGCAGCTCCATGACAGTTAAGACATGCGGAGATCAATATTTTTTCCCCCACACTTTTTTTTAATTACCACTCCACATAAACGTTAGAAATGGATGTTAATTACATTTTGAAGCAATGGAATGTGAAGCGCTTTATCTAAATTGCGAAGTGTGATGAAATGCAATTAGAGCATTTTGACGGATGATATTACTCTTGCGGGTTATTAGAGGTTGTGGCAGAGTACAGAACTCTACAATCACATCTTGACAAGAAAAAGCTATGCATATCACCTTTCACCTCCGCATAGCAATCGTTGGACTCTGACTCATGGTCACTTTTACAACTGTACTCCCCAGAGACTGAAGACACTGCTGAGTCCAGATCTGGTGTCCTCGTGAGGCCTTCCGAATCGATCTTAGTAGCTGATTTCGGAAAGTGTTTGATTCCATCCTCATGCAAACCAGGGCTGCCTGTGGAGTCTGAGCCCTTGCACTGGTTTTTTTCAGTATTGCCTGCTTCAACCGCCTGTCTGCCTTTAACTTCTGGAACAGCTACAAGAATTGCACAGCTTCAGGAATAAATGAATCCGTTTTTGCCACACTCGGCTAAAACATTGTTATATCTGGACAGCTAAAAGGCGTTTAGGATTTTGGCTGAACACACTTGTAGCTTTGGCTAGCATGCAGTCCATTTATCTGCGATTTTGTGTTGAAACCAGGGTTGATGACACCGGTTAGACCAGACCAAACCAAACAACAGACGTGAGAGAAAAATTGAAGGACACTGCAGGTTTTCACTCCTAGGGATTAAGCATCTTTAACCTACTGTCGTGTACAGTCTGGCAGCATTACAGTCTCATGTAGTCTAAATTGTTTTAGTTGCACAAAAAAAACCAAAAGGTTAATGATTTTGTAAACATGTAAATCACCTGCAACATCCACCTTGAATTCTATGTGGTCATCTGAAGAATCACAGCTGTACACCCCAGAGTGTCTGACTTGTGCAGATTTAATAACCAACGCTCTTAATGTCTCTTCAGATTGGATTTCAAAATCACTTTTCGGAAGCAGCTGCCCGCCGTTCTTGTGCCACTGGACTTGGGCAGTTGGCTCAGAGACTTCACACTGCATCTTTACTGGGCAGCCTGCCGCTACCAATTTGTTCCTTTCCCTGTCTGGAATTGCTGCAAACCTTACAGGAGCAGCTGGCAAGTAGAAAAGATTTGGAGATTAAAAAAAATGAGAAAAGAAAAGAGACAATTTGGTGTAAATTCATTCTACACTGTTGACCTCAAAATCAAACACAAGGAAATCCCACCTTGTACGTCCACACGGAATGTGACAACATCTTCAGCGAGTTTACAGCCGTAGAGGCCCGAGTCTGACGTTTTAGCAGAGTGAATGATACATTTTCTGAGGCTGCCATTTCTTTTCATGTCGAGGCCTGTTTTGCAAAAGAGGTCGGCCTCATCCTTAAACCAGGAAACCTGAGCAACCGGATCCGATACCTCGCACTGGAGAATAATTGGAGAACCAGCTGCAATCATTCTGTGTTTTTCTGATTGCGGCACTGGCATAATATGTGGCAGTCGGCCTAAGAGTAAAGAAGAGTATAGGTTTTGAGTACACTGACTCTTCGGGACAACCAAAATAATTGAAACGTGAAACAGCTCATAAAAAAATAAAAAAATAAAATGAAATAAAATAAATATATGCGTAGCAAACAACAAAAAGAAGATGACGAGAAAAATCGATCACCTTTTACATCCACTTTGAATGTGATTGTGTCGTCGGATGTTGCACATTTGTACGTGCCACCGTGTGCGGTTTCAGACAAAGGGATGAAAAGTGTTCTTCTTCGACCTTCCGTTTGAATCTCCAAATT
Source organism: Leptonotus elevatus (assembly GCF_054856555.1). NCBI lineage: Eukaryota > Metazoa > Chordata > Actinopteri > Syngnathiformes > Syngnathidae > Leptonotus > Leptonotus elevatus. The sequence continues at coordinate 22,094,531 of NC_141250.1, forward strand.
ATTTTGTTGGTGTAGTTCGAGCCCGTCCTTGGACCAGTCAACCGCAGAATCTCGAGAGAGTTCACAACTGAGGACAATGGCGCAGCCCTCTTGGACGGTCTTGTTCTTGTCTGCCTCTTGAAGCTCTGAGAACTTTGCAGGAAGAGCTATCAAAGAGTCAGAGTTAGCGTAAAAAAGATGGCTTATAACCTCATTTCAATCTGATGTTGTCTAAAAAGAGTCCACTGCCAGACCAGAGTAGATGTGTCAAAATGTCGAGATTAAGAATCGCACACACAATCTTAACTCTGCCAAATTTCAGTAAATGACTTTGATCAAATGTGGAAAATGTCAATGACAAAAGCTATTATTAAGTATTAAAGGAATGAATTAATTTCCCATTTTACACCAAATAAAGTATAAATACATTCAATATTATTTGCTAATAGGCTAATGTAGGGTGACCAGATTTTCAAACTTTGATGCTGCAATTGATCTGAAAATCAAATATACAATAAAGTCTCACCAAATCAATTGGATTAAAAACTTTTTGTGAGTTGGTTGAAAGCATGAACAGCCGCTGTTCCAGTTAGTTGGCATTGCAAAATGAGTTAAGACTCTTGTAGGCATCACCTTTTACTTCCACAGTGAACTGGATGTCGTCATCCTTCGACTTGCAATGGTATACACCAGAATGAGCCACCTCAGTAGACAGAATGACTAGACTTCTCAAATTATCCTTTGACTGGATGTCGATTCCAGTCTGTGGTAGGAGCCTTGTTCCGTCTTTGTACCACGTGACTTGTCCGTCGGGGTCTGACAACTCACACTGGACAGTAACAGGACAGCCTGCCATGACTGTCTGTTTCTGCTCAGCCTCTTTCATAGCTGAAAATGTCTGAAGTGAAACTAGAGGATGGAATGCAAAATGCAATTAGTTTTGAAAGTTTAGAAAATTTACTTAGGAGCCAAGTACAATCATGAAAATAATATGCTGAGTATCACAATACGCATCACGAAAACAACTGAACATTTGGTATTTTTAAAAGCTTCCATATTCAAGCTGCTGCTCGGTTGATCAATCGTCTCAGTTGTATGAAAAAACCCAAAGTCCCAGCCATGATGAAGTCTGACGTCAGGAATGTGAAACAAAAACATAACTTTTGTTAGTAACAAAACCTGGATGGAGGTTTACGCTTTTTTTGTTGTGAGACAATCTCAAGAATATCAGCATTTTGTGACCACCATCCAGGTTTAGCTTTAAACTAATTCAATTGAAGCAACTCTATTGTAGAAGATATAGCTGTCCATGGCCATTGTTTGAAAGAGGTAAGCTAGTAAGTCATGTTCGATTGCCATTCATCCAGTGTATATTTTATGTCTCAGAGGAAAAAGGCAAAAAGACTTTGAGTGTTGTTATTACATTGCCCGAACGCAAGACATTAGCACAAATTTCTGAATGCGTTGATATGGATACCATGAAAGACTTTGGTTAGTTAGCATGCTAATTCAAGTGGGCTAGCAAACCAGCTCCGCTTTATTATATGCTCTTGGGTTCAGGGCAGACCATCCAGCAGAAGAGGACTGTCTGTTTTGGTCCTCGTTTCCTTTGTGGTAACTGGAGGGCTGCCCTTTGCACACGTTACGCTTAAGGGGATGTGCAAGAATGTCATAGGGTTTTAGGGTAAGGCTTGGTGTTAAAAGCAGTAAGGAAAACAAAGGCACGGGGGGCAAAGGTCTGAGAGTGCAGAGGAAGGACAAGAAAAAGTCACTAAAGCACTTTGTCAGAGTAATACCACCTGTAAGAGATCATCTTGATGTATCTTGCAAATGTACAGTTAATTACATTTACACGCTCTATAGCTACTGACAAAAACTGCTCGTCACCTTTAACGTCCACTGGAAATGGCTTTGCCTCAACTTTTGTCTCACAGCTGTCAACCACCACATCAGGCGGCCAAGCAAAATGCGTAACCGGTTCTTTTACGGAACCATCCGCCATCGGGTCTTGGCTGGCCTCTTTGTGTAGTCGTACGCCATCGTCGTGCTGAGTTGATAGTTCACGCGGTAGCGCTACAGGGAGCGCTACGGGCTCATCCACTTCCGCAGACTTGATCCTTTCAGTCGGACACAGTGTTGAAATTGTCACAGGTGGAGCTGGGGATGTTTTGAGGTACATCGAGAGAAAATTGTATCACTATCACAGATTCCACAAAACAGTGGAGCAAATCAACACATTTTAAATACAATCTACAAATGTATGAATGTAAAGTAAATGTATAGGCTTCAAAAGGGATTTACCGGTATAAGGTGTAATTATGTTTGATTTATCAGCAAAGTATAGTTTTATTTTACATTGCCCAAATGCTATCTTAGTATTGCTTAAGCAAATGCAATGTCAAAATGCTAATGATCCTAACAAAACATTTGATTGCACTGCTTTTCTTTGCTAAGGCTAACCATCACCTTCAACAGCCACCTTATGTGCAGTAACATTGGTGTGACTGCCACATGTCCTTGACGGAGAGCTCTCTTCCGATTGGACATTTGTTGTCTGCTCGAAACAGGCAGAACCTGAAAACTGCGTTGACGAGCCTTGCCCAGAGTTCAGTATGACGTGCACTTGGTCCTTTTCAGCCTCCGTATTGTGGTGATGAGCTGTCAGGTCAGTTGTTTCCAGCATGGACTGATACTGTTTGTTAGTCACGGCCTGTTTTGTTTGACTGACATCATTTGGTCCAACAAATGGAATATGGAAATGGGAATTGTCCCTTGGCTGGACAATTTCTGGATGTTGAGAGTCAAACAGCTCCATCGATAAACAAGGTGTAGTATCAGGCATATCAGTCTTTGTTGAAGAGACAGTCAATATCTCCTCTGATTGGTAAAGATCACTCCGTATGGTTTTACTTTGGTTCTCTGAAATGAGAAATTTAGTGTCCGTTGGCTGGACAATTTTTGAATGTTGATGTTGAGAGTCATACAGCTCCATCGATAAACAAGGTGTAGTATCAGGCATATCAGTCTTTGTTGAGGAGACAGTCGATATCTCCTCTGATTGGTAAAGATCACTCCGTATGGTTTTACTTTGGTTCTCTGAAATGAGAAGTTTAGTGTCCGTTGGCTGGACAATTTTTGGATGTTGATGTTGAGAGTCATACAGTTCCATTGATAAACATGGTGTAGTATCAAGCACATCAGTCTTTGCCGAGGAGGGAGTCGATATCTCCTCTGATTGGTAAAGATCACTCCATATGGCTTTACTTTGGTTGCCTGAAATGAGAAGTTTAGTCCCCGTTGGCTGGACAATTTCTGGATGTTGAGAGTCATACAGTTCCATTGATAAACAAGGTGGTGTATCAAGCATTTCAGTCTTTGTCGAGGAGAGAGTCGATATCTCCTCTGATTGGTAAATATCAGTCCGTATGGAATTGCTGTGGTTGTCTGAAATGAGTAGTTTAGTCTGGATGCTATTAAGAAGATTATTCGTCAGGAAGTCTGACATCTCTGTGGAATTGCGGGGCTCCGCTGCGTGAATTCTTGTGGACTGCATTGCTCTGGAAGGCTTATCTGTGTGGGGCCTTCTTACAGAGTCACAGCACCTGTCTAATTGGACTGACACGGTCTCTATGTGGTTAGTAAAGTGCCTTGACTGGGGAACAGAAGTCTTTTGGAGGTTCCCTAGGTCTGACGGAACAGCAGATGGTACTGTGCTACAGTGCTCTTTTAACTGGACAGATACATTCTTGAGATTAGACTCCTCTGATTCAACATTTGTACTCCGCTGGGACTTACAAACCTCTGACGTGACAGCTGTCTGCAAGGAAGTAATAAACTGTTCAGAAACTTCAGGGTCTTCTGTCTTCTGTATATGGATAAATGATTCCTCACCTTGGGATCCTGTAAGGTGTCTAGTGTGACAGTGTGTGTCAAATTTCATGATTGATGGCTTTATTGGGTTGCAATCGGATTGAGATTTGACGGTTAGGTTTTTATGTTGATTGTTATGCTCGTTTTTGTCTTTTGTTAAAAGCCCTTCAGTCGTGTATTCAATAGTTGACGGAGGAGTGCCCTTGGTCGTGGATTGTGCTTCATATGTCAGAGAATCTCTCCTCTCGCCGCTGGAGCTGCCAGACTTGCGCTTTGAGGGAATGCACTCGGCATCTGTCGAGTTGATCTTCTCTTGTTCAGAGGCAAACCTTGGCAGTGCAGCTACAAGCAGAAAGGTTTTCAATGGTTGTTGGTCTCAACGGTTCTTCTCACAACAGAATTTCATTGACATTGTTGTGGGTTAGGATGGAGTTATGCCGTAATCCATTGCAAAGACAAACAAGATGGTCGACCAGGTTTGGTCTAAAATTGAGCTCTTATAGTTCCCCCTACGAAACACCTTACTCATTTTTTAAAGATGCACATTAAATCATGTTCATAAGAGTTCCTTGTCATTGCAACGGGGTAAAGGTTTGGAGGATCTGGTGATGTTTGACGTAACACATGGAATGATCTTAAAGAGTTGAAAGCAGTATTTGAAGAGCAAAGATGTCTGTTAACTGAAAAATGAAGCGACACACAACACATGTTAGTTTGAGGGTGCTCAAGTAACCTAAACATTTTTTTTCAAGAGCACAAACTACAGAAAAGAATACACCAGAGATGACAAGATGGCAAAAAGCAATGCTCAGGGGCAAAAAAAAAAGAAAGTCTGGTGCCTTTTGAGCCAAGAGTACAGCACCACCATTGTTAGTGGCATGTATGGACTGGGTTAAAATGGATGACTGATGTTGAAATATATTAAATCACCTTTGACATCCGCAGTGATTTGGGCAGATGCATCAGAAACCTCACCAATCTCACCACCATAGAGACACTGCTCTGCTGTTTGGACAAAGCCAAAGAGAAAACAATGAGCGTGGTCATATCTCCCGACGTCAAACAAAATATTTAAATTATAATTTTGGGTGGGGGAGGTCACACCTTTTGTGTCCACATTTAACTTTGCGTCGCGGGATGTTTCACAGTTTAAATTCGCAACACCATGCAAGTCAAGGGTGACTGGAAGTGGAAAGGCTTGAATGCTGCTCTCAGGTTCAGAAAGAGTTTCCATTTTTGAGTAGACTGGAGTTCCATCTTTGTACCAACAAGCTTTGGCAACGGGGTCTGAAATTTCAAATTGTTGCACAATTGGGCAGCATTCTTCAGCAGCCTTGGCCCTCGCAACATCTTGACCACATGTCACAGCTGGCACTATAGACAATCATTGAAGATGGCGTGTTAGAAAAAGTGTTTTGAGTCAAAGACAATGCCTTGTATGTTGACTTTGCACACAAACAACAAACACAAACTAAAAACACAGACTAAAGACAAACACAGTCACCTGGAGTGTTTACAACTAACGGGGCAACATCATCTGCTGTTGTCCAATAGTATGCTCCAGAGTTTGACGGATGCCTTGGTTCAATGACAAGTGTCTTTTTTATGTCTTCCATTCCAAAATCTTGTTCTGAATTTGATACTGTAGCGTCATCCTTCTGCAGTGACCCCTTGGCCTGGCGTGGGCAATGATTCTCAGGGTCTGAAATTTGATGTGGTGGTTCGAAAGAGCAGGGGGCCTCAAGTGGTTGTTTCTCCACAAACTTCGTCAAGGGTGACAACGGCGCAGATGGAGCTGAAGGTGATGACTTAAATCATCATTGTGGAAAAAAACTACATATCCATACTCTGATTAAAAGAAGGGGGTTAAAATCTGTCCCTCAACTGTAATATATCAAATCAAGGAGAGAAAAAAATAGACTTGCATTTGTAATGTTTGCTAGTAGAGATTAGTTTGGCAACCCTTCAAGAAACAGTTATAAAACAATAAAAACACTATTTGACACAAGTGACAATTGGAATCTTAGTTGGTCGGTTGGGTACAAAAAAAAAGTGTAATCACCTTTCATGTCCACAGTGAAGTGGACGGTCTCAGTTGACGTTTCACAGTTGTATTGCCCCACATGCGCAAGCTCAGCAGAAGGGACAATGAGTCGCCTCAAAGTGCCATTGCTCTGTATGTCCTGTTCTTTGTGCGGAAAGAGCTTTACACCATCTTTATACCACTGTGCAGGCAACGTGGAGTCTGCCACCTCACATTCCAGCACCAAAGGTTCACCCATTTCAAAGGACTTGGCTCTCTTAACGTCAAAGTTATTGGAGGGCTTCGCTGGTTTTGCTGGCATTGGAAATTCAGAAAGCTAAATGAATACCTTCAAAAAGTAACTTTGATTTCACAGTGAACCTCAGTTATAATAAAATTATGAATTTCTGAAGTTGTAAAATCCAAAGAGACGTCTTACAAACTACATCAAATTAAAGCAGGGTTATTAGTGACATCTTGTAAAGAGGTGAGGTAAAATTCTTTATGCAGAAGTCAAAAAGTCACCTTTTATCTCAACTTGAAAGTCCACGGTGTCATCCTTTGTCGTACATCGATACACACCAGAGTGGTGCAGCTCTGCAGCCTGAACAACTAAAGTCCTTGCGGTTCCGTCCAACTGGATCTCTAAATCTGAGCTCGAAATAAGCGGCGTACCATCCTTGTACCAGCAAACATGGGTCTCAGGATCAGAAACTACACACTGCAGTACAACAGGATTTCCTGCTTCAATCGACTTGGCCCTCATTTCTTCAGGAAGGGGATAGAACTTCACCGGCGGAGCTAAAGATATAGTTTAATATTTAATGTCAGAATTAAGCCAAATGAAAATATAACTTGTCAATCAGTTTAGGCTGACGGCTGATAGGTAAATCTAAACGTTCTAATAGAGTCAAAGAAACTGAGATAAGCAACAATAGATTTAGTTGCTTTGCATCAAAGAACATTTTCATTTTTCTTAATCACCTTTGATGTTCACATTGAACGTGACGGAGTCACCCTTTGTCTTGCAGCAGTACAACCCCGAGTGGTAAAATTCAGCCGAAGGAATAACCAACTTCCTCACCAGTCCATCCGCTTGAATATTTACTCCATTTTGAGGGAAGAGCTTTGAGCCATCTTTGTACCACTGCACCTGGGCATCATGGTCTGAGAGCTCACATCGTAAAAGAATTTGGGAGCCCGTGTGGATGGTTTTGTTCCTTGTTGCTTCAGGAATTGCTGAAAACCTCACAGACGGGGCTATAGATAAATTGAATATGGTCATTTTACTATGTTCATCTTTTAAGCCATACTTATAGAATAGAAGAAGAGGTCATAAAACACATTTTTTGTAAAACTATCACATGGTAAGAAGAATTCACTTACCCTCGACTTCCACATTGAACCTTATGACATCGTCAATGGCATCGCAGCAATACACTCCTGAATGTGAGAACTCTGCTGACTGGATGACAATCCTCCTCATGGTACCCTCTGACTGGATGTGAAGACCATCTGTTGTCTGTAATTTCGCCCCGTTCTTGTACCAGTGCACCAGAGCCGCGGGGTCTGACAGCTCGCAATACAGCACGATAGGATTCCCAATTTCAACAAATTTGTTTCGATCCATTTCTGACAGCAATGAAAACTTGACCAGAGGAGCTGTAGATTTGAGAAAATGTATTAACTGTAGCTTCAATTGTGTGTATTTTTGTCCAGTCAACGTAAGACAACTAAAGCTCATACAGAGACATCTGGAGTTGCTCGAGACACTCACCTTGAATATACAGTGCAGCGGAATCCCGTATGCCGTATGCAATAAACGTTATTTCAGCTCCATTTTCGGTGTCTCGAACCCCTTGGATTCGTAGAGACTGGTGTGTTCTCGACCTCCGCATGGCAAAACGCTCGTCATCCTGAAGCTGCGTACCATTTAAGAACCACGAACCGATAACAGATGCAGATAATTCAATGGTAAAGACTGCATCTTGTCCTTCTGGGACCAGTGCATCCTGTAAGGGGGTTTGTATCCTGGCTACTGGAACTGGAGAGTGAAATAAATAGAAATAACATAAGCAAGGATCTATCGTGACACAAATGCATTGATGAACTAAGCTTACCCAAGTGCACTGCTCTCGGGAACTCCACATTGTTGCTCTTTCCGTATTTGTTGACGCTACAAATACGGAATCGATAATCGGCCTCACAAGGCACACTATCACCTAGGATCTCCACCGAAGTAGCTGAGTCAGTGGTCAGACACTGTAGCCACTCTTGTGAACCCGTACCCACTTCCTGTCGCTCCAGTACGTAACCGGATGGAGGGTTCTTGCGCGAGTCCTGGGCTGGAGTCCATGAAAGAAGTGCTGCGTTTGCCCGCTCTGTGTTGATCTGCACTCCCACTGGGCAACTAGGAGGACAATGTTTGGCCGCTGAAAGCAGATTGATGACATCAATTATGACAAAGTTGCGGTAAATATTACTTTTATATCCCATACTGTCATTTACTGAACCCCTACCCTTCACTCTGAGCTGAGAAGAAGTCTTGGATCTCCCCACAAAGAAAGTCACAAGGCCTGAGTCTTGGGGCATCGTGTTGACGAAGACTAGAATATGAGTCCGACCAAATGATTTTAAGATGGTCTGATGCGTTTCACGCAGCTCCACACCATCTTTGTGCCAGTGAATGTCCATCTCTTCTTTTTCTACTTCAACACAAAAGGCAGCATTTTCGCCTTCCAAAACATCAACTTTCCTTGGAAGCTTCCGCATAATTGGACCTAAAGAGACACAGTTTGTAAACACAAGCCACATCAAATTAAAACAAATTGAAGTTCAACCAGAACGGATTGCCGTTAGTTCTTGCTTTTATATGCCAACTATTGATTACCTTTCACTGCTACCTCAGCGATGCTTCGTCCACCATCAGGCATCTCGCACAGGTAAATCCCATCATCATCGACGCCAATGTCCCGGATCGTAAGTCTGCGTTTTGTTCCCCACTCCTCCATTCCATACTTGGCTCCTGGTTGTAATCGACGATCCTCTAAGTACCATGTGATTGGGACAGAGTCCTCTGGGACTTCACACTCAAGAACAGCCAAGTCTCGCTCCCATACCTCCAGATCGATGAGGGGCTGTTTGAATCGCACAGGTGGCTCTGGCACCAGGAAAAAAAAAAGAGTATATCTTTGTTTGAACCAAACAAGATGATCAAAATTACGAGATAACTCATTTGGATGCGGATTTGAAAGGTCACCATCACCACATTGATGTGTTGGAAAATAAATAAATCAAAAACATGAAGCCTTTGGCAGATAGACAAAACTAAACAACGTGGACTGCACAGCTCCTTTGTTTACCTTCTTGGATGGCCCACTGAAAATCACATGCCTTGACATTCTTTTCAAGTGATTCAGAATGCATCCGAATGCTACCAATAACCATTAGGTTAATATAGAAAAGAAGGGGAAACATTTAGTATAGTATAGTTTTTTTTAATTCTCTACAGTATGTAGGAATGTGTTTGGAACTTCCACGACCATGTGAGAAATTTGATCCCCCCGTTCCATGGTGATCACATGGCCCCTCCCTTGTTGCTTCCTCCATCACAAGTTAAGTAAGTGACTTTGCAGACATAACACTGTCAGAATTTACCTCATGATCTCAGTGTACCTTCTTGAACATGTCACTGACATCACTCTCGCATCAAATGGAGGGAAATCCTATCCATGCAAGGACGCACAACATGACCCGATCCCTCGAACCACCACCCCAGACACAAACGCATGCACTCTTCCCTGGTGAAACCGTTACAGACTTACAGCAGAGGTTGGAGGTTCGAGTTATATGACTTGACTTGAGTCAAACAAAAATCACCAATTTAAGGACTTGGGAGTTGCTTTGCCATTTGTATTGTTTCTGAAAGAAGTTATTTGTGTTTAGTTTAGCTACTCACCGTGATGCTACAGCACAGTGCAGTGGCCACTTCAAGAACAGAAGTATCATGTAGGTAGTAATTCACAAGATTATTATTATTATTTGGATTCAAGCACCTCAAGAACCTCAAAGATGACATACACGAGAACTACGACCAATCTACTCTAATGCCATCTGTCACTTTAACTTCAACAAAGACACATAAGACACTGTAACCTCACAGTTCAGCTAACCGATTGCTGGTCAAACATTGAGCTTCATGTCGGTTATGTGTTTAGTTGAGAAGACAATGTAGCCTAATATGGAGACTTGAAAAAAAAAAAAGTATGACTGAATGCTGACTAAGCAAGATTGTATGACTTGACTTGATATTTGTCACAGGAACTTAGCTCTAACTTGGAACTTTAAAATTTGACACTTATGACTTGCATTCGCTCACATAAATTACATGTTCCCACTTCTGACTAAGTGTCTCAACTTACCCTTTACTGAGAGGTGTACAGCACTGAGGGTTTGGCCTGCTGTATTTGACGCGGCACACACATAGACACCGTTATCCTTCTGCTTACAGTACAAAACCTTGAGTGTAAAGTATCCTTCTCGATCCTCGTATAACAAATATCGCCTTCCAGACAGTATCAGCCTTCCATCTTTTCTCCAAATGATTTCCGGTTTGGGTTTTCCTGTCACAAAACAGCGGAATTTTGCATGCTTGCCCTCCGTCACTGCAAACATTTTCACTCTCGTCGACTTGGTTGTCATCTGGTCTTTGTGTTGATTGGGCATCTGCCTGCTGAGCCTCTGTTTCCCTTGGTGAGATTTTCTGTGTCCGTTCGTATAACCGTTGCGGTTTGCGTCTTCCTCGCGTCCGGGGCCCGCGTCGACGAGCAACACGGCTCCCGCCAGTGCTTCGCCAAACTCGTTCCTCGCCTTACACGTGTACACGCCGCCGTCGGGCGCGCGAGTCTTAAAGATTTTCAGCTGGAACCATCCTCCATCCTGGTAGCTCACGCTGAAGTGAGCGCTTTCGAATATTTCGCTGAGTTTTCTGCCATCCTTTTCCCAGGTCACCTCCGGCCGTGGACTTCCCCAGAGCTTACAGGAGAAAACGGCATCTTCTCCGCGACCGGCTCGAGTGGATAGAGGTTTGATGAGGAATCGCGGTTTGTTCTCCTCTCTTAACTCCAGCTCTTGTGCCTCGCCTTCTACCTTGAGCGTAGCCGCTGCGTACGTTTCGCCAATGCTGTTCTTTGCTTTGCACATATACTGCCCGCTATCCTCGATAGTAACAGCAGTTATGATCAGATTGTAAACGTTCCCGTCCTCAAAGACACGGTATCGTCCTTGTGGGTCGACCTTCTCATTGTTCCTTTCCCATATGACTGCTGGTCTTGGGTCTCCACCAATCTGACACTTTAGGACTGCATCGGCCCCACTTTGTACCCCCACCGGCCTGGGATATGCCAGGAAGCGCGGTGCACCGCCAAATACGTCCATCTTTGCCCCGTCAGCTTAGTTTCACCTCAAGCAGTTTGGGAGGGCCAAACTTGAGTGTTATTCACTCGGGCCGGAGCAGTCCCAATTCTTCAAAGGTAATTTCTAAAAAGGAAAAAAAAGAAAAGAAAGTTAAACAGGGCAATTTAACATGAAACCATTTGGGGGGGGGGGGGGGGGTACTTGTGTATGAATAGTTTGTCTCTGGAGGTGCCTGCCTATTTCTGAAACGTTTCTGTCAGCATCCTGTTCTAAATTGAATCACTGTTTCATAACAATGTGGCTAATTTACATCGCACCGTCTCCACACCACCTTCCTCCACCCATGCATTGGAAACTAATCTGGGCTAACGTTTTCATGACACAGCCAGTCTACACTGTCTGAAACACTATAAAGTCAAACTCGAAAGGTAAGCCGTGGCTGAGATTGGTGGGATTCACACATTAGTATTAGCATGCATTGTACTTTTGTGGTAATTTTAAGCTCTGAAAGGGAACAGCTCAAATGAAACACTTACAGAAGTGTATCAGTGACGGTCATGCATTGTCCAGCGACACCTATGTTCCGAACAAGCGCCGCCACGTCTCACCTGTTGAATGTAAAGTATGCTAACCGCTAGGCTAATAGCTCATGCGGATTTTAAGGAGTGAGATTTAAATGAACTAATGTACATTTTGCACAGCGCGAGCTGGCATCTGCTCCAGAAGCATTTCGCTTGCTTTGTTGTTAGCATCGGTATTATAGCTTTTAAATTCCAAGTCCACAGCTGTCTGCAATGTAATCTTCTTGATTTATTTTGACAGTTCACTGCAGTTTGACAACACAGCAATGACCCATACTTGCTGCATACTTTCTGTAAAAACAAATAACATGCATCTGTCTGTGCTCTCTCGCTCCAGCATTAGCCTCGTCTCTGCGTCCTGAGCTGTGGCTGACAATGATACAAGATTTATCTTTGCTATTTTTAGCAGTAGTAGTAATACTAGCAGTAGTCCAGTTGATAGTAAGCCTCCATTCCTGCTGCATATTATAATACAAATGGTGCTGCTACTGCTATTAGCATCAGTAAGACATACAATTCTCTTAAATGTATACAAATATTCTGTTATATGAATGGCTACCGGTTGGGGGTTCACAAGTTCATTCTAAATTCTGTCACCTGGTGAAAGAGTATTTAATTTTCTCTGTCACTATATTTTTGGTGGCAAAAAATATGAACAAACATACATTGTTCAAAGTAAATATAAATAACTGTACATTTTCATGTATACGAAATGGAAAACCGCTATAAATGCAATGCTTGAATCTATTGTTAAAATTTGTATTGCAAACCAACGATTTGTGATGATCCAACCCGTGCTCCAGTGACGTGCATGCTTCAGCACAAGCGGATGGTATGACGATTAGGGTTAATTGAATTAGAGCTGTCTGCATGACAGAAAAACACAAGCCGGCAGTGCGATTGGGACGAGAGCGGGGCTGGGGGGGAGGGGGGCGTGCTGGTCCAACTGCTAAGGCAGCCACAACATGCAGCGAGTACAGCTGGTGCTGTATTTCAGTGGGAAAGTGCTTAATATAGTTCAAACTAAATAAAGAGCTGCGAGTGTGTGTGGGGGTGTGTGTGTGTGTGTGTGCGTGTGTGTCATGTATCACAAACAAGTTTCTGAAACACGTGTGCTCACACAAACACGGGGAACATTTTACCACATACCCACCCTAGAGACTTTAGAGTCAAACTATGCCTGCGTCATACCCTTCATTGTCCACATGGTTAGAAAATCCCATTCGTGCAAAATATTGCTATCATCATTAGGGCGAGAGCAACAAGCAAACCTTTTGCAAGCGCGTGCCTCTCACATTTTAAGGGTCCTCAACAGGAGGACTCCAAAACTCAGTAGCGGAAAAAATGGACTCACCGACATCAGTTCCAAAGATCAACACAAAATTGGGTGGTCAAGTCTATTATTACAGAACACACGAAAAAGTCTTAAGAAGCCAAAACATCTGAAAAAGTCTTCCATTTTGGTTTGAAGCCACCATTTTGGGCACATTTTTGAGTTTGTACTTTGATGAACTCCTACAAATGAACTTTCCCAATCGGAAGCAGGTGGTTAGAGCTTTAATTAGTGCCTGACACAGTTTTTAGTGATCGACCTGACACAAGTTCCACCAAATCCGAAATTCGCTGGACTATCATTAAAGGCTGCAAAAGTCCGACGGGCCTTTGCACAACTTGCACACAAAGGCCTCCTACTTGGTGAGCGTAGCTGAGAGAAACAATATGGCGTGATTTACGTATGAATTACGCTTCTGCCTAAAACGTGCAGGTTTAGGAAACCAGGGTTATCATAGGTTTGGATTTTTTATTATTATTAATATAATTAGTTTTTATTTCGTTTACATTTTTGTGTTTTGAATTCCATTATTTTTTTGTTAGTTTATAGTATTTCAAAAATGCTTCACTTCTATTTGGTTTTATTAGTTATAGCATTAGTTTGAGTTTTTCTTTAATATAAGAAGTATTTGTCGAGTGCAAGATAAAAAAATTAAAAAAAGGTCACAATAAGTGTTGTGTAGTAAAGTAAACTCAACTTTCCGAACGACTGTTCAACCTTCTTTGTGTCGTATGGCCGCACAGTAAAAATAAATAAACCAAAATGTGGAAAGCTCATGTCGTAAATTAATTGAGAATGATGAAAAAAAAGGACATTTTTATTAGTTGTATAAACGTCAAATGTAATTTCAGTTAATTATCTTTTTTCTTCTATTTTTTTTTAGAACTCTTGTTTTTATTTTATTTTATTAACGAAAACATTTGAATGAATTTCAGTTATTTCATTCATTTCCGTTAACTACAATTAACTTTGTAATTTGTTTGGAACTATGCTTCGACGCTTGTGTAAAAATATTCTTCAGTATGAATCAAGATCATGTTTTAAGAAGGGCTTGGAGAAGAATTCAGCTAATATGCCCGTGTTTATTTTTAATGTCTTCACTAGAAAATCATTGAAGTTCATTTTTAACGTTTTATAGCAGTCTACTTTGTGTATCTGTTTATTCAACGTACTTGGCTGCTGATTCGTATTGTCGCCTCGTGTGAAGTTTCCATAGACAAAATATCACAGTTTACACTTTGCGTCGAAAGTGTCATCAATATTCCCACTGGTGTTTTAAAGAGAGCAGATTAACCCCCGGTGTTTACATGTCTGATTTAATTGAAATGACCCCGGCCGGCCCTTGTGAATCCGTGCAGTGTGACCTACCTCGCTTCAGTTGCCAATGACGACCGTCAACATACATTCCGTAGTCGCAATCAGTCTTTGAGTCAAGAAGCAGTACCGCGGGTCTCCAGAAGGCAATGTCCCGAGTCCACTTCAAATTCATGTTCTCCTCAAAGCTCGGGTCGTTCCATTCCAACTCATTATTTGAAGATTTCCGTTAGGTTTAAGCGAACTTCAGGCTCGCCGGTGGTCTTGGATTCACGACGGTCCCCCCCCCGATCTCTGCGGCGCTCAGCCCTTAGACACCCCAAGTGTCATTGTTCGTGGAATACTGTTAAATGCTTTTGCAGCTGCTGCTGTCTCCTAAAAATACTGGCAGCCTCGATGACAGCGAGGGGAGATAAGCACGGCACTTCCATTCACTTGCCAGCAGGGGCTAAAGATAGCGCGGGTGACGAGTACACGGAAGACTGCTTTGCTTACGTGAGGCTTTGCATTAAAAATACATAAGAGGAAACGTCCGGTATTTTGCTGACTGATTAACCTTAGTTCAAAGAATTCAGGGGGGGACTAACATTATGCATTTTGCACCTGTAGACAGCAGACACTTCGTCAAATATTTGTCATACGGTAAATACTGTACGGCGCCGGTGTCAAACCCAAGGCACGGGTGCCAGATCAGGCTCACCACATTAGTCACAAGTGGGTTTTCTGCTGCTGTTCAGTGACGTGAGTTTTGCCCCATTTGTCGCGCTACAAATGGAGCAAAACTAATTTGTACTTGTAGAGCGCCGTGATTTGTACTCGTAAAGAAGGGGGCGGGCTCTGGTGTAATGAAGGGTTGTTTTGACCAATCAAGTGAGAAGGATTTGAGCGGATTGGAGCGCAACCTCATTAAGTTGACTGAAGTATTCTTCCTCAACATACATATTAAGAAGTATTCTTAATATGTATGTTGGTTGGCGACGATGTGTCTTGCTTGTATCCTTCCGCGAGTCCCGCCACCGTCGTTCGCTAAACCAATGAGGTTGCGCTCCAACCCACTTGTGACTCCTAGTGGCGACTTCTTTGACTACAAGTTGTCATTTCTACAGGTACAAATCACAACTTTTACAGATACAAATTTATAGTTTTTGTACAGGTACAAAAAAATGTTTGTACAGATACAAATCATGACTTTTACAGGTACAAATTTGTTTTTACAGATACAAATTTGTTTTACACATACACATTTTTTTTTTACAGGTACAAATTTCTTTTACAGACACAATTTTTTTTTTTACAGGCACACATTTTTTTTACAGATACAAATCACGACTTTTACAGATACAAATTTAGACTTTTTTCTACAGGTACAAATTTTTTGCACAAGTTAGTTTTGCACCAAATTTACCTCCATATTTTAAGGCCCGCAAAATTCCATGATTTCTACTAAAATCTGTATTAAAATCTCAAATTGTCATACGTATATGTGTTGATATCTTGCAAAAGCATATTTATTGTTACTGAACCCCTTTTTACAATAACTTGAACAATAAAGGCCCTCCCAGGGTAAACCGTAACTATAATGTCGCACATGACAAAAATGAGTTTCACACCTCTGCTGCACAGCATCAATATCAACTTTTATTAACTGTACAGGCACTAATTTGAGTCACAATTTAATGTAATTTAAACAATTGGTCGGCATACTCGTACCCGTATAACCAGAAGCTGACCAGTCTGTATTAATCAGTGAATTATTCAGTAACAATACAACATTATTTACAATCTCCTTTAATCAGAGTGACTACTGAGGACCGCTCAGTTTTAACATTTATTGTCTCACAAGAGAGTGCTGAGAGATGCTACAAAATGGACAACCAACCTTCAATAGACAATAGAAACATTTGGAATGTTCCGAAGAAGAAAGGAACATCAAATAGGTAGACCAAGGAAAACGGCAACAGTTGATGACAGAAACCTCTTGAGAGAAATGGACCCGAAAACAACTTTTGATGACATCACTAATAACCTCCAGAGGGAGAAAGAGTCAAGGTATCAAAATCTGATGTTTGCAGAAGACTTCATGAACTCAGCCAGTAAATGCAAACAACTCATTAGCAAGAAGAGTAGCAAAGCCCGGCCGGGATTTGGCAACGCCTACGGAGACAAGCCTAAAAGATTCTGGCACGAAATTTAATGGACTGATGAGACAAAGATGATGGATTGCCTGGTGGAAAGCGTTTGATGGCTTCTTCAGGGATGGGCTCGTTAATCTTCACTGATAAACAGTAAAGTGAACTTAGAAGTCAACGGAAACATATGATCTGACAGTTGAATGGAAGCTGCAACCGAAACGGTTGGGAAATCCGTCTCAGGCAGCCAAATAAGGACCCAAAAACGACAAAGGATTTCATCAGTGGCCAGAAGTGGAAGGTTTTACACAACCTTCAGACTTAAACCCTTGAGAATTGAGCGTCTTATCTGCTAAAGAGGAGACTGAAGGGAGCCAAATCTATCAAAAATCCATACTTTTGTTCACCTAAGATAGTCTTCACCATTTTCTACCGGGTATCTAGAGGGGGATGCAGCTTTAGCAGGGAAGCCCAGACTTCCCTCTCCCCAGCCGCTTCTTCCAACGCTTACAGGCTAGCCTTGAGGCATAGTCTCTCCAGAGTGTCCTGAGTCGTCTGTGGACATACCTGGTGCACCTCCCCAAGGAGGCCTCCTTACCAGATGCCCGAGCCACTTCGTCTGGCTCCTCTCAACACGGAGGAGCATCAGTCCCTCCCGGATGACCGAGATTCTTATCCCATCTGCGGGGCAGATCCCAGAAACTCATTTTAGGACCTTTGTATCAGGGTTCTCGCTCTTACGGTCAGGACCCACAACTCGTGAGTGTAGTAACATCGATCGACGGGTAGATCGAGAGCTTTCGCCCTGTCGGTTAGTTCCTTCTTCGCCATGACAGAACGATACAGAGTCCGCATCATTGCAGGCGCTGCACAGATCTGCCTGTCGATCTCCCGCTCCATCCAAGAAGCCAAGATACTGGAACTCCTCCACTTGGGGATCTCATCCCTGACGCGGAGAGGGCCGACTGAGGGCCGAGGTCTCAGATTAGGGGGTTGATGATTTTCATCCCAACTGCTTTGCACGTTGCTGCGAACCGCTCCAATGAGCGTTGATAGATATACCGATAATCTTGTCTCATATTCCTGTGTTCACCTAAAACGAAATGTTTTCAGGCAAAAAAGAAAGGATTTGTTCTAACGGGCGGTTCGTCATTTTCTTTAGCTTAAAGAAAACACAAAAATGCATCGAAGTAATCCACACACAAAAACCCACTCGGTCCGGTGCATTCCGTTTTGTTAGCGTTACAAATTGGAGCTATTCGATGCCTTGCAGTGATGACGGGCTGGCCAAGCCAGCGCATGGGATCGAGTACTGACCCTGACAGGAAATGACGATTGGCTGCCGAGTACCTTCAGCTGTTTGGTGTCTCCACACAACCTCCTGCCTGATTTCAGCTGTTGGAAGTAATCTGATACAACTCAAGAGCAGCGCAGCCGGTTTTGAAATTCTTTATGCTGGAATAGAAATGTAAAGCTTTGTTAAATAGGATTGCATCTGTGTGGTGAATGTGCCAACCGCTCGTCCACCGTGCCAATCAAGCACATGTGAACTCCCTAAATGTCAAAGGTCATGATCTGTTTTTGGCAGGGCTGTCAAATCCAGGTCCAGAAAGTAAAAACCCTATCCCAATTTGGTTTTAGCCACATGTGGAGCAGCGTTTTTACTTTCTCGACCTGGATTTGTCAACTCTGGTTTTTGTTGACTTTGTTTTGATCGGATTCATTTTTTCTTTCATGTCTTGTAATGTTTTCCCCGTGTCCCTTTTTCACGCTGTCTTGTTAGTGCTTATTGGTTTTAGTTCGATTTTGGTTGTCATGTTTTCCCTTGTGTCCCTGTTGTCATTGTCTGTCTCGTCAAGTTTTGTCATGGCCGCTTGTGCTTGTCATCCCGATCCTTTGTGTCATCCAATCGGCTCCGTCTGCCACGTGCACCTTGTCCAGGTTTCTGTTGTTGGTGTGCGTGTATTTAGTTCCAAGTTTTCGTTCGGTCCTTGGCGATTCGTTGTCCATTGTTGTGTCCCTATCGCGTCTTGTCGTTCGTGTACTTTCGCTTTCAAGTCTATTTCCTCGTGAAATTAACTTTTCATTTTTTTTATTTTTTACAATTCTATATAAGAAAAGATGGTAAGAGAGCTTGAAATATTGTGTGCATTCAGGGATATCAGATTTACGCGATGCATCACAATTGCAAAAATGTTCTGCAAATTACGTTTCACGACCCCTAAGCAACAGCTCACGAACCTCCAAAGGGTACGGGGACCCCAGTTTGAGAAGCCAGACCCGACACTTAAGGTCACTCTACATGGCATGTGGTCTGCTTTTACAGACATTTTCCACTTTTTCTTCTCCATGACACTGGAATGTGAGCAAAGTAGACGATGGCAGGGATCTGGACGTGTTCAGACCTGGAAGATGACAGCAATGTTGAACGTATCGCGCTGCAGCACAGAATCCGGACAAGCAAATGATATACTAGGCGAGGCTGTTAAGTTCATGGAAGTAGCCTATTTGTTGAAGACGGTCACATGTTTCATGGATTTTAAAACCTGAGCTGGAAGTCCAAACATGCACTTTTTCTGAACTGGATGTGCTGCATTGATAAATATCTATCCAAAGAGGAAGGGGGCAATGTATTTTCATAATTTCTCCTTTTGTTGACTTTGCAAATGGATACTCTACATTATTTCTATATTGTGGCAACACTTCTTTTTTTCCACAATATGTTATTTCTTGGGCCCCACAGATTTACAAGAGAGAAGCAAATAAGGGATCAGCAGTTTTTTTTCCCTCCCCTTCCTTCCTCCAACATATCTGGAAAATAACAGCAACACCACCCTCTAGTGGCCATGCAGTGTACGTGCAGCATGAAGAAAGTGAGCAGTGCTCAGAATGGCCTTGAAATGCTTGATGATTAAATCGAAGGCATTAGGAGGCAAAGGCCCTCGTGGAATCATTATTTGTTGTTAATCTTTTGACAAATGTTTGCAAGCGTTTGTATCCTGGGGAAATTGGATGTAATTTGCGGAATTTGCCCTTTCTGTCCTTGATGTAAAATTGACACGAGAATCCAGTCCAATTGTTTGGGCAAAGTCATAAAAGGCAAAGGAGAATAACGAGGAAAAAAAGCATCTTGGGCAGTTATAATACTTACTCGTTCATATTGAGATTTGAAGTTTTCAATGGCCTCTCGAGCCTTTTCTCTTCCATGCAAAGTAAATAATACGCCTTTTACACGAGACTTCTGCTCCTCCTGTGAGGACAAGTGGGTTAATGACAGTGCAAACACAGCATGACTGACAGAGATTTTCCGGTGCAAAACGTGTGTTTACACAGCCCGTGTACTTTTTACCCCCCACCGTTCACACCCAGTGACGAACAACGAAAAAAACATGTTAGTTTATATTCCAACCACCAACCACAATCACAAGGTCAATGTCAGTTCATTAATTAGTTAATGAATCATGGTTCCTGAATATGTGGCTTCTTTTTACCCTTTGACTTTAATGATACATAATTTTTCATTCTGTCACTAAACAATATGAATTGGTCTTCTTGCGAATGAGTGACTATTAATATCAAGCAACTTTTGAACTTTTCCCTCAACTCATAATTTGCAACTTGCCATCATTTGTGTTAAATAATTGATCAAGAATAAAACAATGTTGTTTCATCAGCAAATATAGTACCAAGTAGCTTGTAAAATAAACAGTGTGAGTCCAAGAACTGATCCTTGCGGCACTCCCTAATTGATGTCACAATACTAATTTGATATAATTTACCTGAACAAATTGTTTTCTATGTTCTACGTTTTTAACCATTGATATGCAATAACATCCAACAACATGGGACATGTCACGTGTTTGTTTTTCCTTCTTCTTGGTACAAGCACAACTAAAGTTAATAATAGAAAAATAAATTATGCTTGGCCAGCACCTGTCAGTCATTAGTCAGCCAACGAGGAAAGAGCGCAACTTTTATAGCTTTTTTTTCTCTCGAGAAAAACACCTTTGTGACTTTTGCTAAAATAGAAAAAAAGAAGAAAATGTACACAAGATGTCAACTTTTTACATTTGTGCATTTCAGTCTGTAGGCCCACGCATTTACTTGTGCTTGAATGAGTTGTATTGTTGCAGGCAACTTCTGCTTGAACCATTTTATTTTTTTAAACACCACTTCTGGATTTGGGATGGGATGATTTCTAGGTTCCAAATTGCAAGCGTGCGAGCCCACGCGCAGGAAACGGTTCCTCCTTTAGGACCTGGCGGAAGTCCCGGGTGGGCGCTGCGAGAAGGTCACTAGCCGGCCCCCCCCCCACCCACACTCTGCTCATTTCTATTTTCTTGCCGATCGTGCATCAGCTGCAGAGGAGCGGCACCGGCCGGGACCGGGAGGACATTTATTTGCGCAACAAGTCCATGTTGCTTCTTCTTGGCTCGGGAGCAGCGCAAGACAGATGACAATGAGGTAGAACGGCACGTTTACCCCCCCCCCCCCCCCCCAACGTTTGCAGCTTTTCTAGATGAAAGTTGACTTTTTTTGCTGGCTCCTCGCAGGTGTTCCTCAGGGCTGGAGCGCATTTTGTGCTGCGTCCTCGTTTTTGCAAGCCGGGCTGCAACGCAATGGCCAGGTAAGAAGGACATACAATGTGCAGTGAGGCTTTTAGCAACTTGTTTTGCGCTTTGTCAAGAGTACAAACGACCCCCCCCCCCCCCCCTAATGTCATAAATCACGAATCGTATGATGAATCATCAATAACAATGAAATGCATGTTGCAGCTTGTGCCAAATGGGATCTGATTTGGGAATATATCACTTAGAGTGAGATGAATGGATGAATGGATGAATTGATGAATGGGTGATTGCTGTTGATTTGAACAGGATTCCCACAATGCCCAATTGCACTTTCAAGCCATTTCACATTTGATTTGCTCTCTTTGTTCATTTCATCAAGTGACACATTTCCACATGCATTAACTGGCATGCACAAACACCCAATTTGCATACAAGTAAATACACAAGTGTCAACAACATGGACATAAACATTAATGCATGAATAATAGCAGTATTAAATGGTTTCAAAGGTTGAGTTGACTTCTTTCGTCCCGCCATTGATTTAAATGAGGCTAACTTTTGCCTTATTTAATGTTGGACCCCAGCTCTTTGCATATAATACAATAATTGTGTGTTGTTTTTTTTTAAACCTTTATTTGTGTTGTTTGTGCCGACTTTGTGATTGGTGTAGTTCGACGAACTCAAGATGGCATAGTCAGGGAATATCCAATCTGTGCCTTGAGGCTGCATCCCATTGGCAGATATCCCGATACAGATATTTGCCCGATTGCAATCTTGAGGATATGCTTTTCATATTTTTTTCTTCTATTCAGCCCAAGGCCAATTAGTAAAAAACTTGTACACACATAAAGACGAGCTGTTTTTTCCTGATTTATTTCCTAAGAATGTCAAATGTTACTGTTTATCTGATAAGAGTGTTCCTACAACACTAGATTTTTGGTCTGAGGTGTGTTAATAGCAGATTTGACTCGATAATAGGGTCTGAAAATGGTCAGGGCTAAAATATCAAAAAGCTTATATGTGTACACCCAGAAGTGTCAGTTTGTGTGATCACGTGAGAGCTCCGCCTTGGGGGACTGGATTCTAGACTGGTGGTGGACAGAATATTGTTGAGATTATCAGCGCAGACGACGCAAACACACACACACACACACACACACACACACACACACACACACACACACACACACACACACACACACACACACACACACACACACACACACACACACACACACACACACACACACACACACACACACACACACACACAATACGACCAAAACTGTTAAATGCGCAGCTTGATTTTTCTATCTTTCTGTGTGGGCTCTCTCACAGATCCTTGCAAATCAGCGAACTGGCTCAGAACTGAATCTAGCGAACCAGGTCTTAATCAGTTGCAATGCCATATCGCTAGATTTAGTCCTGCCAATTTCAACAGCACTTCCATTCGTTCAAGGCCAGAGCGAAGTGTCCGACATTCACAAGTGTCCTTGCGGTCCAAAGTCCAGTTTGCATTCCTTGCCCCGGACTGCATATGACCACCAAATGTTGCTTCTCATGTTTTGTATGCAAAAACGACAGGCGGTCTAAACCTTGCAAACGAATGGAAAGACCCTTTTCTGCTGTTGAATAATTGATCTGTGGTCCTTGTGTTTAATCTGCCTGATGTTTAGTTGCACTGTCAGTTGATAGGGAGACGAACTTGAGAAGGATCTTGATTAATATTTGATTGATCAGTGATCAGACCCGTAAGGCTTGATACTGAAAAGCCACTGATGAGTTGCGGGTTGGTTTGCTTTGACTTGAGAGCAGAGGTGGGCATGGAGGGCCGGAGTCCTGCAGGTTTTGATATGTGATCAGCTCATCAGCATAAGCCTGATAACGATCCTGTTGATTGGAATCAGCTTGCGTTGGAAGTGAGAAACCTCCAAAAGCCTGCAGGACTCCGGCCCTCCAGGACCGAGATTGCTCCCCGTCTGGTTTGGATCTGCTTAACGTGCATCATTTGCAAATATCAGCACAGGGTGTCCTGCAAAAAATGTATCTCTTGAAACCGTCTTCTAAAGTGTCTTTACACATCTTTGACATTTTTGTAGCATCCATCCATCCATCCATTTTCTGTACCGCTTGTCCTCACAAGGGTCGCGGAGGGTTGCTGGAGCCTATCCCAGCTGGCTTCGGGCAGTAGGCGGGGTAGACCCTGAACTGGTTGCCAGCCAATCGCAGGGCACACAGAGACGAACAACCATACTCACAATCGCACCTATGGACAATTTGGAGTGTCCAATTCACCTGCCATGCATGTTTTTGGAATGTGGGAGGAAACCGGAGTACCCGGAGAAAACGTTTTTGTAGCATTTTATGATAAATGTTCTCAAGATTATCAGCCAGTGAAAGAGTGAGTAAGCTTCTTTACTTCTTGGTAAAGTGAGACAGCTCTTGCCTTTGGCTTCTCATCTGTCATGTATTCTGTGTTTTGAACGTCCACCAGAGATCCTTCCTTCATGCTCCTGTGCGCTTAAATTATAACCCTTCGGCCAACATGACATCATGTCCGGTGTTTTGTGTGCGTCACGGTTGCAAAGTGGTCCGTTCTGCCCGAGGCCGCAGTGGCGTTTACTGCATGCGACGTGCTTGAATTGGGCTCTTAATTCATTCCCAGTCCCCGGCTGGGTCAGGAATCCCTATTGTCATGTGATCTTTGACATGCACCCAGCGGTGGTTTTGCCTGAAGGGGGAGCAGGATGAGGAAGGGGGGGAGGGGGAAGCACTTGTAAGGGGACTCCCCACTGGGCCATTTAATGCCTGAATTAGATGCCGCATTAAAAATCACAGTTGGCTCTGGGGGTCTCCTTTTCGGACGGCGGGACCGCAAGGAGAGCCGAAACAATTACTCGTGGTCAAGGATTCAGGCGGCAGATCACGGAATACTCCTCCAAAACGCAAAGTCATGGAAAGGTTACAATCTGCATTTACCACAAAAGGAAAGCATCGTCAAAGTGTTTGCAGTACCTTTTTATATATATTCAAGAAAACCAAACGAAAGCAATATGTGAATGGAAACAAGACGGTAAAAAAACATTTAATAATCTTCAACTGTGCATCTTTTTACCCTAATGAAAAATATGACATCACGACGCATCAGTTTTAACAACAATTGATGTTTTCTTCTCTTTATATTAGTACCACCATAACCAAAAGAGGCACGTCGGGTCTTCTTTGAACACAAACATTCAACGTGAGCACACACACATGACATGCAAAGCGTTGTTAAGTTATCTACTTAGCCTCTCGTATTGTAGCGGTTAGCAAGTATCAACAAGCAACCACTTCCTTATTGAAAAATTCACAAGTAAACCCGTCACCACCCGGCGCTTGGAGGCCAAGCATCGACTTGAACCGAGAAGCTTGAAAAAGTGTAGAGACACCAAAATGTCGGCGGCCAATTAATTTGTGCATGTAAATGTTGTCACTGCAAGGTTAAAATGTTCGAGCCTGGCATTATTTAAAGAGTATCAATCAACATTTGTATTATAGATTATACAGCAATCTCTTTTTCACAATGCAATACATCCATTGTTGGGTTGTTCTATGCCAAAAGACCCAGTGAGTTTAACTAAGCATGTTTGGATTTTAATAAAATTTGGTGTGCTCGTTGATAGTAATCTCACAACACTAAATCTCAAATTTGGAAATTTTCGGAAAAAAAGGGGCATGACCACCTTTCCAAAGGTCAAGTTACCAAAACATGCACCAAATTTCTAAATCATTGCAAGTTTTGAATCCTTGTTGAGTTCCCTTTCAAACATGACCTGTTTTGTGGAGATAGACCAAGTAGTTCCTAAGATAAAAGGGTTTAAGTAAAGGCGGCCACGCCCCTTTTCCGAAAATGTCAACATTCTGCGGGACGTAGCTCCCAAACCCCTGTTCCGATTGACCACAAATTTGAAAGTTAGCGTTGTGCTATCACTATCAACAAGTACACCAAGTTTCATTACAATCCAAATCCGCTTGGTTAAACCCACTGAGTGATTTGGCATGGAAAATTAATATTATGAATTACAAGTTTGACACATGCTAATTTCTCTTCATTCAAACAATTGATGAAAAAGAAAAAAACTTTACCAGCTCTGTTCAGAATGGATGGAGTTTGTCAAAAGTACGTGATCTCAACAGAATTGACCTCGAGGCACTTTACACATGAGGCAGGTCTCGCTGCCATGTTGGACTGTTTCCAACTACGATTGTCTGAAACGGAGAAAAAACAAAAATCTGTACAACTTTCCACATTTTGCAAGGGAACTGTAGCTGGCAGCACATTTTCAAATATTGGAAACAAAACATTGACGGGGAAGTTACAAAGCCCTCCAAGAATCAAATACTTTCTTCTGCCAAG
This sequence comes from Leptonotus elevatus, assembly GCF_054856555.1. Lineage (NCBI taxonomy): Eukaryota > Metazoa > Chordata > Actinopteri > Syngnathiformes > Syngnathidae > Leptonotus > Leptonotus elevatus. The sequence goes on from NC_141250.1 coordinate 22,120,145, forward strand.
GTTGAGCTCGGTAGCACTTTTTTTTTCTCGATGATAATGAAATAAATGGGCCGGCTGTGCACAGATTCTGTTGCCTCACTCAACCTTGTGATGTCTAATCCCTGGATTTTGTAAATCAGTAAAAGCTACTTATGCCTGATCGACCACCTCATGAGGTGCCGCACATCGCGGCTCCCAGGCGCCATCTCCGTCGCGTGCATTTGAAAGGTCATTAAGCCTCTCCTATCTGGGAGCGTCAGGGTAGCCAGGTTTGGACTTGTGGGTGGGGGGAAGGGACTGTGGAGGGGGTGTGTGGGGGGGGGGGGGTCATTGAAAGTGTCAAGTGGTCTGCACCTCCCTTATTGGCTCAGTTTTCTCCACTTTTGCACAACCTTGACGCAAGGGATTAACGCTCCCTGTTTCCATGCGCTCAGAACAATCCAAGACCATTTTTTGCGTGTGCGTGCGTGTCAGTCACCTTGATTGAATGTTGTTCTTCATTTGTAGGCTTGTGATTGTTTTATAAAGACTGCCCGGTCTGTCTCTTGTAAAAAAAGACAGGACCACACACACTAACACGACTTGCAAACTAACACATCACATCTCGGTAGGGGAGGCACTCCTTGAGAAATGTGATCTATTTGGTGTAGTTTACCTCGACTTGGACGCATTATTGTGAACACATCCTGCTCTGGTTATTTGGACTGACCCATCTGGACTTTGTTTCAAATCTCTAGATCAGGTTCAGGGCATTGAAAAACATGGCCTAGTTTCAAAACCACCCTGCCTGCGTGAGTGCACACTTACTTTAGCGTCCGTGCACGTGGAGGGAACATTTAGAGAAAGGCTTGAGTTGTTTGTCATTCAGTTTGTTGCTAACTTTAGAAAAGGCACATCTCGCAAAAACAACCTTCTCGGGGTAAGAACGGTGGACAAGTGACTTTTTAATTGCTTGGATACAAATCATCGGGTCGCTGGAGTTCCTGCCCACCCACCAACCGTTAAATTCTACAGCCGAGTAAACCAGCAACTATGTTGACATGCAGTCATAATGCTGCTTTCAAAACTCAAATAGTGGCAATATTTAGGTTATGAAAAGACACGTATGCCCGACTCCTGGGTTACGACTTTTCCAATCCGAATATGTATACGTCCTTGTATGTGTGGCGGCCATCTTACGTTGCCACTCACTGAGCCAGCCTAAATTGAATACGTTGATTTCTCCGCTGTGTGTTTTCTCATTATTTTCTATATCTACGCATCTGGAGTGAAACTCACCCGAAATACAAAAGCAGAGGTAAACAAACATGGCGACGAAGCCAAAAAAAACTTTTTCTTTATTAGTGTGATGAGTGACATGGTTATAATGCCTTTGATTGACTGTATAGAGTAAGAAAGCAGAAAAGGCATCTTATTTGCGTACTGACGTCCGTCCATCGCGCTTTAGATCGGGATATGTAAACACGCGATTCGTTCTCTCCGCTTACGCATGTAAACTCTGAATTTTCTCCTTAATCCGAATATTGACTGTATGTAGAAGTAGTCACTGTTGGGGCTGATTTACATAATTACAGCAAGTGCAATTCGGTGGCCTGGTGATGAAGTGCTGCTACCATGAGTGAAAATGCATCCAAGCAATGCAGTCTTTGTAGGGACTTTGTATTTTTTTTTTAGATTTGTGGCTCCAACTTTAGTCACCCTTGCTCAGCCCTTGTTGTCATGGTAACAAAATCCGTACTGGCCCAGCAGTGCATGGGGCTGGATGAGCAGTTTCTCATTGGCATGAAAACGGGCGTCCTTTGGGATATTTTGCCAAAAGTATTTAACAAACATGTCATTTACGACACCTGGGAACTGTTTTAAATTGTGAAAAAGAAAATGCGCAATATGTCTCCCACCAACAGCTGTTATTTGTATTTTTATGTGCTTCCACTTGAGTTTCAGGTGCTGTCGTCTTCATGTCCAAATGCCAGTTTGCAGGTTTGAAAATACAGAGCTATAGCATAATTGCTAGCCTTGTTGCAAGTGGAGCAGGCCTGCGCGGCCACTTGCGCGGCACGACCAAATGTCTCCAGCGTTAATGGCACACTGAGTGCTCGGCCAGCTCTCGGCACCTCTTTCCTGTTTGGGGGCAAAACCCTCACTTATCTGCTCGTCTTTCCCAGCCACAACCCGACTCGCGTTTGCTGGACGTGTGCGACACCTGCATTGTTATGCCGATTTTGCAGGAAATAAAAAAAAGAATAATCATACTGTTAACTGGCCCGAGAGGCAAAGCGAGATGACTTTCATAGCTATAATTTGGCATATTCAAAGATAACGTTTTACTTGGAAAGTTTGGACCCAAAAATCGATTTAAAGGGGCAGTATTGTGGAAACTTTGACTTGCATTATAGTCATTTTAATATAGTTAATCTAACAGTAAAGACATAGCTGAATTTAATTTGGAAAATGTATTAATTGTCCCGATATGAGTTTAATGAAGGTTTATTTTTACACTTTTAATACCAAAATGTGTTTACCGTTACGTGTCCTAAATAAAGATTCGTGACACGTTTTCGTAAAATTCTAATTACACATTTGGATTGGATGTATCATATTTTTCTTCTGTTTCTTACACTGATGTTTTGAAAAGTTTAGTAAAACGTATTCGTATTACATTTGCGTTAGACTGCCATGAATTTAGTGTATTTTCCTCTTGCCTTAATATGGCGCTAAAGTTTTAAATCAGGGGGGGTCAGTGGCTAACGAGGTTCTCAATAAACAAAATGAAACCTGCCTCTGTCAAATCTGAGGGCCTGCACTGAATTGAATTGATTTCAACAATATTAACCCTTGCCATCGGCACAAATAACTGTTGTGGGCTGTAATGTCTCAATGTTGATCTGGTATCTTGACAAAGATGAATTTCAATATACCGTTAGGCTGCGTGGTCACTTTGTCACCTCAACGACTTCTCCACCGCAAGAACACTTTTTGTCTGTTGCAGAAGGAAACCGGATCTTTCTACCTGGTACTTTGTTCCTGGCTGGTCTCTCGCTTTAGGGAATGTTCTCTTGTCCTTAGCGACAGCCTGTTGAACACATGCCCTGAAACAGGAGACCACCCCCTCTACTTTTTTTTCTTGAAAAATCCCTTGTCACCGGATTTTCCTTATTAGGACATATCCAGCGAGACTTGAGTTGACATTCCATGAGCTTTTTCCACATACGCGAGTTGGAGCATATTCTAAGTGCCAGATGTGAGCATCGGTCAATAGAAGCAGCAGTAATGCACTCAATGCATTTATAAAAACCAGTGAATGGACCATTGAAGGTTTCATGAGGCCCCTCCTGGGAATGCCTTTGTCCGTTTCAACCTTCGTTCTCTGTTATGTATCCCTCCTCTTGGTCTTGGCGTCGTCTTATCTTCTGATTGACTCTGGCGATTCGCGGGCCGCCTTTCAATGCAGCCGCAGATTCCGGTCATTCACACGTCCTTCAAGAAGTCGCCGTGTCTCTAAGGCGCTCGTCTGTTTTTCAGCCGCTCGCAAATCTCACACCGTGGGGGTGTGAATTGAGGAGAATCTCATGGGCCGGGGGCAGATTACCATCAAGTCTAGAGCTCTGACAAAAGGGGGATTTACTGAGTTTTCCTCTTTGGGTCCTGTTAGACGTAAGACTTGGATAATGGCTAGGATGCTTCTGATGTTTCTCAAACTTGGGCCCCTGGACTCGAAACAAGCACAAAAAGAGAAGGTGAAAGATTTTAAGAGAGAGAGAGAGAAAAAAAGGGAGAGTCATTCAATAGTTGTAGGATGCAAGTGGTGGCGGTTGGAGCTCAGGAGCGTGTTGGAAGTTCCCTTGAAACTGTTCAAGTGTGGCACAGAGTGATGAGATACTTAATAATTAAGCAGTAGCAGATGCCAAGATGTGGGCTGGAAGAAACACGACAGGCAAACAGGTTAGAATCAGCGGTGTCATAACCAGGTCTAGAAAGTTAAAAACCCTGCCACGGTTTGGCTTTAGAGTTAGTCACACATGCTTCTACTCAAATGGCTCCCAAGGAGCTCTTTGACCCAAATCCAAGACTTTTTGTGGTCAGTAAACAAGAAGGAAAGGAAAGGTTAACGGATCGGTTCAGGTGGGAGGCAGAGACACGGGTCGAATAAAACAGGCACGGGCAGAGGGCTCGTTCGAATTCAGGTCCTCGGTCTCACACAGGTGCACGATTTGGGGGTACGGCCGGTCTCCAATTGCCCACTTGGAGCGTCGACATGAACCGCGTGTGGAGATCTTGCAGTTTATAAACATACTTTGCGCGGTCCAATCTCCTGCACGGACCCCCAGTGAGTCCGTTTCTGCTTACGCAATGTCAAGGACTGATTGCGCCTCGACTGTACTGATTTTAAAGAGGAAGGAGGGGAACCGCTTCGATTAAAGGGTCCCTGTACCCCAAAAGTTTGTCTTTTTATGTGTGGACAAGTTGAGTAGGAACATTTTCCAAGGTGGTTGTGGTGTAGAGTTGACAGATTTTCCTGCTGTTGAAAAAGAACCAAAGATACAGTAAGTGGCACCTGGGCGGCCCACGGGCGGGCGGGGTGCTGAGTCGGCATGAATTCCCCTCAAATGATTAAAACCTCCTCACTTGCTCATAACTTGTAATTGTTGTGTGAATTGTGAGTTTGCAGACAATAAAGGGTGCCCTCTATTCACTCTGCATTTGCTTTGGGCCAGGTGGCACGGTGCCATCCATTGAGAGGTTTAGATGGGGGGGGGGGGGGGGGTTGCATAGGTCAGACATGAGGACACTAAATATTTTAAAGTCCAGTGAGAGATTTGCAGGGGGGGCATTCATTTGCTGAGGAAAAGTGGATGGAAAGTACCGTTGAATTCAAAAGATTATTGGAACGATTATTCAGTTATTTTATGTGACAGTTTGTAGCAAAATATTTGTTTTCCTTTCCTGAGGTTTAGCCATGCAAATCCCAAGTCCCTAAAGTTGGCGACTAAAGTCTTACTGGAGTCCCCCAGCGCCGCTAGAATGTCAGCACGCATACTGTATGTACACTTGTTAGATCACGTCACTTCACATCCCCCTCAACCCGTTTGAGGAAAAAACTACAGCACACTTTGATGTCTCAAGGACTTCACAAAGAGCGGCTGGTTGCCACATTGGCCTTTTTTTGGAAATAAATCGCTTGCAGTTGTCTCTGTGTAAATAAATAGAGAATCAGAGAAATGTAGCAGATTTCTGCTTTCAATTGTGGCCGCACGCTACGCTACGCTACGCTACGCTCGTACCCTTTTGCCTCTGGCTCCCTTATCATTCTTCCATCTGTGGAACTCTGAAAGTATGATGACGGCAAAAATGCCTGAGGGAAGGAATACCTGCAGATGTTTGCCAAGGTGGAGCTCTTCCAATTCGGTGTCTCAAGAAGCAGCAGCAGCAGCGCTTTGACCAAGTTTACTTCGGACCCGTGACCCAATATTTTTACATAGCAACGTGCAAGGCTGTTACTTTTTAAGCTGTGCCGTTGTGCATTGTCACTGTTGCTGTATGTTTTTTTTGTTGCCCCCGCGTGGGGCCGTCGGGTTTTCCAGCTGGTTCACTAAGTTCAATTGAAATCAGGTTGCTGCGCTCGCGCTCTAAAGCTCCATCACGTGGATTCAAACATGCCTGTGCTTGGTTTAAGCTCAAACGGAGGAAGAGTATGATTTTTTTTTTTTGGGGGGTGCCCAATGAATGTCGGCACCCTGGACTCTAATCTTCTCTGCACTAATTGACGGCCCTGATATTGTCTTGCGGATGAAAGGCCTCTTTGTCACACTGGCTTCTCTTCATTTTCCGAATCCCGGCGGCCTCTGATATCGCCCATCAGCATAACGTCACCCTCTCGCGGCCATTGTTTCAATTCGTTAAAGGAGATTAAAATGTCAACAGAAGGTGAAGCTAAGTTAACCGCTTAAAGTCTGAAAGGAGACTAAAACTGTTCTAAAAAAAATCGAGTAAAACCAAATATTTAAAAAAAAGTTTAAAAAAAAAACTTAAAAAATAAATAAAGTTAAATAAAAGAAATAAATAAATAAATAAATAAATACTTAAAAAATAAATAAAGTTAAATAAAATAAAAAAATAAAATAAAATAAAAGACCCCGAGGACCACACAATTCACGCTGAATTAAAAGCCAAGAAATAACAGTGGGTCTTAAGACGAGACTTAAACTTAGACGGACAAGTCCGTTATTCCATTTGGAATATAGATAGCAAAGTGAAACATCTTCAATAAACATGAGTGGCAGAACTTCATTTTAGGCAAGAGTCGTCGGGCTGGGCCAGGTCAGGCCAGGCCGGCGGGCCTGAGTCAAAATGCCAGGGCTGATTTGTTTTTTGTGACAGTCCAGCCTTGTCGGCTGCGAACATGCATTTGAAGGTTTTCCAACAGCGGCTTGACAAAATCTTGGACCTTTGGAGACTGTCAGAAAATGTCAGCATCCATCAATAGGTTTGTCGAGCCGTAAATGCACGAGTGAGATATTGACTTGTAAACTGGCCTTTTCGTCTTCATTTTGAAAAAACATATTTGAATCTTTGTGGTAAAGGTTTCCCTTCCAGTCAAATGTTTGGCACTTGTTACAAGTTTAAGAGGGCGTACTCAAAGGTCAGAAAAGGAACTAATGAAGTCAAGACAGGAGACGGAAATGACAGATAAGTTGCTTGACTTGGGTGCCACGGTGCCACCTCCGCATGTTGTGCTTTACGCCTCCGAGTTACGTCAAAAGCTGCCAAACACCAGACTCATAAATGTGAAAGTGAACTTAAATGCTTAATTTGTAGGCTTGGACTTATTATATGTTATAAGAAGATTCTTGTGAAAGTGTCACCCTTTTAGCCCCGAGGTCTTTTTCCAATCGTCCGTCAATAAATTGTCCTGCAATGAGTGGCAGGAGAATGTAAAGAATGCTTGATAGCTTGGGAAGTTTGTCAGTGGACATTCTACATGGCCAAGCGCGCCGGGCCTCCGTTTTATTAGATATGAGCACGTCCTGGAATGTGACCAAGACGTGCCTTTTGATTTACGAAGCCAGCGAGCTGCAGCACGTCCCAGACTTCTCATTACCTTTTTTTTGCAACCCGTGACACACAGCGGGCTTCAGTCGAAAGGTTAAGGCTTGACTTTCTTTGAAGCAAGAAGATGTCACGGGAGAAGAAGATCCCATTGCCTTTCTTTCATTTGATCGAAAGTAGACCGCATCGCTGTATTAAGACTTTCACTCCCATCCGCAACCCCCCTGGAAAAGCTCCAAGACACCCTCGAGCGTAAAATATATTCGCCGCTCCGAGTCAAATAAATTGCACATATGCAAAGACGACACTGACTAATTATCATGATTGATGGATTTTAACTTTTTATTATTTTTTTTTTTTTTTATGTGTCTGCTAGTCTCATTTTTTTGTTTTTGTTGAGTGGTTCTTCTTAATATTTGTTTTTGAGTTTATTTTTTTGCTGAATAGTCTTTGACAAATTCAGCTGGGTTTGCAAAAAACAAAACAAAAAAACAGACACTCAGTCCGATGTTCCTCAATCAGCTCAGAAATGCCCAAGAATTGACATCAGTAAACTTGTCACTCGTGTGAACTTTTGACCTCTGTCAGTGATTTTAGAGTTGTTCCCAGCATTGTTGCCTTGTTTGGCTTTTAGTTGGATTACACACAAAAAAATAAGACTTTGCCTGAAGTTGTTTTGTTCTTGGCGGGATCAAGCGGGGGGGGGGGGGGGGGGGCGAGATTATCAAGCTCAAGCGTAAACATTCTGTGCAGCACTTCACTTCTTAATTGTTTGTTTGCGTCTGAACCGAATGTCATCAGACCGAACCTGGAGCCTTCCAGGCTGGAACTTTGTCTCGGGCGCACGTCCCTCTTCTGTTATTTTACGGGCTTGGGCTTGTTCCCGGCTTCGCAAAAAAACAATAAAAGTTTTCTGCATGTCCAAGTGCCATTTTTAAAGACTCGCCTGCTGCTCGTTGTTGTGCGTCCAAGCTCATATAGTTTACCATCCTCCTAATGTATGCTTTCCTGTGCTAATTGCAGTCAATGACGTTGATGATGATGATGACGTTTTTTTACTTTTCTTTTTTGCATTGAAGTTGACGTGCGGCCGTAAACTCAGCGTCCGTTTTTGTTATTTGAAGTCGTAGACTTGAGTGGAAAGTTCTTAATTGTAATATGATGGATGGAGCTTTCACCCTCCACGGCGCAGCGGTATGCGTAGCCCGAGGGCAAAAAAAAGGAGTCTCTCGCTTCCCCACCCTCTAAAATCCACTTTTAGCCTCAAGGCTGCTGTCTTCAAAACAACAACCCCAAAAATCCTAAAGAATTCCGAATTTGAAAATAGGTGGGCTTATACATGATTGGAATTTCTCAGTCGGGTGTAAAAGTGTACTCGCAACAAACTGCTCCTTAATAAACTGAGTGATGGTTTGAATAAAACACGATGGAGGGTCAAGAGCTTTGAAATCCAAACACACAATTGTTCTATATGAGGCGTGTCGTAGTTGCTTTTCATTCCGTGTTTGGACCGTGGGTTACCTTTTTATCCAGCGCGTTCCGGATGTGCATTCCGCAGCAGCGCCAGCTCTCTGCACTCTTACCTAATCAGATCTGGACTGGGAAGTATTGATTGATATTAAAGATGGAGGAAGACTTGTTTTTTTGTGTGTCTCACAAGGGGGAGAAAGAAGCAGACTACTCGGTTTTCTATGTCTGGTATCAATACTTAATGGAACTCTGTGTAAATATTTGCAAACCAAGAAAGTAATCATAACGTCAATTCATACGATTCAAGTACCAACCTTGTGTCACTGTTTTAGCCACGCCCCCACAAAAATCATGAAATCTGAAATGGGAATAAAAAAAATAGTTTTCTATTTATTTATTTATTTATTTATTTACTTAATGGAACTCTGTGTAAATATTTGCAAACCAAGAAAGTAATCATAACGTCAATTCATACGATTCAAGTACCAACCTTGTGTCACTGTTTTAGCCACGCCCCCACAAAAATCATGAAATCTGAAATGGGAATAAAAAAAAAATAGTTTTCTATGTCTGGTATCAATACTTAATGGAACTCTGTGTAAATATTTGCAAACCAAGAAAATAATCATAACGTCAATTCATACGATTCAAGTACCAAGCTTGTTGTGTCACTGTTTTAGCCACGCCCCCACAAAAATCATGAAATCTGAAATGGGAATAAAAAAAATAGTTTTCTATGTCTGGTATCAATACTTAATGGAACTCTGTGTAAATATTTGCAAAACCAAGAAAGTAATCATAACGTTCATACGATTCAAGTACAAAGCTTGTGTCACTGTTTTAGCCACGCCCCCACAAAAATCATGAAATCTGAAATGGGAATAAAAAAAATAGTTTTCTATGTCTGGTATCAATACTTAATGGAACTCTGTGTAAATATTTGCAAACCAAGAAAATAATCATAACGTCAATTCATACGATTCAAGTACCAAGCTTGTGTCACTGTTTTAGCCACGCCCCCACAAAAATCATGACATCTGAAATGGGAATAAAAAAAATAGTTAACCGCTGTGTCTACATAGTTGTCAAACTTTGCACGTTTTCAGAAATGATCTTCAAATATGTACAATGTCTTTTGCAACAAATTTCCCGATTTCTCTGTACAGTCTCTTTAAAGGTTGAAGAAAACATTTACCGTTATCTATTCAGAGAAATTTCACCTAAAGCATGTAAGGTGGAATTTCACGGTGAAGTACGAGAAAACACGATGTGTCGGTAACCGCACTCGTTAATGCATGCAAACCAAGTCGGGGGGGTGGGGGGGGGGGGCTTACGTCTGCATATCACGAACGTCTGACTTCATCCCTGCTCCCCGTCACTAATCGAAATGGCCCGAAGCTCAGTGGCTGAAGTTGAAATGTGGGGGGGGGGGGGGGGGGGTGGTCACTCACAGGCACGCACACACAAGGGAAGTCGCCTTGGTGAATAGTCCCAGCCTGCGGAGAATGCTCCCGCGCAGACAATAGCCGAATCTCTTCTTACCGAGCAGCCGGATGAAACGCAGATAAACTCTGATCTGCTTTTGTTTTGCCGTCCTGTCAAAGTGCCATAGGGAGACTTTATCCCAAGCGGCATATATCTGAGAACCATTTTCTGTGAGAGCATGTCGACGCCATGGTCACTGGCGCTGAATGCGCTGGATTGCAACCACACGGACGACTCTCTCGCCGCCTCGCCATTCGATTGCTAAAAAGTCTTCACTCTCCCAGTTGGGCGCTTTTCTTTTTTTACTACGTTCTTTCTCCATTTGTTTGCTGTTGCAGAAGTCAAAAAGAGACGACCACACTCTTTAAATGCTAAATACGGGACTGACAAATAATTCATATTTGAAGGGAGAAACCTGAAGTGTTCAAAGTTTGAAAATTTTTAACTCATTCACTGCTAGCCACTTTTTCAGCATATTATCTTAGAGCATTTTGTACAATCTTTCAAGATCCACAGAATATTGTGTTCGAGAACAAAATAAGAACCAAACCTACCAAAAGAAGGAGTGGACTTATTTGACTTTGGCTTTCTACCATTTTTGTTTTTTCAGTAATCAGAAGTAGAACAACAACAACGTTTTGTTACATTTCCTGGGTTTTCTGGGAAATCGGAAAATTTTACAAAACGGCCCCTTTCAGAGAGGCTTAATTATGGCACACCTGTGCACTAATCAGTATCTTGACATGGTATACCTGTGAGGTGGGATGTATTATTTTCGGCAAAGGAGAAGTGTTCATTATCGCAGATTTAGACTGCTTTGTGAACAATATTTCAGATAAATGCTGATATTGTTTATGTGGGAGAAGTTTTAGATGTTTGAGTTTATCTCATGAAAAAAATGAGAGCAAAAACAAAAGTGTTGCGTTTATATTTTTGTTGAGTATAGTTTGGTTTTCTCAGAAAGCGCTTGTTTCAGACCAAAAAGCGGAGAAAATAAGCTTTTTGTGAAGCACAAGAGTGACTTGGATGCTCACATTTTTTTTGCTGTTGGTGACGCCTCAAACTCCGAAACAGGAAAGTCAAGACTGACAAAGGGCTTCAAAACATGCATTTAGTTCCAAGATATACTTTTCTGTAACTAAAAATGTGCCGTGAGCGACGTTGACTCGACGCATGGCCACACTCGCACACTTTCCCGATTCATGCGAGAGACTCCCAAATTTCAACCCTACCTAACAAAATGTGTAAAAATGGAAGAAGCACTGCGAATCCTTTACGGATGTTTTTACTGTCGACGGCAGGTTGCAGGTAGCAATTTCTTCCTTCACCTGAACATTTGCGGCTCTGCACTTTGGCTTCTAAGTCGTGTTATGTTTGATGTGACGGGATGAAAGGACGCAGCCGGCCCCGTCTTGTCGTCCGTCTCCAAGGTTGTATGTTTAAGTGTCCCTCCACACCCCTCGAACCTTGCATTTTGTCCACCGGAGCCAGCCATAAACGCAAACCAGAAAGACAAATAATGAGTGCGAGTAAAGAGAGCAGGCAGTCAGATGTCCAGACGGGGGACGCCCCGCCCACACTTGAAAGGGGGGCATTGTGCCGGCAATGACACGCACGCAGTCCTTGAGGTGGCTTTCCTGTTGTTTTTGACAGTTTGGACAGTTCGGAGTGTCCTTTTAACGCATCTTTATGTTAAGATGCCATTTGGACTACCAAGCAAATTAAAAAATATCCAATACAAGGCCTCGCTGATGAAAAAAAAAAGTTGACAGGATTCCTTGTCCTCAATTTTCAGCCGGTGTTTTCCTTGCAGTAAAACTACAAGTGAAGGAAATCCAGCAATGTCTGTTGAAAATATTACGGAGGCCGCTTGCTTGTTGATGACAGATGCTTTCACAATCTTGCTCCTCCTCCTCCTACACTTTCAGCTATGTTTTTTTTATTATTATTATTTTTTTTTGAGTGCGTCATGAAAGTTTACACATGTGAAGTCAATCACACCCCCTTCAAAAAATGCCCCTTTCCTTTTGTTCAAAACCCGCAGGAATCATTTGATTTATCTTTCTTTTCCTGAACACTCCTTTCTGTTGAGTCATCGACCAAAAAAAGTCCCTGGCTGCATTTATTTGCACAATATTCTGATTTCGACCCTAATCATCCTGACAGCAAGCACGCGAAGGAGAAATTGGTGGCACCCTTGTGTTAAATGAAGGGGAAAAAAGTCCACAAAGATCACTGAAAAAAAGGTGAAACTGACCCCAGTTCTCAGTTACATTCTGTGACTACTTTGCTACATCCGGCGCAGGATGTCCTGAATCTGTGCAGGATGCAACAAAATCTCAAGACTTTCAAAGCGTTCTGGAGCACAAGGTGCTGCCAGTGTCATAAACCTTGACCTTGTTTTTGTCCTGGGGCTGCTTTGCTAAATCTGTCAGGGGGGTGTCTTGGATCTGTGCAGGCCACAGGTGTCAAGTTCCGGCCCTGTAGATGTAGATGTTCCCCTCCTCCAACACACCTGATTCAAATGATCAGGATCTGCAGAGCTTGCTGATCAGCTTGAGGACCAGAGCTGGTGACCAATGATCTAAAACAGGGGTGCTCAAGTTGGGTCCTCGAGAGCCCCTATCCAGCCTGTTTTCCATGTTTCCCTCCTGCAGCACAGCTGAATCTAATGATCAGCTAATCAGCAAACTTTGCAGAAGCCTGATAACGATCCTGATCATGAATCAGGTGTGTTAGTAGAGAGAAACATGGAAAACAGGCTGGATAGGGGCTCTCGAGGACCGAACTTGAGCACCCCTGATCTAAAACATGGAGGACTCCGGCCCTTGAGGACTGGGGGGGGGGGGGAAATGTTAAGAGTATGGATGCATTTTGGAGCACAAGGTGCTGCCAATTGGGCTTAGCTAGTAATGGGCTCCCAACATGATGGGGGGGGGGGGGGTACTAAGAACAAAACATGGGCTCTTCTGAAGAGTCCTGATCTGTATGCTCAGACTTTGGAGATCTGGAGCACTTTGCTCACCAAGAATGGGCCAAACTATAATAATTGAGTGGTTCGTATATCTGCCTCACAGTCGAAGGGTTTTGGGTTGGAATCTTGGCTCAGATTATGATGTGATTTTATGCCCAACACTTCCCTCGCCCAAAGTCTGTCAGGATTGGCTCCCGCTTACCTGCAACGACTCGGAAAATCGATGGATGTCAGTTATTTCAGTAACTATTGTGTTTTCCTGTCGTCTGTTTTTCGGAAGGGAGGCGCCAGTTTAGCTTTCCGTGTCCTGCGTTTGTTCTTGCTCTCTTTTTGGCCGTTAAACGGCAGAAGGCATTCGTCAGCAAGACGATGGCATCCGCATTTTCTCACAATAGATTCTGCCCGTGAAAGTTCCGTTGGGCGGCGGGCACGCAAATGCGCATCATTTCCTCCCGCTTAATCGACGCTCTTCCTCCAAAAAAGCGGCTCGACTCAGATTCCCTTTGAAGTTTCCTTTTTTTGGGAATCCTGTTCTATTTTTTCCGTTCACCTCGAGGCTCTGAATTGAACATCTTGCCATCACATGTTTTTCTGGCGTCGTAAGTCATGTCGGGGAAATGCTCAGTAATGTCTGCGGCTAAACCTCAAACAAGTTGAATGAATGCGTTGTTTTTCACGCAAAATCAGCTTTTTAATGGTCAACTCGACTTCATTTATGTAAAGTGAAAACATAGCATGCCGTTCCCTTGCAATGATCCTTAAGATAGGAAGTAAAAATATGCAAATCCTCGGTCCTTCTCCAGCAATAGTCCACCAAAGGCAACATCTGGATTTCCCCTCCATCTGTTTGCAAGTTGGGAGCCATTTCTTATTTATCTCCGCCGTTGCTGATTCATGCTATTAAACTGCAGAGCAACAATATTGGTGAGCTAACAAATACACACACGCACGCACGCACGCACGCACGCACATACACATACTCACCCACACACACAAAAAAATAAAAATAAATATATATATATATATGTGTGTATATATATATATATATATATATATATATATATGTATATATATGTATATATATATATATATTTAAAAAAAAAAAAAGAGCAATGATGATGACATTTCCGAATGAACAATACTGAGAAAAAAAAGAAGAAAAAAAGGAGAAAGAAAAAAAAAAAGAAAAAAAAGAAAAGAAAAAAAAAGAAAAAATAATAATAATAAGGAAGTAAAAATATGCAAATCCCCGGTCCTTCTCCAGCAATAGTCCACCAAAGGCAACATCTGGATTTCCCCCTCCATCTGTTTGCAAGTTGGGAGCCATTTCCTATTTATCTCCGCCGTTGCTGATTCATGCTATTAAACTGCAGAGCAACAATATTGCTCATCTTGGCACGCAGCAGAGAGCGGAAATAAAACTCTTGTCGGAGAGTTTGGGACATCAACTCTGCCCGTAACGTAACGATAAAAGCATTGTACGGACCTTTGTTGGGTCTCTGGACAATTTCAGTTCAGAGCTATAAAGTTAAATCCCTCTATAGGCGTTAAGTCCAGCGGCGACAAAGAAGGGATGCTGGTTTGTACCGCAGCCAACATTCCCGGCCTGTCCGCGCCGACTGTTTTCACGACATGGGTTTGAAACATTAGAAAAGGAAAAAAAAAAAGGCCAAAAAGGACCCTCAGTGTGTGTGTGACAGGAAATTCTCAATCATGTGGGGTAGTGAGCACAATTACCGCCATTCTCCAATAAATCAAAAACACAAAACAAGCCGGACCCCACATAAGAGAAGCCGACCTCAACCTTCTGATGCTTTATCGTGTTAATTGCTCCTCTCGAGTTGCGAGCCAAGACCGCAAAAGTTGTCTTCCTCTTCATACAGAGTCTTTTGGAGACTTTATACATGAAAGGGGGGATTTTAATAAACATGCTCTCTTAATGGCGCCCGTAAAGAATCTGGCACGGACCATATTTCTCATGCTGCTTCTCCCCTGGGAAGCGTCCAGTCGGGAAACAAGGGTTTGAAAACAAACACGTTCGTGACTCTTGAGACCAAGTCAGTAAATGTGATGACGTAGTTAAGACTAAAGGGACAAGTTCAAGGGATTACTTGAACGGGACATATAAAGAAATGCTAACTTTTAGCCTCTTGTAACGAATAGTTGCATTTTTTTAGCGGTCAGCGAAGGGCCCGTCTCCGTCGCAGAGACTCAGGAAACCCAAATATTGCTTGCTTGAAGTCTCGCTGAGTCCATTTCAGACAGAAGTCCTGGCAACGTCTCTCAGAATCGGTCCGCGCGATGACTCCAAAGACGTCTCGGAAACCTTTTTTGAGACTTGAAAAAGTCTCCAAAATGTCTCTGCAAAATTGAACACGCTCAAATGTACTGCGATACCCTGGTGGCACGGAGAGTCTCCGGGAAACACCAGAGAGACATCTCCGGAACCAGCACAGGTTCGAGTCGCCATCAGGTCATCAGCTATTCTCCAGGCCAGTGAAATAGACACTTAATATAAATATGAGCATATTTACTGAACATACATGAAGTGTGACGTATGGAGTGATACCGCCATAAGTGATTCTGGCCTGTTTGAGTCCTCTCGGTCTGTCCCGGGTCGTCATTCTACAGCAGCCTCGGTGCCGCGCCCTGAAAAAGTTCTAGGATGCTGAAATAATATGGTTAAAATTGTGCCTGTAATTCTTGTTGATATTTTTGGCGTAGTCGTGTCACAGACCTGTTAACCCCATTGTCAGTTCTCGTCAGTCATTCGGGGCCGTCTCCAGCCCGTCCGGTTCGCCGTGCTAGTCCTCTACAAAGTCAACAGCCTTTAATGGCGAACTTCCGATCGCCACACTTCATATTCGGGAAGTCCGAATGACGGCATATGTCGTCAGCAGCTGTCCAAACACAGCGCGAGCTGAAAGGACAGGACGTAAAAGTAGGCTGCCTTCAGTCACCAAGTTCCCAACCTCGGGGGGGGGTTTAATCCCATCCATCCATCCATTTTCTGTACCGCTTGTCCTCACAAGGGTCGCGGGGGTTGCTGGAGCCTATCCCAGCTGGCTTCGGGCAGTAGGCGGGGTACACCCCGAACTGGTTGCCAGCCAATCGCAGGGCACACAGAGACAAACAACCGTACTCACAATCGCACCTACGGACAATTTGGAGTGTCCAATTCACCTGCCGTGCATGTTTTTGGAATGTGGGAGGAAACCGGAGTACCCGGAGAAAAGCCACGCAAGCACGGGGAGAACATGCAAACTCCACCCAGGAAGGCCGAAGCAGCCCGGACTTGATCTCACAACCTTTGCACTGGGAGGCGGACGTGCTAATCAGTCAGCCACCGTGCACGGGTTTAATCCCCTCCCAAAAAAATGGGAAGGTGTTAACATACATTTTGAAATGTCTGCCTTCTCTCTTTAGTGCATGTAAACATTCCTTTTTTTTTTTCTTTTTTTTTTTTTTTTAGTGCATGTAAACATTCTTTTTTTTTTTTTAATTAATTTTTTTATTTATATATATTTTTTTTTTAGTGCATGTAAACATTCTGACTTCCATTTGGCGCTGCAGGGCATTCAGTTGTTGTGGCAGAAAAGCATTTGGTTTCGTTAATTTCCATTGACATTATTTTTGGGCTGATAAAATACGGGGCTTGGCATTCGGCCCTCAAACGAGAGCCGGTGTCGTCTTTCACGTCGAGAGAAGGAAAAGGTTTCGACTTGTCTGTCAGGTGCTCTCGGGAAAACCAAAGCCGCTCTGCGTAGTTTCTACTCATTTAACCTCGCCTTGACTGGATGACGTTGCGCGTGTGTATGCGCAGGACGTCAGACTGGCAAATACTCAGCCAGCATTTTGGCAAGAATGCGACACTGAAATGCAGCAAGTCTCCTCCATCTTGTTTTTCTGCTTCGTTCCAAGCGCAAGACGTTCCCTGCCAGTCATTTATTTCCCTCAATTCAGACGTTTGCCATCTGGTCTTTGGAGTCCAACGGGGGTGACCGACCACTTACTTTTCTTTGACCTGCGGCCACTTGGCTTCAGTCACTGTTCTGTTGTCTACCACAGCTCGAATCAAACCGGGTCTTTATGTGGCCTGGCGAGCGGGAAATATTAGCATTACTTGTTTAAAAAAATTAACTTTTCCGTTCCGTTCCGTCTTCAATTCCGCTTATCCGGTTGTCGGGTCGCGGGGGCAGCAGCTTTAGCAGGGAAGCCCGGACTTCCCTCTCCCCAGCCACTTCAGCCAGCTCCTCCGATGGGATCCCAAGGCGTTCCCAGGCCAGCCGTGAGACGTAGTCTCTCCAGCGTGTCCTGGCTCGTCCCCGGGGCCTCCTGCCGGTAGGACATGCCCGGAACGCCTCCCCAGGGAGGCGCCCAGGCTCTTAAAAAAAAAATTAACTGAGTTAGTAATTGAATCACTTAAACGTAAAGTATGATCATTAATCTCTTGAGGCCTCCCTGATTTTATGTTTTTTGGATTTGTTGGGGTCTGGATGTTTCTTGGGCTGGGGAGGAGTTCTGGTGGGGGGTGTCTGGTCGGTGCTGGATTTCACCTTCCTTGGTTTTCTTTGGTCCTTCCTCGGGTCTCCTGGTGTTCGGTTTAGGTGAACGGTATGAGATTTTTTCTATTAGGTTTTCTGGTGAGCTAACAAATACACGCACGCACGCACGCACATACACATACTCACCCACACACACACACACACACAAAAATAAATAAATATATATATATATAAAAAAAATAAAATAAAAAAAAAGAGCAATGATGATGACATTTCCGAATGAACAATACTGAGCTCTTAAAAAAAAGAAAGAAAAAAAAAAAAGTAATTGCATCACTTCAGAATAAAAGTAAATCGTTTCCAGGCAAAGTAACTATTTTTACTACTTAAAATTTTTTTGTAGACAGTCCGAGTGAGTCCCTCCAGGATTTCGTTTTTTTTTTTTAAAGACTGTTGCGGGGGGAAAAACAACAGCGCTTCTAACTGCCTGCAAATGACATTTTCAGAGCAAGTTTTCTTGCAAGCTTACTTTGAGCCTTGAAACCAATAAGTCATTTGTAACGCCACACATTTCACATACAATAACGATAACGGCATTTCAAATATGGGGGAGAATAATTCGATGAGTCCATTTATGTAAAAATATGTAAGTTTATTGCCAACACTGCCGAAGGGAAGGATGGAGAAAAACGTTGAATTCCCAAACGAACTGGATATTTTCTGACACTTCAAGCTGGAATGGGTCGATTCCAACCCGGTGATCCCGTAACCTTTGCTCTTATTCAACTCTGTCTGGATTCCAGGTGTGGGAGAGTCTCGCTCGGTGGGATGGAAAAGCAGGTAAATGATTTGTCAAAGCGGCATAATCCTTCGCTCTTTGAGTTCAAACGCTCTCATGTCAGACTGATTTGAAAAGAATTTTTGCGCATGCATGATAAAACCCAAGATATTGAAGGAACTTATTAACAAAATCCGGGGCCAAAATAAACATGGAATTTGTGGTCGGAACATTCAATGGAAGCAGCAAAGAACACGGAATGTGAATGCTGAAGATCTGACACTGAACGGATGCGAAAGGCTGGACGATTTAGTCAAACTGTGACCCGAGTCGCTGAAGTCGATCAGTAAAGACGCGACTGACTTCTTGCCTGTGAATGCATTCTTTGAATGACCTCGAGCAAGATATCAACTTGAAGAGAGAAAAAGCACAATGCAGACGCTGCCTGATAATGACAGCTTTGGAAAATAGTCTTCAACCCAAGTGGGAGACGCTGACAAGTCTCTTGAAGTGTCTTGAACCTGCATGCGCTCAAAGTGCCAGTAGGAGGAGACTCCTCTCCACTTCTTGCTCGAGTCGCCTGCTTGCTTGCTTGCTTGCTTGCTCGCACGCATCCGCAAGGAGGGATTTGGAGTCGAGAGGTTCATCTTTGGTGGGGCCTTTCGAACTCCTTTTTTTTTTTTTTCTCTTTAAAGAGCTCAGTATTGTTCATTCGGAAATGTCATCATCATTGCTCTTTTTTTTCTCTTTTTTTTTTTAATTAATTAATTAATTAATTTAATTTTTATTTTTTTATTTTCTTTCAAACTCCTTTGAATTGACACATACTGTAAAAAAGATATTTAAAAAAATATATTGAGTTTTTTAGTCTTCTGGCCTCAATATTGAAAGAAGCTGGCATCAGTTTTGCATCTCCCTCACTGGTTTTATATATATATATATATATATATATATATATATATATGTCAATAAAGTGAAACATGTAATTGTATTATTTTCACCTTTTTTTTAACCTTTCAAGTTTTTTTATGTTTTCCTTTCTTTTTCTTTTCTTTTCATGAGACACATTTCAGGAATATGTACATGAGCCAACTCAACTGTTTGGTTAACATTGATAATGTTGATTTTGGATTATTTTTCTTTTTTTTCAGGAAACAAATTCCGATTTTTGTTGAGCCTATTTACGAATATTGTATTTCCTATAAATCTTGGCTCTACTGAGTGCAGTTCTATAGATATTCTCATGTTTAATGTTTAAAATGTGAGCGTTTTTGGTAAAGAGGCTTTCGGCCTTCTTCAAACGATGTCGTCTCACATGAGGCGGAACGTCAGATATTAAGGACCTTTGAAGGACTTAAACCTGTCAAATGAGGAAACCTAATACCTCGCGGCACACGTGGTTTGTGGTTTCCTTTGTGCTGTGACATCATCACGCAGGTGCAAGCTGACGAGCCCCGCCGTCGGCCGGACCCCCGCATTGACAGTACATACATACAGTGTCATCCATTTATCTTGACGGCGCTCGCCAACGCATTTCCTCTGAACGCGACAGAAGAGGTCCATGATGTGGTTTTTGTTATCTTATCGCCGTTCCCGCAAAGTGCTTTATCTGCCACGAGCTGCTTTGCTTGGCGTTGACAAGCCTTTTTGGGACGTGCTGTTTGATTTTCACCAGGTGTGTTTTTGTTTGGAGACTGCCACCTGTATAAATTTTGTCTTTGACATGCAGCCAACAGCGAAGATGTGAGATAGCGTCAGGCAGTGTAGCGTGCGCTGCTGCTGCTGCAACAATTTGTCATTTTTACGTTTAAAAAAAAAAAAAACGGTGGTTGTGTTGGATGGTTTTTTTGTGGAAGCTTCACCATGTGTATGTTTTTGCCATTTAAAAAAAAAAATTAATATTGTACAATGAGTTTGAAAGTTTTTTGAGTTGAATCTAATATATTAGGTGATTATGAACCTTTTTTGGAGGGTCTGAATCCCTTGTTTCAGAAAAGTATTGATCATTTTAGACTTGGTCAATTTGTGATGGTGCATTTGTTTTTAACCAGCAGAGGGCGGCATTTCCCCACAGTACTATAAGCATCAATCTGCCTTTGGTGGTTCAAGTGTTTGCATTTTTCCTGAGCCAAGGCATCCATTTCACATTGGAAAAATGTCAAACCATATTATCAAACTCAAATGTAACATTTTTTTTTTTAATACTGTACTGAAATAATGATGATCTGCTCTCAATTTAGTTTACATTTACATATTGTGTGTGGAATGTGGACGTGTTTGGTTGAATAAAGTTTTAAACACAGATTTATTGTACCATATTCTGTCATCTTGTGGGAGAACATTTCATTGTTCTGCATGTCACTATACATAGCTGGCATAGATAGATGAACAAAGACATCATTTTCAAACCAATGACGTGAACGTGGACACTTTTCCGCACACTGTGACGCACTGGTTGGATTGCCTTAGGGGCCATGTTTGATTTTTAAAATGGGCCAGGTCATATTTACAGTATGTGGCGTGTGGGCCATAGATGGCCCACCCGTGCCCGTGAATACGGCCGGCTGATTATTTGATTGTGATACATTTCAGGGTAAGCTCGTTAGTAGGTTGGTACGGACGCTTCAAAACAAAAAAAAAATCATGATGATATTTAAGATTGTGTTATGACTGTGTTTTGGGTTGGCTCGTGGAGCTATTGTGATGTCGTGGTCCTTATTTGTCCCTTGTGATAATAATGGTGGCGATAAAGTTGTCAGTTTTTTAAGGTCCTCTATCAGTCTTTCATATTCTGTCATATAGAATTGTGCCTTACCCGAACTAGAGTTTCTGCGTCTCGACAGCTTTCTTAGTTTTGTTTCTCCGTCAAGGGTTTTCTTCGAGGCAATGTGAATCCCGCTCTACTTTCTGTTGCTACTTTGTATTTTTGTACATAAAGACTGTGTTTCCCAGCAACCATGTCTTGTCTGCATTTTGGGTCCTAACTCTGCACTTCACGTGACATGTTGGACGATGATTCTTTTTTGCCATTTTTTCCTTCCTACAATGCTATTTATTGCAAATGATGACAGCGTTCCTCACAATTCGGTCACTGTGGGAAAGTGGAATATTTCTTTTCATTTGCAGCATGACTTGAAAACAGCTGTTAACACTGCGACGAGTCGGACTCATAGCGCGCTTGTCCGTCATTTCTCTCAAAGCCGGCAGGCGTTGCTTAG
This sequence comes from Leptonotus elevatus, assembly GCF_054856555.1. Lineage (NCBI taxonomy): Eukaryota > Metazoa > Chordata > Actinopteri > Syngnathiformes > Syngnathidae > Leptonotus > Leptonotus elevatus. The sequence continues at coordinate 22,141,601 of NC_141250.1, forward strand.
GCAAACATCCTCCTGTCACGTTCCATACTTCGCTCAGTCAACTTGTGTCTTCAGCTGCCATTGTTGAAATGTACGTTTTCCCAAGACAGGCCCGCTATTGTGTTGGAAATAATGACACGGGCGGACATTCTTGTGAATGCCTATAAAACAAGGGCCACATATCATGTATGTGGAATGAGTTCACCAGTCAGTGATTTGGTATTCCGCTAGTTAGTGCATGCATGTCGCAACTTGATGAGTGGCTGCCATTTTTTCGAAAATAAAATAAAAAATAAAAAAGATGGAACGAGCGCTTCAAATGCCTCTAAACTCCTCCACAACAAAATAATTGACAAAAAAAAAACGAACAATTGATGACGATATTACAGCCGTTTCTACTTCTCACCAATAATGCTCCATTTGCGCTATTGAAGTCGAGTTTTTGCGGATAAGTGACCCCCGTTTGAAAGGTTATGTTGACGGCTTGACGTGGAGAACTCTGATTCTGTAGCATCTAATTGAGGAAATCTTCCACTGGAACTTCAATCCATTTGAGAAGGAGTTAACCCGAAAGAGTCGAGGGGATATGTTGAGAATTTATTTTTTATTTTTGGGGGGTGGTTGGTTCCATGCCAAATCATCCAGTGGATTTAACCAAACAGATGCTGATTTGGATGAAACTTGGTGTACTTGTTGGTAGTGATGGCACAACAATAAATTTGAAATTTGAGGTCAATTGGTGTAGAGGATTAGAAGTTACGGTCTGCAGAATTTGGACTTTTTCTGCAAAAACGGGCGTGGCCGCCTTGCTTTTTCGATACCCTCAGACATTCATACAGAAAATGTCCATGTCTGAAACATAAATATGTTTTAGAGAACACGTGGGAGATTACATTACCATTAAAAATTTGGTAAAGTGGCTCACAAGGTCAATTTCAAGGTCAAATTATAGGTCAAAAGGTCAAGTTAAAATATGCATATTTGGAATGCTTGTTGAATTCTTTTTCCAACAATAACTGTTATGTGAAGATTGACCCTGTAGTTCGTGAGAATTGAGGGTTCAAAGGAAAGTGGCCACGCCCCTTTTTGCTGGAAATTCGGCCAACCATAGCTCCCAAACCCCAACTCAGTGTTAAGTTATCATGTAAATGAGTCGAGTTGTGACGTATTTCTGTAAAATTTTCGTTTCTAAATTTAACACTTGACAGCTGACCAGACACTCCAGAGGCCCAACTCTATACTATTAAAGAGTTCATTTTTCATATCATGTCTCCTTCCCCCCAATCCTGCTAATGCATGAGATTAATACATGATTCTCCGAAGCCCACCCCTTTGCTCTCTCCTGTGCCGTAACTGCTGTTGGGGCACCGGCGGGCCGCGTATTCCTCTGTTGTTGTGGAATGCGTCTCATTCACGCTGACAGCCAAGCTGTTGCTGCTTGTCTGAGCAGGACTGTGGGGTACGTAACCCTGCGGGGTACGTAACCCTGCGGGGTTCTGTCTCTTTGCAACAGGATGCTTGATTATTCAGGGCAAACGCCCCAAAGGCTCCGTTTAGCGGATTCCAAGGGCAATGCCCCAGGAAACCGGCTAATGAGTAACGTGTCAGTCGTCTGCAAGAAAAGTTGTTTAGGCTTCATTTTTTCTCACCAATGAGTTGAAACTATTCTTATGTTTGTGTCAGAAAATAAAAAAAATACACAATAAGCGTCATTTGCAGAGGTGGCAAATCCGGGTCCAGAAAGTTAAAAACCCTGCCACAGTTTGGCTTTAGCCTCTTGTGCTAGCTAGCGAACTCCCGAGCAGGTGAACGGGGGATCGAGCGAGGGGGCTCATTTGAATAACTGCACAGCAGACGCTTGATCACCCATTCAAGAAAATACCACATTTGGAACCACGTTTTACAAACAGCCAGATTGAAAAAACGTTTTGGTTTACAAATAAAAAAATGGTCACAAAAATGTACCTGGGTTTTAGCTGTTTGCTGTCCACAAGCAGTCTTGGTGTGGCCATTGAAGGCCCAGTTTAGCTTTTTCTCACGCTGTATAATCAATCACTGGCTCCATGCATCACGCATTTTAAGTATTTATTTATTTCCCCTCGATACGGCTCCAACAAAAGTGAAAACTAACAATTGTGTTTTTAGGAAGCCAAATCAATCGTACACTCTAGAAACACTTGGGATAAAAGTAACCCAATTATGCATCAAAAATGGACCGATCTACTTCATGGGATGGGCCAATTTGACCCAACTTTCTGGGTTGTTTTATACAAAATGCCCCAATTTTTTGAGCCAAGTAAAAGATCTAACCAATATTTATGAATTGTTTTACGCTGAAAGACGCATTTTCTCGACTCAAAGTTGGTCAAATCGACCCAAGAAGAGGATCGGCTTATTTTTTACCACTGCTTTTTTACAGTGTATTAATGTTAGGCAAGGGGGGAGCTGTGGGTTTAATAGCCCAACATAAAAGTTGTATTCATGTTTGTGAAGTCGATCCACCCTCTATACTACTTTAATAATAATACACAATAAATCCATTTTATTCCTATAGCGTCAAATCGCAATAGAAGTGGTGCTGCTGTTTGCCTCGACGAGTTTGGTTTATAAAGTGTGATTATCTCAATATTGGTCACGTTTGCCTCCATCTTTCCAATCTTCAAATGTGGACCCGAATGACGACATTAGCAGCGTTTCTACTTGGGATCACGCAAAGCCGCTGTGAGAAATCTCCTTCCTTGCCCAGTCCGATCGCCGTGACCCGCTGAACTCCATTCTCCTGGCCGACCCCCACCCACCCCCCCCACCCCCCCACCAGCGCTCTTTGTGACACGCATTCACTCACTCATGGAGCTTTTCCAGACTTCATTCAGATGCTCGGTTGCTCCTCTGCTGGACGGCACTGTTGCTTATTGTATGCCTGCTTGAATTGGCCCAGTGTTTTCAACCCTCTGGTTACCTTGCGGGTCAAACACCTAATATAGATATCCAAACATATACGTGATAAAGCGAGACAAGACAGACAATGACAACAGGGACACAAGAAAAAACATGACAACCCAAATTTGACCAAAAGCAACAAATGTGAATCATGACATTTCGTCTCTGAGTATTTTTAACTGCAATGCTTGTTGGATAAAGGCGTCAATCGACTTGGCCACTGCTTCGCTTCCACTGCCGCAATCGGAGACGATGCGTCTTCCTGGTGGATTTATGTGGCGGATGGTCCACTTTGTTTCATAAATTTTTGGCAATGTAGTGAATTGTGAACGCAAAGATGCGTGCAACTCCATCCATCCATCCATCCATTTTCTGTACCGCTTGTCCTCACAAGGGTCGCAGGGGTTGCTGGAGCCTATCCCAGCTGGCTTCGGGCAGTAGGCGGGGTACACCCTGAACTGGTTGCCAGCCAATCGCAGGGCATGCGTGCAACTCATCCTTTCAAATATTAAGAATCAGATGAAAAGAATTTGACTAACAGACAAATTAATCTCTTCCAAATGAGCCTTTTTTTTATGCACTGACGGCGCATTCACGCCATTTCGGACCATGTTGTATGTCTGGACTGCAGGCGGGCGAGCAACGCGTCGCGTTTCAAGCATATGTTCCAAAAAAGCTGGCGTGTGTTTACTCTGCTGTGACACGCTGTGCGATCGGAGTTGGACTTTTTGTTTGTGTGCGTGTCCGCGTGTGCACGCACAAGTATTTCGGCCACATGTCCACGCGCCCGAGTGTCTGCTTGCGTGCGTCATTTCAAAGCGAGCGCCGCGGAGCTCGTAAAAACCGCCGAAGATGGCGACTCGCGGCCGGAGGTCGATGACCCTCGCTTGCTGGAATAACACTGGTGACGTTGCAGGGGGGTTGAGGCCAGGGGGGGGGGAGGTTGGGGGATTGCCCCGAAGCCTTGTGGACGAAGTGCCTCAGAGATTTGACACCAACGTTTTTGTATTTTCAATCTGCGTAACCTCTGTCTGGGTTCAAAGGTCACTGTTTGGACAGCAGTTCGACTTCTTGCTGAGGGCAGAACCCCAAAGGAACATTGTGCAGCTGCAATGCAAGCGTGTGTGTGTGTGGGGGGGGGGGGGGGGACTTATTTGAGTTCAGGGGCTACATTCGCTTGGATCTCAAGTGGGCCCCCCCCCCCCCCAAAAAGGCGATTCCAAATGTTCTCTTTGTTTTGGTGCAATTAATTTCATTTGCAGTTGGAAAAAAATTCACATTAATCGATTATGAAATGTTGTTGCAAATCATATGAGCAATCTGAAATGTCTTAACAAAAACAGTGGATCTATATACTGTGTACATTTTATATATATTTTTTAAATGCCAATATTTTGAAATTATTTTAAATGTACATATGTTTTCACATTCATCTGGAAATCACTGACTCATCAGACCGCACAAACTAAAGTGTGGACTATAGGTTGCAGTTTGTCCCCCTGCCCTGCAAGCGTATACAGAAAAAAATTAAGCCACGCCCCTTTTCGCCAAAACAATTCAAAATTCCTCCGATTGACCTTAAAATGTGATATTTAGTGTCGTGTCATCAAAATCAATAAGTACACCAAGTTTCATTAAAATCTAAATCTGCTTGGGTGTTTTTGAGATAGAACGACGCAGGAGCAACCAATTTCAGAATGTCATTTAATTGGTCATCCGGACAACCTCTAGTGGACAAAATTAGCAACAACAGTTTCAAATTTTTTTATTTATTTTTTTTTAACTTGAAAAATGATGCTTGCTATCCGCATTCGACCCCCCAACATGCAAGTTCTGGGTGGGCAGGCAGTCCATAAACTAACTAACTATTTACATGAAGTACAAACAATGAAAAATGCACTGCAATTGATCTTTTTCCATGTGAACTGTGCACGTGAAATGTAATACCCAAATGACAGCATGGAATCGACTGTCAGATGAGACGGCGTCCTTGACCTCGGGTGGACGATATCAGTGAGCTTCTTGTTGTTTTGTTGTCATTAGCCAGTCAGTCATTCCTGTTGACGGTCTGAGCTGGCAGACTCATTGCAGGATCTTGAGTTTCATTCTTTTGTCTGGCGATTGTGAGGACCGACACCGAGGAGGCTTGGAATTTCATTTTTATTTTTTTGCGCAAGCGTCTCGAGAACTTCACAAACATTTCACGTCAACAACAAGGAGGCGATAATATGCTCAAAGTGGCTCCTACGATTGAGACACGATGCTTATAAAACCAAGCACGTTTTTTTTTGTCTGTTTACTTTAGCAAAGCCCTTGAGAGAGCAGGTGTCCCCCATGGGGAGTACGCGCCCCCCCCACTCGGCAGGCCGTCAGCATTTCAACTCGATTGCAAGAAGGTCCATGGGAAAGAAGTCATTCTTGAACCCATGCAACATGCTGGCACATGAACCAATGACATTTTAGCCCAAGTCTCACTGAGGCATGACAACCCCCCCCCCCCTCCCTGTTTAATGTTTGGCATTGGGAGGGGGGGGGGGGGCTGATGGAGGACAGTAAAACATTGTCTCATTCTCTCTTTGACTTTCAAGTGTTTCGGCTGCAATTACCTCTTTCAATCCCAAATGCCGCTCTCCGAAACAGGAAATCCTCAGCTTGTGTTGTTGTAATGACTTGACACTTTGTACTCGGTGGCAGACTTAAAAGGGATGTCGGACAGACGGGCTTCTTTTATCGCAATCTGTCGGTGTTTTCCAAGCGGTGCTCAAAAAGAATGTATCCACAAACTTAATCGTCGAGTATCATTTCAGCAGGGGTGTCTGGTCGGTGCTGGATTTCACCTTCCTTGGTTTTCTTTGGTCCTTCCTCAGGTCTCCTGGTGTTCGGTTTAGGTGAACGGTATGAGATTTTTTCTAATAGGTTTTCTGGTGAGCTAACAAATACACGCACGCACGCACGCATGCACGCACATACACATACTCACCCACACACACAAAAAATAAATAAAAAAATATATAAAAAAATATAAAAAATAAAATAAAAATAAAAGAGCAATGATGATGACATTTCCGAATGAACAATACTGAGCTCTTTAAAAAAAAAAAGAAAAAAAAAAGTATCATTTCAGCAGCACATCTTGTAAAATAAACAGTCTCCCGAGTTTGGCGCAGCCTTGAGATACAAGTGACTCGAAGTTTTTCAAAAAATTAGGCAATTCAATTTTTTTTTTTTTTGCATTTAGTTGTTGACAGATTATATAACACCACTCACAGGCACATATTCTTATCCTCTGCGAAGAACAACGAATATGGCTGAGCATACTAATGTGCTGAGACCGTGGCTCAGGTGCGCTCTCCTGAAGGAGCAGCACCGTGTCCATTGAATTGAAGCAACAACAAAAAAATGTGGCTAAAACAATTTCATATCTTTATTATATATTTTATCATAATATGAACTCTGAACCCAAGAATTTGGGTTGCTTTGTGGGTTATTTATATAATTTGACTGTTTTTTTTAGTTAAATAACTCAAAAAGTTGGGTGGGTTCATTTTTTACACATTTCAATTAACCCAAAAAGTTGGATCAGACGAATAACCCGCAAAACAGCTTTCGACGATCATTTCCGAGCGCTTTTTGAAACACGTGAAAATGGAGGATGGCCACTCATCCAAACGAGTATGCAGCCGTTCAAGCACACCTTGAACAAAAATATCTCCAATGTTATGATGTCGCCTAATATGGACAAATGCTGCTCCACAACTTCTCAGCCTTGAAATTCTGCTCTATTATTAGAACTTAGGTGCTGTGGAGCGACTGCATGAATTTGGCAAGTATGTATGTGGTTAGTATCACAATTATTTCGAGATCTTAAGTAATTAATGACTAATTGCTAGTAAAAGGATGTTTGGATTACTGCAGTTGAGGTACTTAAGGACACTGTAGCTGTTTTCACTTCAACACTATGCAAGCCTGTGTAGTATTCATGCATGTGAACCAAAGGAATTTGGTTTTAGGCTAATCATTAGCAACCAGGCAGCATACCGTTTTTATTACCTAAAGGTTAGTTAAGCTAGTTCCGCCTATACTGTGGTTACACACTGACAAAGGATGATCTGGATCATTGAGTCTGGCGACAGGAAAAGGTTGATGCTGAGTGTCTGTTTTGTCTCAGCTTCTGGCAATCAGGATTGGCAAGATTTCAAAGTCACAATTTGTTGAGGCTAAAATAAAAATGTTGACAGTAGACAATGGTTTGGTTATGCTAATGTGGCGCGTCTCTAATCTATTTTAAACTGCAAACAGAATTTCGTGACAGAATGCCGCAGATGTTTTGGTTGATTTTTTTTTTTTTAACTCAAGATTAAATAACTGTTTCCTTGCAGTCACTTGGGCCATCATGAGTCCCTTTATCACTCTTGCTGAATAGAATATTGCCTTATGATTCCTTTCAAGTATCCAAATAGAATTTAAAAGCCTGATCATGTGATTTAAAAACCAAGCTTGACACACACACACACAAAAAAAAAAAAATATATATATATATATATATATATATATATAAAAAAAAAAAGGAGCAATGATGATGACATTTCCGAATGAACAATACTGAGCTCTTAAGAAAAAAAATAAAAATAAAAAATAAAAAAAATAAAAATTAAAAAAAATAAATAAATAAAAACCAAGCTGGTTTTTTTGGTGGGGGCCTGGCAAGAAATTAGTTTCTTCGACCAATGCAATATATCAATCGCTTCCCTTCCCTCATTTTGTTCAACCAAGAAAAATCCTCTTAATTATGATCGCGATTGATTCCGGGCTGAGATCTAGAAGATGTGCAGACATTCAAGTCCAGACACTTGATACACAATGGAGTTCCTTTCCTATGTTTTCAGCGTAAACCCAAATTTGTACCCAAGATGAAACATGTAGTAAAGTAGACATTTCAATGACAAATGTTGATAGGCAGGTCTGTTGCAATCCGAGGGCCCCTTTTTTACGGTCGTTCATGTCAACGTTGGCGTCTGCTAGCTCACAATCACAACCTGTATTTATTTTTGATGGAAACGTTTGCTGAAAGGAGCTTAAGCCGGTTGGAACCGACGTTGAGGGTCTCTGTCAACTCATCCCAATGGCTGGATGAGAAACCAGTCCGGACAAGAAAGTCAGGCCAGGTTTACTATCAGGTGACATCAGAGCACTTCAAACTTGAGCGGCACCGGATCATGCAGACCTCTTAACTGTATTGCATGTACAATTGCAACAGTGGCAAAACAAAATTGAACAATCAGCATTCTCTGAAGTGTGAGTCTTGTCTAGTTTCTTAGCTTTCAAGAAAGGCAGTCAAGGGGGACAGGTGCCCCCCTTTGCGTTAAGAACCGAAAGCTAACCTCCTCCGGTCATTGAATCGGTGGAGGCTGGCTGGTGTCTGTCCTTCCTTCCTTTTCTCGGTCTCTCCTTCGGTCTCTTGAGGCCTCCCTGATTTTATGTTTTTTGGATTTGTTGGGGTCTGGATGTTTCTTGGGCTGGGGAGGAGTTCTGGTGGGGGGTGTCTGGTCGGTGCTGGATTTCACCTTCCTTGGTTTTCTTTGGTCCCCTCGGGTCTCCTGGTGTTCGGTTTAGGTGAACGGTATGAGATTTTTTCTAATAGGTTTTCTGGTGAGCTAACAAATACACGCACACACGCACGCACGCACGCACGCACGCACATACACATACTCACCCACACAAACACACACAAAAAAATAAAATAAAATAAAAAAATAAATAAAAAAATAAAAATAAAAAAATAATAAAAATAAAAAATAAAAGAGCAATGATGATGACATTTCCGAATGAACAATACTGAGCTCTTAAAGAAGAAGAAAAAAACCCCGAAAGTTTCAGTATTGCACGAAGAAAGGCCTTCCATAATTCCAAAGTGTAGGTCAGCAGGAGAGCTCACTTTTTCATTGCTTTGACAAAAGAAGGAGGAGTTGCCAGAGGAAATATGATGCGGGCAGCCAATAAGGAGCACAACTCCTCCTGCTCTCTCCCCCCCCTTGACTATTTTCAATGGGGCGCTCTCTACACTTGTCTTTGCTGCAGAGTAGTGTGTGAATAGAGACTGCGGGGTGTGTGTACTTGTGTGTGTGTACTTGTGTGTGTGTGCGGAGGGTCGTGGTCTGCCAGGACATGTCACAGTTCACTCAGGGAGTCTGACGATCAAACAGGTGGATGTGCTCAACAGCGTCACCAAGATGAGGAGCCATTGGGACGTTTTGTTTTTGTTGACCCTGTGTGTGGTCTGCTCTGATGCTTGGTTTTGGTCCCGGACTGGGACCACCACTCCGGCCCCGCTAGCGGACCACGAGGGGTCTGGCAGTCCCACGGGTCGTGGGGAAATTCCTCCAACCGAGGGTATTCCAAGTACTGAGGCGGAGGTCATTGAAGACGGACGCGGTCAGCAAAGTGCTGAGCGGACCCGGCAGGAGACGACCCAAGCTCTTCAACTGCTGACGGTCACGCCTACTTCGGAGCTTGAGCGTACGTCAGCCAAAGCCACAACAGAGATCTCACCAAGCACAAGTAAACCCGATAATGAAACATCTTCACAAAAAGGTACGAGTCCTGGGCGATCTCATCATGAAGGTTTGACAGACAATGTTTCGGAAGTTGGGTCTAGATTTGGACAATCTAATTCTGCTATTTTGTCTGAATTTGCAAAAAAAGAGGAAATTAGTGAGGGATCCGTTGTGGGGAACCGCCAACATTCGTTCATTCCTCGGTATCTTCATGGGTTTGGCAGTAGGGACGGTGTACTTTCTGAAATGAATGATCCAAAGTTTCAAAAAAGTGCTCGTCGGAGTAGTAGCAGTCGTGGAACTGAAGCGAGCAATCGTCTTTCCGGGCTTATCTTTAATTTGAGTGCAAGTCAATCTGAACGCTTGACAGATCCTTCTCACGAATCGGCTACCTTAGCATATTTACTGAAAAATATCAATTCTTCGGGAACTACGCGGGTACCTGAGGACAAGCAACAAGTGGAAGTTTCTCCGTCACATGAAGAAGACTCTGACATAAACCATCACCGGATGACATTTTCAACATTAGAAACTCCCAGCGTGTTTAATACACAAGCAGATAGAGACGATGGACTCCATAATCCGGCGTTGCCTACGAGCCAGGCGGCCGCGCCGAGCCACGACTTAACACAAACATCGGAAAGTCAGTTCAAAGTCAGCCAAAACGAAAACGCAACTGCTGATAGTTGGACAACAGCAAAACCAGATCTTATTCGTAAAAGCCCGCATTGCTTATTAGTGGATACCGCGCTTCCATTTTGTTCATCGATGGATGGCAAAAGGTTTGTTGTGCCCAATCATCTCAACCTGACCCGTTTGGACCAAATCCAAGTACTCCTAAAGGACTGGGCGTGGTTGTTGAGGTCAAAGTGCCACCGCGGTTTGGAGAAGTTCTTCTGTCTTCTGTTGCTGCCAAAGTGCGGCGCTCCGATGACGCCGTTGCCTTGCCGAAGCTTTTGTGAAGGTGTAAGGGACAGTTGCTGGACGGGCCTGGACCAGAGACGCCTACCCGTGGAGTGCCACCGACTTCCAGAAGAGGAGGAGGAGGATGGGTATCAGTGCTTATCGTGTTTTAATTGGAAAGGTACCACTTTTGGCCGTTTACTCGAGCAACTTTTCAAATCCTTTACCTCCCCCCAGTTAAAACCCGATATCCACCAGTTTCCCAGATCCCTACCCCGCACCTCATGGAATGTTACCCTGAAGACAATCAAGCATGCATTGCTGTCGATGGGGTGCTCATTCCTTAACGGCATGCGGCCTTCCAACTCGTAATCTGTTGCATGTATTTGTCCATTTCCATCACATTCGACTTCATCGTTACACACGCACACGACGTATGATATACAAATGCACGTCTCGGTAGCTCGATGTAACGTATCGTAGCGACAAAAAAGGTGTCGATGCACGATAGAAGCATTTTGTTGGATGTCATTCTTGTACCCCGAGTTCATAGTGCAGCTGATGGTACCTTTTGGCTGTTTCAAAGTGATCCTGCTTTGTCAACGTTTGAAGTCCGGGTTTATCTGCGGCAACTTTTTGTCATAACTCTGTTCTTCATGGCATGGAAATGTCAAATGTTTTGGGGAGTTAAATTGATTGATAGCAATAGTCTTCTTAACCAAATTTGATATACGTATTTGCTGGATGAAAATAGGGCTGTCACAAACGATTTTTTTTTTTTTCGATTATCCTCTCGATTATTCCACCGATTCCACCCATTTTCCTGGAAATGTCCGACTGTGATAAGGACGCCTCTACACATAACACTTGATTTCTTAGCATTAGACTAGCTTCAGAGTAAATAACATTTTAACTGGGCTTTACAAATATGGTTTTAAAAGTATGAATGAATATTTATTTAATTAGTCCCTGCCCCAGATGAAAATCATGTACCACTCATTAAAATGAATTGCCTCTAACTTTCTTCGACGAAACCCGTGGCCCCGACCTCCCCCCCCCCCCCCTTTTACGTAATATCAGTGAGCGTTCAAGTAGGTCTTTTTCTAGCGTCAGTATCTTTTCTGACAGCTTGTGCTGCTGACAGCCCGAGTGCTCAGTTGGTTCTTCATAAAGACGCTCCGCAAGACTTGACGTGAGCTCGAGTTTCACAACAAATGTTGCAGTTGTTTAGAAAGATCTCTCAAAAGTCATCGATGACTGAGATCACGAACATGCATTCTTGAGAAGACGGAAACAACCAAATTTGAAATGTGCATTTTTATACTATCAGGAGTTCTCATCTCAGCTTTTTGGGCCTTAATAACCACCTACCCCAACATCATTTAATTATAGCCTATCATGTAAGAATGTGTGGCCAGATAGGCTTACCCCTGTAGGGTGAACAACTAAGCACCAATATATTTTCAACAGTCAGTCTGCAGATTCAGACATATGTTTATATATACATGGTAAGCAATCTGTAAATGTGATCACTGAAGGGTTTAGTAAAACAGGATGTTTGCACAACATTAGCCTTTTACACGATTGTATATGGTCTACTTGTGTGCTTAAAAGATAGAAAGTTGCTCATGTTTTGGTCTCAAGGTACATGTTCATTTTTCTTAATCGAAAAAAATGTATCTTGCCTATTAAACTCAGTCGACCAACTTTTTGCCGCTAGAAACGAATCGGACCACAGGGTTCGTTTTGCAGTCATATACGAGAACTGGGGATGTTGTTTGCTTAAGGATCCCCCCGCCAACTCCCAAACATATATATCCTGTTATGGTACTCACAATAAGTAGAGGGGGGTGGGGGGGGGGGGGGGGTGCTGCGTTCTTCTCGAGAGTAAAAGTTGAGACCAAACAATTTTCCTTTTTGCAAAGTTTGGTCTCTTGGAAAGAGCATTTTTGTGCCTGTCGTATTGAGAACTGCACATTTGATTGCTTATGAGGGTTGCCTTTATTTCACTTATAAATCAACTGGTTAACAACCAACACATGTTTAATTTTGCCTCACAATTATTAAGCTGCAATGAATCATCAACTTTGTGGAACTGATCTTTTTGTGTTGCGCGTGAAAAGGATTATTGCCTTTGTCAGCTGAACTGTGGGATATTTTAAATTGTGTCAACACAAAGTCTGTAAAATGGCGACTTCCCAGATGATTGAAGGTTTTCCCGTGGAATATATAAACAACCCCAGAGCTGGATTTAAACATTCTCACACCGCATCCATCTTTTCTTTAGCAGGGAGTCACAATGGCGGAGCCTCGTCCTGGAATGTTGTCAGAATAGGAAGAGGCTCTAGCGACAAGAAAAACGAGCACCATAAACCTGCCGCGAGTCCATTCAGTGACCTTGGGCAGTCATCAACAAAGGTTCTAGAGAATGCAGTTAAAATGCTAATGGGTTTTGTTTGTGTGTGTAGGGTCGGCGATGGGGCCGACCCTGGTACGAAAACATGCCAAAGAAGCAGGAAAACATCCTGTGAGACGTGAAGGCATTGAGCGAGTCAAGTTATTTTCCGGCAAAATGTTGCTTGAACTTGTAATGTGCATCTTTTGGACGATTATTTGGACTGCAGTTTCTCTTTACAATGTTGGGATGAAATGCTCGCTTCTTGGAAGAATCCACATGCCTCTGATGGTGTTGGCATTGGTTCTGTTCTGTGTAAACAAATTCAAGCAGATGTATAACTTATCGTTTTGTCTCATCTTGTTTATGAGCCGGTCTGCTGTTTAACCAATGTTAGCTATTTAATAGCAGTAATTCTTTCTGATGCCTGCAGGGGTTTGAACACACTGGCAACACTAATTTTCTCATTTAATACATCATACACATTCACACTTAGCACTAACATGTTATCGATTTTTTTAAATTCCTTTTGGGTTTTTTTTATTTTGGATGCCCTGATTGATAAGTTTGCTTCATTTTGCTTCGTTTTTTTTAAGTCTGCTTCCAAGAAGCTTACTAGCAGTGTTAAATCAGTGCTTTGTCAGTGACTACGTTTACATGCCGTCGATATTTGAGTTAAGGTCAAAATCCAATCGGGATAATCGGGTTTACATGCCTGAACGGATAGTTACTCCTTTTTTTTTTTCCTGACGGATAGTTACTCCTGTATACATGGCAATTCGAAAATCACAGCTAGCCGTGTCGTAGTCGTATTGCGCAACCTCCTTAGCAAAATATTTTAAGTGATGTTGTTGTACTGGAATCATCCACCATTGTCACTTCTCCTGTGTTTGTCTCACTGATCTGTATATAGTATGCATATATTTTGATACTGTAAACGTATAGGATCGTATGCTGAGTAATGTTTCTTGGGAGGAGTAACATGGCGGCCTCGCGGCTTCAAAAATCTTGGCCTATCGGCTATTCAGGATTAGTGGTTCGTCTTCTTCACTGATTCTTCTTCTACGCTTTTCCGTTAACTCCCTGTGGCTGCGCTACAGCGCCACTCCAGGTTTGGCATATACATTGCATCCCTTAAACATCCTCAGCGCCTTCTTCGACGTTTCTGTGCGCAAGATTCTTTTGAGGAACGAAGTCGGCTTTGCTTTCCGCGTGAACAGGGCCTGAGCCGCAACTCTGAATCTTCTATGAAGAGTCTTCAAAGTAGTCAAAGAGCAATCCACACACGCCTGTTTTGAAAAGGTGAGATCCTTGACTAATGAAGGGTTCTGCATTTCAAGAGAAAGTCTTGGCGAATGATTCAGAAAGAAAAAAAAAAAAGAAAAAAAAAAAAAGAAATGTGTGGAAGAAATATTTTGGGCAAAAATGTGTTTGAATCTTTCCTTGTTCTGTATATTCATCAATGATCTTATTTGTTGCTGTGTTCTAAAGAGATCTTTAGAAATGCCATCAAATTTTAGTACCAGAGGAGAACAAACGGTATAACTTAATAATAGTGTAAAGAGGTTGATTGTCGTTCTTTGTCAGCGGCGATTCAAAAGTTTGCTTTTTTGGACCAGCATGTGAGATTATTCAGACTTATGCCGAGGGTTGTTGAGCACAAAAGCGGGACCCCCGGGTTTGGGCCAAACACCCTTGTGTGTTTTAGGATCTCAACAAAACACGCTCCACAGATCTCCAGCACTCACAACCGGCGGGGTGGCTTTGAACCCGCCAATGCAGCTCGAACGCCAATCGCCAGGCGGTAAACCAAAGCTCGTCCTCAAAGAATGAGAAACTTCAAGTGATGCCGGCTGACGGCGCAGTCTGCAAAAACACTGCGATGCATGGCTTGTTTGTAAAACGTAATACGAGGTTGTCCGAAGTCGGATGTCAGACACATCCGCACCGCGCTCTGTAAATGTTTTTGCCGGCTAAAGCCTGCTTCATTTATCGCGTGCTAAGTCACCAGTTTGTCAGTCACCCCGGGAGATGGAGGAATGAGGTCATACGTGCGAGGGGCCCGGCCCGGCCCGGCCGATGGGCCGCGAACAATGGCGCACTGTCATTCAGAAGATGTTGCACCAAATCAGGGGACTTATTGACTTTAGACTCGAGGTAACGTGTTTTCACAAAAATGGACGATGGGGATGTCAGATAAAAGCGCCACGTTTTCCATAAGTCTGATCTTCTTCTGTTTGTTTGATGTAGCTGAGAAGTTCAAACACCGACAAGCGTCATTGAGACAAAAATAAAGCCACGGCTCGGCTGCCAATCACGCCATTGTTCAAATGTTGTATTTCTGCAAAACCAAACCACTAGAATGTAAAACTCATTGGAAATAAAGGTTTTACTGCAGCTACCATCGAATGTCGTCTCGTCACGTACGTCCTCAAACATATCTACAGTCTCGTTAAAACGTAAAGTATGATCATTAATCTCTTGAGGCCTCCCTGATTTTATGTTTTTTGGATTTGTTGGGGTCTGGATGTTTCTTGGGCTGGGGAGGAGTTCTGGTGGGGGGTGTCTGGTCGGTGCTGGATTTCACCTTCCTTGGTTTTCTTTGGTCCTTCCTCGGGTCTCCTGGTGTTCGGTTTAGGTGAACGGTATGAGATTTTTTTCTATCAGGTTTTCTGGTGAGCTAACAAATATACGCACGCACGCACGCACGCACGCACGCACGCACGCACATACACATACTCACCCACACAATTTTTTATTTTTTTTTTAATAAATAAATAAAATAAAAGAGCAATGATGATGACATTTCCAAATGAACAATACTGAGCTCTTAGAAAAAAGAAAGAAGAGAAAAAATATATATAATAAAAAAAGTATGATCATTAAACCGTCCAAGATAGTGTCATAAAACTCATCGGTGAGATTTGCTGTTCGCGAGTGATCAGGTTCGCCGATTCTACGAGGAAGCTTTCGCCAATGTTGGTCGCAATCAGGTGGGGTTTCAAATCAAGATCTTGAGGCAAGCAGCAATAAAGAAGATAATTAGCTGTGCAAGATCTCTTTTTGAAGGGTTTAGAATTAATGGTGCGTTTCAATTGAATGTAAATGTTACTTCAAGGGTTTGAGTTCGAGTGCACTCACTTAGCATCTCAGCATCTCAGCATAATATTCAGCAGACAGAGTAAATCTGAAGTTGTGTGAAAAGTTTGGCACTTGTCTGTTTTTGAACTAAATTAGTTGTTTGTGATTAAATTCAATCCAAGACTGCTTTGAAAGACCTTTGCAATATGGTTTTCTTTTTTTCTTTTTTTTTGTCTTTCTTTTTTTTTTTTTTTTTCTTAAGAGCTCAGTATTGTTCATTCGGAAATGTCATCATCATTGCTCTTTTATTATTATTATTTTTTTATTATTTTTTTTTATATATATATATATATATATATATATATATATATTTTTTTTTTTTTTTTTTTTGTGTGTGTGTGTGTGTGTGTGTGTGGGTGAGTATGTGTATGTGCGGGCGTGCGTGCGTGCGTGTATTTGTTAGCTCACCAGAAAACCTATTAGAAAAAATCTCATACCGTTCACCTAAACCGAACACCGCCGTCAGGAGACCCGAGGAAGGACCAAAGAAAACCAAGGAAGGTGAAATCCAGCACCGACCAGACACCCCCACCCCCCACCAGAACTCCTCCCCAACCCAAGAAACATCCAGACCCCAACAAATCCAAAAAACATAAAATCAGGGAGGCCTCAAGAGACCGAAGGAGAGACCGAGAAAAGGAAGGAAGGACAGACGAAGCCGCGTGAGATCCGCAGACACCAACCATGGTTTTCTAGATTAGGCGTTTGAACTCTTCAGTTTTGAATACAAACCGCTGCCCTGCGGTTTTAAGGCAATTCCTGGCAACATTCAATGGAAATATGTAATATCGGTTTTTCTAATCCTTCAAATGATTCTAGCATTTAGATATTTTTCTCAACCAACCATGCCATTATCAGTACTCAGGGTTGGCGATTCCTGGTCCAGGAAAATAAAAAAAAAACGAGATAGTTGAACTTTAGCCACAGATGCTTCTAATCAACAGGGAGAGACGAGGTCGTTTACCGCCTGCCAGTTGTGTAGAAGCACCTGCGGCTAAAGCCAATTTGTGGCAGGGTTTTTACTTTCTGGACCTGGATTCGCCCCTCCAATCTCTCATTAAGAAAGGTCACGTCTTGGATAGACTGGCTTTTTTTGTTTTGTTGTTATGGTAGTTTGTCATATCTTGACTAAGATCTTGTCTGCGGTCTCAGTATGAGGTCATTGACATCAGTTTGCAAGGTTTGCAGTCAGTGGATGCATGTTCAAATCTGGCTGATAGAAGACTACGCGTCCCCTCCTCTAGCGAGATCTGGTCTGAGATCTTGGTCTTGAAGTGAAAAACTGCATTGTGTTCCCTGACCTTTGTTTGGATGATCTTAAATACTAAAGTTCCATCAGACCAACAATCGATTACACGACAATACCAAACACAAAACATTATGCCCTGCCATGCTGCCCTGCCCTTGAGCATGCCCTTTGTGTTTGTCAAATTGTGCTCTCACTTCCATTTGTTTCCTTTCTTCTAGAAGCCGGCGGCGTCTCCCTGCTGCAACTCATCGGGGACCCTCCTCCAGATGAGATCCCGCCGGTTTACGGGCCCGACGCCTCTCCCGGCTACATGTTTGGCCCCGCCGCCAACACGGGCCAGTTGGCCCGCGCCCACCTGCCGAGCCCGTTCTACCGGGACTTTTCCCTCATCTTCAACTTGAAACCCACGTCCGACCGCGGCGGCGTGATCTTCTCGGTCACAGACGCCAGGCAGCAGATCGTGTACGTGGGCGTCAAACTGTCCCCCGTGCAGAGCGGAAAGCAGAACGTCATCTTGTACTACACGGAGCCCGACTCGGAGACGTCGTACGAGGCCGCCAGGTTCCTGGTACCCTCTTTGAGGGACACCTGGACCCGTTTTGCTATCGCGGTGAAGGATGACAAGGTTATGTTCTACCTGAACTGTGACATCGATCCTCAAACGCAGCGGATCGAAAGGTCCCCTGATGAGATGGTGCTGGAAGCTGGCGCCGGGGTCTTTGTCGGGCAGGCGGGAGGACCCGATCCAAACAAGTTCCTGGTAAGTCAAAAGAATTTGATGGAATCTGGGATTATTTTTTTTTATTATTATTTATTTATTTATTTATTTATTTTTTAAGAGCTCAGTATTGTTCATTCGGAAATGTCATCATCATTTCTCTTTTATTATTATTATTATTATTATTTTTATTTATTTTTTTATAATTATTTTTTATTTTTATTTTTTTTGTGTGCGTGTGTGTGGGTGAGTATGTGTATGTGCGTACGTGCGTGCGTGCGTGCGTGTATTTGTTAGCTCACCAGAAAACCTATTAGAAAAAATCTCATACCGTTCACCTAAACCGAACACCAGGAGACCCGAGGAAGGACCAAAGAAAACCAAGGAAGGTGAAATCCAGCACCGACCAGACACCCCCCACCCCCCACCAGAACTCCTCCCCAACCCAAGAAACATCCAGACCCCAACAAATCCAAAAAACATAAAATCAGGGAGGCCTCAAGAGACCAAAGGAGAGCCCGAGAAAAGGAAGGAAGGACAGACGAAGCCGCGTGAGATCCGCAGACACCAGCCAGCCTCCACCGATTCAATGACCTGAGGAGGAAACCGATTGTGTCTGAGTTTCGGTAGATGCTGGCGTGGCGGATCTGGCATGCATGAAAATCTCCACCAAAGAGGGGAGCCGTCGACCCTGGGATTATGACAGTAATCCCCACTCTCGGTCGGGATAAGATGATTTGATCATATTTTAATAAGTAATGGAGAAAAAACAAAACGAGGTCTTCTGTTTCTTCTGTAATCGAGTCAGTAATCGAAAACTGGCTCATCACATCCCTGAATGTTTGCCTGTCATCTTGAACCAGAAGCAACTTCTGGTGGTTTACGTCCATCGTCAAGCATGTGACACATTGCAGCTGAATAACTCATTTGATTTCATCGCTCCAATTAGCCCGATCCAAAGCATCCGCCGACTTTTCTAAATCACCTCAGCACAGCAAGCCTCCCCTAATGTTGTCTGCGAGTAATTGGAGGTCCTCAGCGTGGGCACGTAATTGACGTCTTTGGTTCGTCTGCAGCAAATCACCTCATTTGAACCCCGGGCATCGGCTCAACTCACTTGTTAAGGAGTTTGCTGCTAAAAGCTTGCGCCTAAAAAGTGCACTTGCAGCAAGTTCACTTCAAGTTCATTCCTCTGAAAAGTTCAGGGCTAAACTTGTTTTAAGTCAAACCTTAGCAATAAATGAATAAGGGGTTTACTTTAAATCAATGTTCCTTGTGGATTCTTTGCCGTTTTTTTAAAAAATATTTATTTCTTCTGTGTGGCTAAATATGTGAAAAAAAATTAGTCTGCTAATACTGAAGGAGTGATGATCAATTCAAAAAAAAACAGAGCAACCTATATTTGCACTATTCAATGTGTCCAAAGTAATAAAGATTCCCGCTTCCCATCGGACCCAAAGCACTTAAAGCAGCGTGTGCATAATTTATCTTCTTTCAAAACCACTTGAGTTTGGATTTTGTTGCTTGGAAAGACAGAAATATTTTTGGCAAGCAATTGCCACTTCTGCTGCAGTGCTCAGTGGAAAGTCCAAATGTAAGGAAGTCGCATTTACAGCACATGTTCAGTCCTTCGGTTTATTTAGGTGGCAATGACATCATTTCTACTGAAGAGCATTGATTATACACACAAAATGTTGGGTCAAAAGTAACCCCCATTGGGTCAATAGGGACCGACCCAACTTGACACGAAACAACCCAAAAGTTGGTTTTCATATGTGGTTGTTAAATGAGTAAGCCACAAAACAAACAACCCAACATTTGATTTTGGGTTACTCTTTTCCCAACTTTTTGGGTTGTAAGCCAAAAAGTTGGGTCAATCAAAACATTGTTGTTTTGTAAAATAAATACATAAATAATCCCAAAATATTTGTTTGTTTTGTGGGTTATTCATTTGACCCAACATTTTGGGTTAAATAGATAACCGCATTTCATTTGTCCTCTGAAAATAGGTTGTTTTATGGATTATTCATTTGATGCGGAAAACCCCAAATTTTTGATTTTTTTTTTAGGTTTATTGAATAAAGCAAAATATTGGCTCGGTCCCTTTTGGGTTATTTTTGACCCAACTGTTTTTAGATTGTACGACATGTAAATTTCGTGTTCATGTGCCCGTTACTGTGGATTAATTTGAGTTTTCTTCACTGGATTATTTCAAAAGTATTTTATTTATTTATATTATGCTCATTGCACAAGCACACGTTATAGCATTAATTACCGACATATGTATGACATGTGACCATGCTTGAATTATTGAGTATTATTTCTGTTGTACATTCCAGTGTGTGACATGACTTTCGTTTTTTTTTTTTTTTTTTTTTTTTTTTTTGTTTTTTTTTACAATTGATTGATTTATTTACAGTCATTCTGTGATATTCTGTTGTGATTTGTTCATCACGGGTGGTCTTGTCTTCTTCCCAGGGTGTGATCAGCGAGCTGAGGGTGGTGGGAGACCCCCGCGCCGCTGAGAGACAATGCGAAGAGGACGACGACGACACGGATATGGTGAATATTATTTCACGTGCCATCTCATATCATATTCCATATGCAAATCGGCACTATTGGCAAATAGCAGCGAAAGCAGTTTGCGAGGTTTGAGGACAAATGCTCCCAAAAGTTTTTAGACAGGTTCGAACCGATTCATAATGTTGTTGAAATTGTACTTGTTTTTGTTTAAAAAAAAATATTGTGTTTGTTTATATGATTTGCAACAAGATAATCATCAATAAATGTGAGATTTTTCCAAATATACTTATATGTAGTTATATTTGCACCAAAACAATTGGATTTTTTTTATTTTTTATTATAGTTTATTTGGCCGCTCATATGCTAATCTGGTCCACGCGAGATCAAATTTCTCATTGATTTGTAGCTTTTGAGAGTCTCGCAGCATTCTGGTCACCGTTGACCACAAAGACTCAAACCCAAGTGCTTCACTGCATGCAAGCATTGAATGTGGATTTGACCAAACATGCCCCCCCCCAACCCCCTACAGCTGTTTAAACCTGCACAGGCCTCTAAAAACACGACTGTCGTCTCGTCAAGTGAGCTTCACGTGTTGTTTGCGTGAGACGACGCGCGTGCCGGGAATCGCATTCCGAGTGGAAATGGCAGCCGCTGATTACAGGATGCGCCTTTCGTTGCAAAATGATCACCTCGCTCACGGCTGTTTTGCAGCAGAAGCCCACGTGTTCCACATATTGTGACGTTCGCAACGCTCTCCGGTCTTGGGACGAGCGAGCGTGTCGCCGCAGCAGACATATTTACAAGCAAGTTGGCGGTCACAATTGCAATTTCCTTGTTAGCATTTTGAAACAAATGCTAGCTCTCGTGGAAAAACAAATAAGTGGCGGGGCAATCCTGTCCGTGTCTGTTTAACAAACCCCCCCTGACACATTTGGTACTATGAAAACCAGAAAATAGTCATGGATTTAACCATAAAATAAATACATAAATAAATTGACATATTGCAATACAGTTCAGTTGACTGCAACTCTTTTTTTTTTGTATAGACGCGAAAATCCCGTTTTTTCACTATATTTGCAAAGTAAAAAATTTTTTTTAACAAGCACAACATCAAAATACTAAATGAGCTAAAATGAAACCAGAATAAATAATTGTATCCAGTTTAAGAATATAGTAGCGGTGCTCTGAACAATTGTGGGAAAAAAACGCTAACTATATCATATTGTCTGTTTCTGCATTTGCTGCACTTACAATTTGAAATAATGTTATGATTTTGCATAACAAAAGGGATGGAAAATTGGATTGAACGTGAGTTTCTTACATTAAATCATGTTTCTTTCAACAAATGGACAGGAGTAACAAAATATTTTGGGACGATTGTGTACAAATGCACTCATTCAATTTGGATTTATCAAAGTAGTGCTTCGTTTTTTTGGGACAAATGAACACATTTAGCGCATTCCTTGAACTAAAATACATATCTAAAAAGCGATAAATGTTGACGATGCTTGTTCTTCCTCAGACCTCAGGAGAGGGAAGTGGCGATGTGGAAAGCAGACCATCCAAACCAGCTGTAGAAAAACACACATGGACGGTAAGGAGGAACCATTTTCTTGTAGCAAAAAGACTTCATCGGTGAAGCGATTTTATCGGCCGATATTGGCCCGAGATTTGCCGATGAAATAGCGATATATTCATAATTTGTCATGAAACCGTAAATGCTGTCAAGTGTACTGCAGAATGATGCACTCTTTGGTACGGTGGCCCTGAAGTGCAAAACGCAAAAACAAAAACGCGAACGCATCTGCAAACCAAAAAACACAACTCAAATAAAAAACACAAATGAAACTAAATTAAACGGCTAACGTTACTATAAAACTGTATAAAACTCTATTATTTCCATTTTTTTTTATAGCACATGCAAACTGTGCTTAACTGTGCTGTTAGTAGGGAGGTACTTTCGTCCAATCACATTCCTCGGACCCCCCCCACACGTAAACACCACTTCCGTTAGCGAAATGTGTTTTTTTGCAAATAAAAAAATCAGATTTTGTGTTTGCGATTACCTTTTTGTTGGTTTCGGTTTTAGTTTTTTTGTTTAATTTTTTGTTTTTCATCTTAGTTTTATTTTTTATTTTTTGCTGTTGTGTTTCATTTGTGTTTTTCATTTTAGATTTTTAATTTTAATATTTTGTTGTGTTTTTTAGTTGTGTTTTTCATTTTAGTTTTATTTTTTTGCTGTTGTTTCATTTGTTTTTTTAATTTTATTATCTCATTTGTGTTTTTTATATTTTTTGTTGTGTTTCATTTGTGTTTTTTAGTAGTTTTTCATTTTAGTTTTTGTAATGTTTTATTTTTTTGCTGTTGTGTTTTTTTTTTGTTTTGTTTTGTTTTGTGTTTTTTATTTTTTTTGTTGTGTTGTGTTTCATTTGTTTTTCATTTTAGTTTTGTTTCATTTGTGTTTTTCATTTTAGTTTTTGTTTTGTGTATTTTATTTTTTGTTGTGTTTCATTTGCTTTCATTTTAGTTTTGTTGTGTTTTTGATTTTTTGTTGTGTTTCATTTGTGTTTTTATGTTCACGTTTTTGCGCTTTGCACTTGAGGGTGTGTGTACCAAGGTTCAAAGTGTGAGAGGACTTCCCGTACACATCGCTTATATACAAGAAAGACTTACCTTAGCTTACCTTACATGCCAGGCGGGGAAGCGAACCCGCGCCTTTATGCTTCGTAGGCATGTTACGTTATCACTCCGCCACCCGGGGCCCGGAAGAGTCGTCTTGTTGGTGGCGAGTTCTCCAATCCCTCCTCTCAACCTGCCCCACCCCCACCCCCACCCCCACCCCCACCCCCACCCCCACCCCCACCCTCACGTGTTCGCTCTGCCAATCGTGATTTGTTGTGTTCAAACTTATGCAATGGCGCTCAAGCATGCATGGTTCAGTGAGCATGTGTCCTTTCTTTTTTTCTTTTTTTTGGGGGGGGGGGGTGGTGGTGGTTGTTTTAGAGTTTAACGAGCCACTTACAAGTTAATTGTTTGATTGACAGCACGCTCCAAAAGAGAGCAATCTGCTCGCGCAGGGAATGAGGGAGATGGAACATACCAAATGCAAGGGGGGGGGCTTAACCACTACATACACTAGTGTATTGTTTCCTTTTTTCCTTTTTTTTTTCTGCGTGCTTACCTTTTTGTGCTCGTGTTTGTTTTGTTTTTTTATTCGCAATTCCTTTTTTGTATTTTTTCATATTTTGTGTTTTTTGATTTGTGTTTGATTAATTGCTTATATATATATATTATTTTTTTAAACAGCCAACAACTGAAATTAGCCTTATAAAATCCATAACTCTGAACCCCTGATTTTTTTTGTTTATTTTGGCTCACACGCTTGATGACATGATCTTTGTTTTTGTTGACATTGTTTTGATTACATTTCGTTTTGTTTCCTGTTTTGCAATATTTTCCGTGTCTCTTTTTCACAGCTTGTGTTGCTCGTTAGGTTTTTGTGACCAGCTGTTCCCGTCAGCCCTTTTTCTATGTATTAGCCAATCAGCTTCCTGCAGCCGCTGTCACGTTCACGTGTGTCTCGTTGTCTCGTCAGTTTGCTCGTATTTTGTTCCCTGTCTTTGTCCATTCGTATGTTCACGTTACGTTCATATGTTCTTCTTCTTCTTCTCTTCCAACTTAAACTCTTGTTAATGAAAACTCCAAGCAAACGTTTTAGACTTCTGGATCGACCGGTGCTGAATTTAGAGTATCATTTAGTTTTGGATGTAAGCAAAATGAAGTGACAGCATGTCAGGATTTGCTTTGGCAAGGAAGTGGCTGCTGGCAAGTAATTAATATAAATAAGGAATAGAAGTTGTCTCTGAATAGAGCCCTGTGGGACTCCAAATGGAAGTTTTTTTTGGGCTCGTATTCTCTCTTGCTGTTTTGTACTCCCCGCCATCTTTTCTGCCAAATGGCCTCCTCTTCTCTCTGCCCTGCTTTATGTCCCGCTCACATTGTCTCACAGATTCCACGAACACCCACTCATGTCTTCCCACCTTGGAACGATAAGTAACAAATTACCCCCCCCCCCCCCCCCCCCCGGACAAAACAAACAAAACAGATGTCAATCCCGCTCATGAGTTTGACATGAGGGCTGGTTTTTCAATCAAGCATAAACAGCGAACTGAAAGCGACTGCAGCACTGGGGTTATCAAAACCTTTGGGGTCCAGGGACCACTTACACTGAAAACCCGTTTTTCAGGGACCCCCCTCAGAAGCCCAAAACTAATTTAGGAATAACCACTCTGTATTCACGTTGACACCCTGTTCAGCAGACATAGTGGGGGCGGGGTTTGCCGTGCGTGTCTGGACATTAATGATTGTGGGTTTCCCCTCCGTCCAATTGCTGTTTATTAGCGTCATTATCAGCAGAGACAACATCTGCTACCAAATTCCCGCCGAGCAATTTTTTCCACGTCATGTTTGTTCGCAGGCGTTATGCGGAACTCATCAAACATGTCGGGACAAATGCAAAAGTCGAGAGTTGAGCGGAGTGAAACGTTCCATTTTGTCATGCGAGGACTTCTTTGACGTTGTCCTCCTCACGTGTCAGTTTTGTCGTGTCACATTTGACATCAAACCAGACATATTTCGTATGGAGGATCAAAACTACACCAAAATTTATATATATATATATATATATATATATATATATATATATATATATATATATATATATATATAAAATAAATACAAAAATACAAAACAAGATCCAAAAAAAAAAAAATGTCGAAATAAATATAAAAATAACTATATAAATAGAATTAAATATCAATCAATAAATAAAAACTCTCTGCTCTCACATTTATTTATTTCATGCGGCAGACGCTCTGTCCGGTCTTGGGTTGGATTCCGCAGTTGCCATTTTAATTTTTTTATTGTATTTTTTAATATACGCTTTTATTTTCACTTTAATTAATTAATTTATTTTTAATTTGGGGGGGGGGGGGGGGGCGTTGTCCCTCATTTCTTCCGTTCTCCATTTGAACACAAGGGAGCTGCAATCAGTTTCTCCTGTTGCTTGGCAGTTTCTGTCCTGTGCATTTAAAGTCTGTCTTCTGTTGCATTGTGTGTGTTTGGCTTTGGTAAAATGGCCTGGACATATTCGAGCTGAGTCAGCATATTGTTATTGTTTTGGTTTCGATGTAACAAGTGCATTTTCTCGTGGCCTGCCAAACTGTATCAGGAAACCAATGAAAACTGTCGAGCCCGTTAAAAATGATCATCGATTGATTGATTGATTGATTGACGGACTGATCATGTTTTTATTTGACCACCAGACGGCGCCGCCATCTATGAGGCCTATTCAGCAACCACCTGTCGCCAGGCAAGAGGAGACGTTGGCTGTGAGACACACAGGTGAAGACGCACGCACACGCACACAGCAGAAGACATGCCTGACTTACTTGCTGGCCTACCACTCCATCTAGTGGACATGAGGTTTATTGCAGTATGTCGAGGATTTTAGAACAGTGACTCCAAACTTTTGCAGGGAGCGAGCCCTGCCACAATTGACCCCCGCCACAATTGACCCCCTGAAATGTTTAGAATTGACTATATTAATTGTTTACACCAGCAACTATTATTCCAATTACTGCTGAAAACGAATATCTCGCAGATGATTTGACTTCCCTTCGCCTTAACATCTGTAAGAAGTATTTTTTATGGTGTTTTCTGCTGTATTTTTGTGTGCGAGCGTTTGCGGTGTCCAATGTTGTTCTCCCTTTCAGGATCAATTGGGGCCAAAGGAGACAAAGGAGAACAAGGAGAGAAAGGGGATCGAGGTGTCGCGGGGCCAAAAGGAGATGCCGGTTACAGCACTGCAGGGGGCTCACAGGGGGGAGCTCGAGGGGGGAAGGTGTGGATTCTTCAGTCATTATTTATTTATTTATTTATTTTACCCAATCACCTCGGGCGTGTGAAGGCAACTTCAACATCGCAAGGAACATAGCAACTGTAAAGCAACTGACAACATCATCACAATTGGGGACATAGCAACTTCATGGCAACTGACAAAATCATCACAGGGGGCATAGCAACGGACAACTTTGTCATCACAAGGGGCATAACAACTGTATAGCGACTAACAACATAATCACAATTAGGGACATAGCGACTGTACAGCAACTGGAATCATAATCACCAGGGGCATAGCAACGGACAACGTTGTCATCACGAGGGGCATAACAACCGTATAGCAACTAACAACATCATCACAATTGGGGACATAGCAACTTCATGGCAACTGACAAAATCATCACAGGGGCATAGCAACGGACAACTTTGTCATCACAAGGGGCATAACAACTGTATAGCGACTAACAACATAGTCACAATTAGGGACATAGCGACTTCATGGCAACTGACAAAATCATCACAGGGGGCATAGCAACTGACAACATAATCACAATTAGGGGCATAGCAACTGTATAGCAACTGACAACTCAAGGGACAAATACAGGACCATAACAACACAATGACCCCATAACACAAACCCAAACACAGTCATAACAACTTAAATGTCTTATCAGTCTGCTAATAGGATATTAAGTGTTTATTGTTTTGTATATTTCTATAACTGTGTATTTGACCACATTTGTGATTGGAATATTGTCAGGCACTACAATGTAAAATATAATTGAATTCGACTTTGGAAATGTTTTTCAAGCTGGGATTGTGTACATCAAGAAATACTCCTTAAATACCTGAAGGTCATGTTTTTATTTTCATTTTTTCAGGCTAGATTGTACATTGAAATCTGCCGTACTGGTTATGTACTGATTACTTTGTAGTGACATTAAGACGAAGAACAAGCATGCATGACGATGTTCTTTTGTTCTTCATATTTTCAGGGAGAACTTGGAGAAAAGGGAGCAAAGGTGAGTTGAATCTCCAGACGACCGTTACATTTATTTTTTCTTATCGGCCTAGCGGGCTACTAAACGTTTCTCAGCTGTTCCCGTCCTAACCGCAACCACTGTTTATCTTTTTTTTTCTTCTAGGGCAATGCAGGTTTTGGTTACCAAGGAAAGAAGGGAGACCCTGGCCCCCCGGGGCCCCCTGGAGCTCCGGGTCTGGCGTCTGAGGTCTCAGTGTGCAAAGATGGTTCAGAAGCTTCCTGTGTTCCTGGTGCTCGAGGACCACCCGGACCAGCAGGGGCCTCTGGTGCCCAGGGGCCACCGGGAGAGGATGGAGAACCAGTTAGTGGGCTGCCTATTGAATTGTTTTGAATGTATCCTCGTTAATGTTCAGTTTATCGGGTGTGTATCATAATGTTGACCTATTTTGTGTAATCGCGCAGGGCGATCCTGGTGAAGATGGAAAAAGGGTGAGTTGCTTTCAATGAATACAGTGTCATCCATTTTGCATTAGATTAGACTGACTGGAACTCAAATTTAGGGTGCTGATGGACCTCGGGGCTTCCCGGGGACCCCTGGAGATCCTGGACTGAAAGGAGGAAAGGTCAGATGAACAGATAAAGAATAGACATTTATTGACGGTACGATGTTAAGCTAATGGGAGGGATTCATACAGGGAGACCGTGGCGATGGTCAGCCCGGCCCCAGGGGGCCACCAGGTCCTCCCGGGCCCCCAGGACTAGGAAGCAGAACCGTGAGTGGGATAGCAAGTTACATGCTGAGTCGCGGAAGCGACGATTGATGGGATGTAACAGTTTACGATGGATGCGTTTCAGACTTTTGTGGACATGGAGGGCTCAGGATTCCCTGATCTGGAATCAGTTCGGGTAAGTGCGGCCATAACGACAACATACGTGAAGGATTATACAAAGTTTGTTGACTGCCAGCCATTTTCAAAGCAGAGTTCTACTTCCGATATCTTTCACTTCTTTTTCAGTTACTTGGTAAGTAGCAGTAGGACATGGGTTGATTTCACCCCCCCAAAAAAGTTCTGACAAAAGTTCACGTACTTGACGGATTTATTTGTCGGTGGCAGAAAACGGTTGGATTCCGGTTGACGAATTATAACGTCCAAATTAAAATCTTGTTTTTTCTGTCAGTCTTCATTTGTATCGCAGTGATATGATATTTGGTGTTTCTTTTTGTTTTAGGGGCTTCCAGGTCCACCCGGCCCACCAGGCCCACCCGGTCTACCTGGGGTTTCTGGTCTTGCTGCACCAAACTCGGCATCGAATTCAGGAGCAGTCGGCCCACCGGGACAAGATGGGGCGCCTGGTCAACCCGTAAGTGCCAATTCATTGATTGGCAAACATGAGTGGACAGAGTTTCTGCAGTACAGTCGGACCGTGACTTACGCTTGACCCGACTGTTGCTAGGACTGTTTTTTTTGGTTTGGTTTGCGAGCCAAAATTTGGGGCAATAAATAGTGGCGGTCTTCAAAGAAGAGGCTTCAAGCTTTTGCCACTTGTTTTGTATTTAAAACAACCACATAACTTCGCCTTTGCTAGCTTAATGCTAACCCATAATGAGAAACGCCATACACAGGCCGCCAAATAGCATCAACGTCACTCTGTCATAACGACGGATATTACTGCATCTTTCCTCGTCAGTTGTTAAACTCTTCATGTGATTTTAGAAACTAATTGTGGACACAGAACAGTTCTCAGTCCTTCGTCAAGGTGGCGCTGTATCTGTAACATTAAAAACCAGCATTTATTTATATGTCAACTTTCGAAGCGGTTGTGACGACCCGCCCGTGACTTTAACTTGTGGCCTGCAGGGCTTGCCTGGGTTGCCAGGTATCGATGGCCATCCGGGAACCGCAGGCCCGAAAGGAGAACGGGTAATTTCCTTCATTTCTACATTGATGATGAGTGCATGACCACATTTTAGGCTCGTTGTGTTTGCATTTTTTGAACCCATGGAAGGGAGTCAGTGGTGCTTATCAGGAGTCCACCACTGCATCCACACTCCAAAGTAATCAGGTTCAAATGATTTGTTCTATTTTGATTTTTCTAGGGCGACTCTGGTGTGCTTGGTCAACCAGGAACAGCTGGACAGAAGGTCATTCAATTTCAGTCAAAAAAATGTTCATATAAGATCACGTCAACAGCAAAGGATGTTTTCGTTATACCATCGTCATCTTATTTATTTATTTTTTTTTGCTATATTTTCTCCCCGAGCTAATTCCACATTTCTTTGGTTTCATTTTAAGTTTTATTTTGTCCGTCCAACAGGGAGCTCCAGGAGAGTCTGGTTTACCTGGCCCAACGGGCGAGTCTGGACTGGCTGGTTTACCCGGACCCATGGGACCGGCCGGGCAACCTGGGCCTCCCGGGCCTCCTGGACCAAGATACCGTGTTGGATTTGTAAGTTATGGCTTATTGCTTTTGGATGACCACATCTGATTGATTCTGATAAAAAAAAGTTGTATGTTGCCGAGCTGCCGACGGTCTCAGCTGACACACAAAGTTGCTAACGCTAAAGCCGCCCATCCATATATTACATGCCACTCAACAGGCCAGGCTCGCCTTTTTAAAGGCGGGTACACATTTCATCACATCAACGTCACAGTAACCGTGAAGCAGAATGTGAGCATGGCGACCCCAAGTGGACAAAAAAAATACCTGCAGATACCGATTGTTGGAAATAGTGTTTTTCATGAAAGCTTTAAAAAAATGATTTTGTTGTTGTTGTTTGAAGGATGACATGGAGGGATCCGGTGGCATTTTCTCAAATGGGCTTCCTGGTGTCAGAGGACCTGAAGGAAGACAGGTTAGTCAAAATTGTAATCCATTCCCAAAAGTGTTAAAGTACGAGCATTTTTCTGAGCGTGAAGATTCATGGGAATGAGCAGTGTGAGGAAAAGCCGACTGGTTGTCATGACAACATCCAAACGTGCTTCTCAGCTCTTCTGTTATATTGCGGTTCAAGCGGACCCACTTTCAAGTTCAACAAAATTGCCCGCCCTCATTTCATGCTACATTGAAAATCATGTTAAGTGAGATGTTTTAAAAAAGTTTGTAACTAAATCAAATGTGTGCTCTTAGGGTCCACCCGGCCTGCCTGGACTACCAGTAAGTAAACTTTAGCATTTCCAAAAAAATATTATTCATATTTATACTGTAATTTTGGTAAGACAGAATGAAGCACATTAATATTAATAGAAGCGAAACATTGAACCCTTTTTTCCAAGGTTGCAAATGTTTGTATTGCTTTTCTACAGATTCTGTCAACATGCAGTGTCACAGTATGAGCACATTTGAACTTGAATGCATTCGTCCCCGCAGGGTAAACCGGGGCTGCCCGGCCTCGCGGGTCAGAAGGGCGGCGAGGGTCCGGAAGGAAGAGACGGACAACCGGGATTGGACGGCTTCCCTG
This sequence comes from Leptonotus elevatus, assembly GCF_054856555.1. Classification (NCBI taxonomy): domain Eukaryota; kingdom Metazoa; phylum Chordata; class Actinopteri; order Syngnathiformes; family Syngnathidae; genus Leptonotus; species Leptonotus elevatus. The sequence continues at coordinate 22,172,346 of NC_141250.1, forward strand.
GAGTTCAGGTCTGTCATCCTTTTGATTGATCGTGTCCTAACTAGCGTCGGCATCAACACGGTACAAAACGTATCATTTGTTACAACGTTAAATTGCCAGCAATTGACACCTTGACAATTAATCTTGTTTTCTAATTTCATTGGCATAACAGTACTGCGCTCTCGATGTGAAGAACAGTTGGATTGTGAAACATCGATGTACTGAGAAAAGTGTCATTCAGTAACTCTCACTTTACAATTCTATATGACAGAATGAAGGCCTATATGACAAAATAAGAGTAAAAAAAAAATCCAGAACTTAAAGACAGGACCTAACAGTAACAATTACAGGGACATAGCAACTGCACAGCAACTGAAAACATCATCACCATCATCATCACAAGGGTCATAGCAACTGACAACATCACAGCAAACGTAGAAACTGACTGCATCGTCATAAACATCACAAGGAATGTAAGCAATGGCATAGCAATTGAATTCTTCATCATCACAAAGGATATAGGAACTACATAGTAGTGGACAATATCAATATCAAGGTACATAGCAACTGCATAGCAACTGACAACATCATCATCATCATTACAAGGGTCATAGCAACTGCACAGCAACTGAAAACATCATCATCATCATTACAAGGGTCATAGCAACTGCACAGCAACTGAAAACATCATCACCATCATCACAAGGGTCATAGCAACTGCATAGCAACTGACAACATCACAGCAAACGTAGAAACTGACAGCATCGTCATAAACATCACAAGGAATGTAAGCAATGGCATAGTACCTGAAATATTCATCATCGCAAGGGACATAGCAACTACATAGTAGTGGACAATATCAATATCAAGGTACATAGCAACTGCATAGCAACTGACAACATCACAGCAAGCGTAGAAACTGACAGCATCGTCATAAACATCACAAGGAATGTAAGCAAATTTATAGCAATTGAATTCTTCATCATCACAAAGGACATAGCAACTACATAGTAGTGGACAATATCAATATCAAGGTACATAGCAACTGCATAGCAACTGACAACTTCATCATCAGTGGTGACATAGCAGCTACAAAATAAAAGTGACTGGACAAAATAAGAGTGGAAAATGTATCCTCATCTTAAGGGACATAATACAAGAGCATAACAACAGAATGACCCCGTGACCTCACCCAAAACACGTCATAAGACATTTGTTCCAATGTTAAATGGCCTCCTATTTATGACAAACTCTTAAGAACGATTGCGCCGATGAATCTGATTCTCTCGCTTCAGTGTGATCACGCGACCGCCTTCATGTTGTGCTTTCAAGCGTTAACAATGACGAGACAGTCAGCTGGGCTGTTTTTCACGAGTCGGGACGGATAAAAAGAAGACGACACATAACGCAAGGATTACAATCTAAATTTAGCGCGAATGTCCAAACGGCTTTGGGGTCACTACCGAGTTTGTATTATTAGCCACAAATATCCCCAACTGTAATTGGACGTCACGCACACTGGATATCGCATTCACGCGCAAAGATGATGCAGTCCTCATCGCGTTCTGAAGGCGCCACGTGAACCGATGCACACGCGAGAACGCCACCGCGCCGTCGACATGTAGTGAGAAAATGGACTCCAGGACGCGGCGCCGCCAAATTAGACAAAGTAACGAGTCGATCTGTGGACAAAGTATGTGGAGCATGCAGTGGACGCAATGCAAAGGCCATTTTGTCCCAAAAAAAAAAACAGCGAAGAACATCCGATTACAGCTCGATTATCAGAAGCTAACAGTAAGAAAATGCAATCTGTGCTAACACTGCAGCTTTGCTTACCTTTTGGCTTTGAGCTTGAATTGCTTTTTTGACAGCTGTCTCATTCTTGAATGTTACAGGGAGCAAAAGGTGACCGAGGTGAAAGAGGAGAGCGGGTGAATATCATTTCAAAAATATGATTGATTAATCTTGATTTTGTTTTTTTACTAAAAAAATAAATAAATATATCATGTATGTCGTATGTCGCATTCTTCCAGTGACTGACGTGCTTGAATGAATGAATGAATGATTTCACGTGCGCACTTTGTTTAAGGGTGAACCAGGCCGAGATGGCACCGGAGTAACCGGGCCGCCGGGCCCGCCTGGACCACCCGGACAAATCGTCTACCAACCGTCAGACAATGTAAAGAAAATTGCCCAAATTGTGTTGCTGGCGAATAGACCGTAAATTTGGATCCTTTTCTGACTTCTGTCCTTTTTATGCGGTTACAGTTCGACGGTGTGGTTGGCAGAGTTGGGCCTCAGGTGTGTATTCAAGCTATGAACGTGAACGCTAGTGTTGTCTCGAGGTGTTAAAAGATTGGCTGACGACCAGTCCAGGTTGTGCCTCACCTCATCAAATGTTGTTGTTTTTTTGTAAAGGGAGGATCTGGTGTGCCGGGCAGAGCAGGATTTCCTGTAAGTCCCTTCTAATAGTTTATCTTGGTTTGTTTCGTGTCATAATGTATGCCTGTTTGCTGAGGGTTTTTTTTCCATTTTCATACTGTGCTCCCCTTATAAGTCTGGGTTTGTTGTTTTTTTCCCCCCTCTCCCCGCCCGTCCGTCTCTGCGTAAACAGGGCGCTGTCAAAGGCGAGCTGGCGAACGCCCAATCTTTATCCGCCATTTGATCTTTGTTTTTTTTTGTTTGTTTTTGTTCCATTTTCTTGCACCCTGTGGCGACAATGACAATAAAGCAGTTTGTAATTTGTCATTTTGTGGTCCGTGTTAGGGTCCTATGGGTCCAAAGGGTGACGCTGGCGAACCCGGCCCTGCTGGTTACGGCATCAAGGTACGGTCAACGCCGTGTTTAGCCTTGCGTCACCCTTTAGGTTTGTGGCGCTAGCAGCGTTTCTTTCCGCAGGGCGAGAAAGGCGAGCCGGGTCTCATGGTAGGCCCGGATGGGGGTCCACTGTTTTCGTCGGGGCTGACTGGTTTTAAAGTGAGAATTTGGACCGCCTGTATTTGTCTGGAGAACATTTTTGTTTTGCGCTTCTGATGTGTTTGCCGTGCGCGTTTAGGGAGATCGAGGCCCCGCCGGACCCGTGGGACCACCGGTAAGCATTTATTGTCTTCATATTTGAAGTTATTATTAGTGCTCAAATATCAACAGGAGTCGTTTTCCAAAATGTCAAAGGTTTGTTTTCATAATGCGGCAATTGGTCATTCCTATGGATGATTTTTTTTTTCCCATGTAGGGAACATACGGACCTCAAGGAATGAAAGGTGAAATCGGAATGCCTGGCAGACCTGTGAGTAAAAACCGCACGGTTGGTGCTGCTTTGTACACAGCTGAGCCCAGAATTGCAGACGTAAAAAGGAAACGTGCCTTCCGTTAGGGTCGGCCCGGTGTCAACGGATACAAGGGAGAGAAAGGAGAGTCGGGCTCTGGTTTTGGATACCCAGTAAGATATCGCCTCAAGTTTTCATTCATTCCTTCAATACATAGTATTTGTTATAAAAAAATAATAATAATAATAATAAAGTATATTTTTTAGTTGTTCTTTGATTTGGCCAGAAGTTTTTTTACACATAATGTATCAGTGCCATTTTTTTTCCATCAGGGGGTTCCTGGCCCACCGGGCCCACCGGGACCACCGGGACCTGCGGGACCCTTCGATCGCTTCAGCGTGAGTTAGCAAACCATTTGAAGATAAGAACCAGCTGACTAACAGGGCAGTCGAAAGTAAATATTGTGTTGCATTCCGTTAACAGCACTACGATGGAACCGCCAGGAACTATCCAGGTAGGAACGATTTTCCAGACACGCTTGTCAGCTGACTTGACACGAGGTCCAATGTCGACTTTTTTTAGCCATTTAAGCTGCACTGTGACGTCAAACGAGTAACAAAAGTTTAGTGAGAGACGGATTTTTTTCCAGGGCCGTCGAGGAGGTTGATAACCAATATTTGAAGCCGATATTCATTTGCAGTAAAAGAGAAAATATTAGCATCAAATTTGGAAAGAAAAAAACTTAACTTGGTTGAAATGATTTAAAGCACGTTTGGTAAAACAACTTTTGAAATGTTCAACATGTTGAATGTTTTCTTTTCTATTTAAACGTATAGAGAATAGAGAGCTTTCACTTCAATTCAAACTGAAATTGTAATCCACGTGTGTTAAGCTAAATTAAAAATTAAGCAAGTAAATATATCCCTAAATTTGTCAACAATAAATAAAGTTTTGCAAAATTTCAACATAACTGAAATGTTAACATAACACTTTTTTTGTTTTAATTTTTATTTTTATTTTTTTTCAAAAAACAAAAAGTGCAGGGAACTCCCAATGTCAACAGCATCTTTTTTAAGTGAACATTTACATAAATACATAAATAGAAATTTCCCTGAGGTCAACTTGGTTTTGAATTGATCTCCTAAGACGCTAACTCAAGACTGATAAATCCATGCTGACGTAGCAACTTTTTGGTTTTCATTAGGGTTTGTAATTATTTTTTTTAAAGATCTTGCCAGACTGAAAAATGGTTTGAACATGTTCAAAAACATTTTGCTACATTTTTCCCAACATCTTAGCAACATTTTTTGCAACATTAACACTGACACAATTCCAAAATTCTGCTCGCAAACAATCGGCGCTCAGTGAGAGAGCAGCTTTGTCGTCCAAAAATAATAATAATAAAAAAAAAAAAAGGCAATAATCGACCAGGACAATAATTCCTATCCCGATATTATTTGCTAACCGTCTGCAAAATCATTGTAACATTGAAGCCGGCCTACCTATTTTTACGGCTGGGGTTGTATAATATGATGGAAGTTGAAAATTAGCATTTTCTCTCATTAGAAAGAAGTAAATGATCCTGCCAAAGAAGTAAGATTAAAGAAGGCTTTAAAGTTTCTGGAGACAAAAACCTTCCTCATTTCAGCTTCTTCCACATCGAAGAAGAGAGAGAGAAAAAAAAGTCTCCATTGTCGCAAGATTAATCCGTCAAGTCTTACCAGATTTGAGAAATGGGCCGATAAAACACCAAATACGTCACAATGTGAAATAGCAATGCCAGAGTCGGTTACCTGCGGAAAATAATGTCTCAGGTTCCGCCGTGTATGTCATCTTTTACTGCAGCAATTAAAGGAGAACAGGGAGAACGCGGCCTTCCAGGCGTCCCCGGTAAATCCTTGATTTTCACATGACAACATTCTCGATGGCTGCTGCTCACTCTTTACAAAAAAATGCTTTTTTTTATTTGCAGGAACGGTCTCCAATTTTGATATTCACGCATTCAAGGTGAGCGCACAAAATCCAAATTCGGGAATTGAGCCATCGACAATGCGAAAGTTTTTTTTTTTTTTTTTTTTTTTAACAGAAAGACCTCAAGGGAGAGCACGGAGACCCGGGAGCGAAAGGAGAAAAAGGTGAACCCGGCGGATATTATGACCCTCGTTTTGGGGGACCTCTCGGCCCTCAAGGGCCTCCTGGCGAACCGGGCTTACCGGTGAGTTTGACAATAAAACATCAACATCATCAGAACATCAACAGCTGGATATTTCTCAAATCTTTACGTCATGTGTGTTCTTTACATTAGGGTCCAAAAGGAGATTCTACAACGGGTCCTCCCGGACCTCAGGGCCCACCTGGTCCAACGGGGATCGGTTACGATGGTCGCCCAGGTCCTCCAGGACAACCTGGACCACCAGGACCGGCTTCGTCTCCCTCGCTGCCCGGCGCCTTTTGGCCCAGTCAAAGTGAGTCGTTAACTTCCTGTGCCTCAACATGTCGAAGTCGTATCCTAAATAAGATGTTTCAATTTGAAGCAGCCAACGTACCAGGACCTCCTGGTCCTGCTGGTCCACCTGGAAGTCCTGGACACTCCTCTGGCGTAAGTTGAAACTTTTTTTTTTTTTTTTTAAATGCACAGCTGTCTTCTAAGTCTGACTAAACGGCTCATTCCATACCATACCACAGGGGTGTCCACATCCGGTCCTTAAGAGCCACTATCCAGCATATTTTAGACCATGTTGGAAATTGTTGGCATTCTTTAGCTGTTGGGTCAAAAGCAACCCAATTATGGATTTTTAAAAAAAATGGGCCGATCCACTTTACGGGTCAATTTGACCCAACTATCTTGGGTTACAAAATGACCCAATTTGACTCAAGTAAAGGATCTGACCAATATTTATGAATTGTTTTACACTAAAAGACCCATTTTTTTTTTTTTTTTTTTTTAAGAGCGCAGTATTGTTCATTCGGAAATGTCATCATCATTGCTCCTTTTTTTTTTTTTTTTTTTTGTGTGTGTGTGTGTGGGTGAGTATGTGTATGTGCGTGCGTGCGTGCGTGCGTGCGTGCGTGTATTTGTAAGCTCACCAGAAAACCTATTAGAAAAAATCTCATACCGTTCACCTAAACCGAACACCAGGAGACCCGAGGAAGGACCAAAGAAAACCAAGGAAGGTGAAATCCAGCACCGACCAGACACCCCCCACCAGAACTCCTCCCCAGCCCAAGAAACATCCAGACCCCAACAAATCCCAAAAACATAAAATCAGGGAGGCCTCAAGAGACCAAAGGAGAGACCGAGAAAAGGAAGGAAGGACAGACGAAGCCGCGACCCATTTCTTGACTCACGGTCCATTTTGGACCCGTGTTTTTAGAGCGTACACTGTTTTTGATCCCAACCGTTTTTTAGAGCATATTATCAAGGTTGACATTATACCGGCAAATTCTCGCCAAAACTCAACTAATTGCTCTGCAGGAGCCTGATCATTTGAATCAGGTGTGTCAGAGGAAAGAATCACGGAAGTCTTGCAAGGACGGTTGCCCTTGAGGACCGACTCGCGCCATAACCAACTGACCGCTTCATCCGCTGCGCACAGGTCACGGTTCTCAGGTCCTACGACACGATGCTCGCGACTGCCAGACGGCAGGCAGAAGGAAGCCTCATCTACGTCGTCGACAAAGCCGACCTGTATTTGCGAGTCCGGGATGGTCTGCGGCAAGTCATGGTACGGTTCTTTTGCTGCAGCTCCAGTCCTGTTCCAAAAACATTTCTGAAAACAAATTCCGCAAATTGCCTGAAAGGTTCGGATCAAGAATATGTTAGTGAAATCGAAATACTTTTTTTTTTTTTTTTTTTTTTCCACAGCTGGGAGATTACAAGCCCTTCTTCCGAGATTTGGTGAGTCCGATGCTCGAACTTGCTCGCTCAACCTTTCACTTGATCTTCATGGATCGCTTCCCGCCTTTTCTTCTTTCAAGGAAAACGAGGTGGCAGAGGTTCAGCCCCCGCCTGTCATCTTGTACCCGCAGTCCCACGACCAGTCCCAGAACAACGGCGCCGGCCGCTACTCCCACAGCGTTTCCGGCGCGCGACCCATTGAGCCGCCGTCGCGCCCGCCCGCGGACCCCCGATACCCTACGCGGTACGAGCCCAGATTCCCGGACCAGAGGCACTCGGGTCAGACGGACGGCAGGCTGGCGACAGGACAGTCTGACAACAGATATGCCGTCACCCCCCCGCGACGACCAAGCCCGCCTCTACAGCAGCCCGCGGTCCACGCGGACGCATCGGGTTCAGGGGTCAGTGGTGTTGAGCGGCCAGAAAGCAAACATTTTGTTTCATTTCACCTCGGAAGTTCTTGACCCGTGCTCGCTTTCTGCTTCATCAGCTCCATCTCATCGCCCTGAACGCCCCGCAAACCGGTAACATGCGAGGGATTCGGGGGGCAGACTTCTTGTGTTTCCAGCAGGCCCGTGCCGTGGGCCTGAAGGGGACCTTCAGAGCATTCCTGTCCTCCAAGCTGCAAGACCTTTACACCATTGTCCGCAGGTCGGACAGGGACACCTTGCCGATTGTCAACCTCAAGGTGAGACGCTGCACTTTTACCATCAGTTCTGTACACTTTCATAGATAACGTCTAAGGCGTGCGTTGAATTTGCCTTCATTGCCCAACGTGGCACACCTGCAGTGTGTATGTGAATAACAGGCTCTTGTGTGTTTTTTGGTACGAGTGATGGATTAGTGAATTGATTGATGACAGAAAACGAATATTATCAAATATTTATTGAGCAGCCGTATGCCGGGGGGCTGCTGGAGCCTATCCCAGTTGGCTTCAGGCAGTAGGCGGGGTCCACCCTGAACTGGTTGCCAGCCAATCGCAGGGCACACAGAGACGAGCAGCCATCCACACCTATGGACAATTTGGAGTGTTGTAAAAAAAATATTAAGACAAATACAATTATTTAAAACACTATACTTATTCAAGATCCTTATGGATGAAACCAAATGTATTAAAATTGTTATTTAATTTTTTTTTAAAGGTGCAAATGTATAAATGTAAATGACTCAAACAACTCAAAATGAGTAATAATCTCTTTTTTTTTACGATGATGCTGATTTTGTCATTGTGGAGTGTAATAATTGAAATTGTAATTGAACTTCGATTAATTGCACAGCCCTATCCGACAGTCCTCCACATAGAAGTGGAAGGAAATACCATGTCTTCTTAAGATGGAACCCTGATACAAAGAAAACAGCAGAAGCCCCAGAATTGAACCCTGTGGAACACCATTTGACAGTGGGACTGCTACACTCTAAAAAGAGAATTGTTGAACCAATTTAAGATTACATATTAAATTGCTGACAATTTTTTTTAAAAATCGCTTCAAGCGGTAACATATGATTTAATTAAGTTAGTCCAAAGTAATAATAATAATCATGCATCGGATTTATATAGTGCTTTTCTGAATGATGAATGAATTCATTAAACTTAATATAGTCACCTGAATTAAATGAACCCAAAGTATTAAGTTTAATGAACTCGTAAGTACTTAAACTTAATATATTCACTTCGGACTAACTTAATTCAATTGTGTGGTACCACTTGAAGTGTTTTTTTTTTTTTAAGTTGGTCAAAATTTAAATTTGTAATCTTAAATTGGTTCAACATTTTTTTTTTTTTTGGAGCGCAGAACCACCAATGCTAACACAAAAACTTCTGTTTGCCAAAAAGGATCCAAATCACTCTTATTTTCTCCCACGCAGGATCAAGTGCTCTTTGACAATTGGGAATCGATCTTTGGTGACAACGCCAGCAAAATGAGAAGCGGCGCGCCAGTTTACTCATTCGACGGCAGGGACATTCTCAGGGACAGCGCCTGGTGAGTTTTTCCTCTTTCGAATGTCCCGCATTCATTTCTGCGCGTACTCACGCGTCCGCGTGTGGCCCGCGCTTTTTTCCCAGGCCCCACAAAATGGTCTGGCACGGCTCCAGCAACAAAGGCCAGCGGCAAACGGACCACTACTGCGAGACGTGGCGGGCGGGCGAGCAGGCGGTGACGGGGCTGGCGTCCTCCATGCAGAGCGGCCGCCTCCTGCAGCAGCACTCGCGCAGTTGCTCCGACTCGCACGTCGTCCTGTGCATCGAGAACGCGTCCACGGCAAACTCGCAAAAATAAGGACCATCCATGTTTTGAATTTCAACGTAACGTTTTTTTTTGTTTTTGTTTTTTTTCTCAACTTGCCGTCCAATGAACTGGCAGACGGGCTTTACGTGGCGTACTTCTTCCCTCCATGAACGCCAAAGAGATTGGCTTGGACGGAGTTCCTTTTCAGGGGCACGCATTCTTCTAAGGGTTGAACGAGTGTTAAAAAAGAAAAAAAAAAACAGGAAATATGTTCACAAATTGTATCCATTTTTTGGTGTTACTTGCATTGTCATTTTTTGTTGTTATTGATTTTGACCTTCTAAAATGTTATATCAATCCTGTTATATGTTTTTTTTTTTTGTATTGATCATTTGCAATTTTATTTTGTAGTCGTGGGTTACTTTTTGGGTACAGCAAAGACTATTTTGAAATTAAAGAAAATATTTATTTTATAAGGACAAACAAATGAGTTGAATGAAAACATAGCTTGCCCAAATGCTCCCATTTGATATTGACTTTTTTCAAAAGCGGCTTTTCCCATCACGGTGATCTTATAATCACACCAAGCCAGCTTTCCATTATAAGTAACGCAGCAACGGACCACTTCCTTTTTATATAACTTGTTGTAAAAATGGAAAATGCTGCTCCAAAAGTTCTTTTTCCGATGCAGCCTTTTTATTTTATGCCACATGTATTCATTCCATGGACAAAAATGACACCGAGGACCATTTTTCTTCAATGACATTTAACCACCTAAATGATTTTTTTTAAACTGCGAGCGTACTCGAATCTGTGTTGAGATTTTGTATAAAGGATTTTTTTTTTTTTTTACTATTTTGTTATAACCCGACTTTAGCGCACCCGATGCTTGACTGAACCTGTGGTTTTCCTTCTTTATCTCCATCCTAACGCATTGAGCTGTACTGATCTAAAGGCACTGAATAAATGTCTTTTCAAACGCCACAATAACGATTTGATCTCACGCGATATTCTTCAGCACACATTTGGTGAAAAACAATCTTTTGTCACGAGAGTTTCGTTAAACTTGCACCTAACATACTCTCTCATGCGTTCAATTGACGGACATGGAAGGGGATGGACCAGGCCTGGACTGGCAAAAAAAAAAAAAAACTTTTTTATTTTATTTATTTATTTATTTATTTATTTATTTTTCTTTAAGAGCTCAGTATTGTTCATTCGGAAATGTCATCATCATTGCTCTTTTTTTTTATTATTATTATTTTTTTTATTTTATTATTTTTTTTAATATATATATATATAAAAAACGTTTTTAAATGGCCCCGGCATTTTGACACTCAATTGCAGCCCTCTTTGAAACCGAGAAGTCGTGCTTTGCTTACAGAGTATCTCGTGCATTTGCTAGCAAACGGCCAATCAGGACGGACTCATCAGCCATGTTGTTATGCTATGATGTGAAAATAATGTACATCATTGACAGTGACTGAAATGTTCTATTCTAAGACGGAATATTATAAACAAAACGAAACGTTTCTCAATGGTTTTGAGGTCGGGACGACGGTGGCCAAACTTGACTTTCTCTTTAATTAGGGGTTCAATCGAGGGTTAAGGCATCAAATAAATTTGGACAAAACATCAACAAGACAGAACGTCCCTGGAGTGAACGAAATTGTGTAAAGTCTCTTTTGAAACCCGACCCCTGGCTTCAAGCCCAGATTTGAAACCCTAACCCTCGTATGAATTGCAAAGCAGGGCTGAAACCCAAATTTTGAAACCCGTGTTCATAGCATCCATGTAGCATCCATGTAGCATCCATGTAGCATCCATGTCGCATCCATGTAGCATCCATGTAGCATCCATGTAGCATCCATGTAGCATCCATGTAGCATCCATGTAGCATCCATGTCGCATCCATGTAGCATCCATGTCGCATCCATGTAGCATCCATGTAGCATCCATGTAGCATCCATGTAGCATCCATGTCGCATCCATGTCGCATCCATGTAGCATCCATGTAGCATCCATGTAGCATCCATGTCGCATCCATGTAGCATCCATGTAGCATCCATGTAGCATCCATGTAGCATCCATGTAGCATCCATGTAGCATCCATGTCGCATCCATGTAGCATCCATGTCGCATCCATGTAGCATCCATGTAGCATCCATGTAGCATCCATGTAGCATCCATGTCGCATCCATGTCGCATCCATGTAGCATCCATGTAGCATCCATGTAGCATCCATGTAGCATCCATGTAGCATCCATGTAGAACGTTACAGCCAGCTGGTTAATACTAAGTTAGCTCTGTTTGTTGGGCAGGAACACGGTGGTTGTTCTCCGGAATCCAGCCCACGGGTGACAGTTGCAACTTGGCGCGACCCAATTTTATGCGCTGGTTCTGTGGTAAGCAAATTCCGAGAAAATAACGCTTAACTCCTGAAGAGAGCAGCACAGCACTCCTCAATTTGCCTGAAAATGTCTCCATTGCTATTCATGGGAAGGCTGAAGGTCTTAAAGTGAAGTGGATATTAAAAGGCAACGGAATGAGGTCACTCGTCATTGGCCAATGCCTACAAAATCCCTTTAAATCTCCACTTTAAAGTTAGTGGGAGTTCCATGATCATATTTGATTAAGAAGATTAATTTGAATTATTCAGAGGCGGCCTCGTTCGCTGGATACTTTAATATGACGGCGCTCCACGTGGCGCGCATTCAGGTGATTACTGGACTGTCATTCGCTTTGGGTTTGAAGCCAAACGCATCCAAAGGATTTCCAGAAATGAACGGCGGGAAACGCTTGCTGGCATTGACCTCGTACCAACAACAAATGTTCTATAAAGTGTCGTTGTTCTGACAAATGTTTGCGTTTTTTACGCACAACTTTTTATTATTATTATTTTTTTTTCCTTAAAGAGCTCAGTATTGTTCATTCGGAAATGTCATCATCATTGCTCTTTATTTTTTATTTTTTATTATTATTTTTTTATATATATATATATATATATATTTTTTTTTATTTATTTATTTTTTTTATTTTATTTTTTTTATTTATTTATTTATTTTTTTTGTATGTGGGTGAGTATGTGTATGTGCGTGCGTGCGTGCGTGCGTGCGTGCGTGCGTGTATTTGTTAGCTCACCAAAAAACCTATTAGAAAAAATCTCATACCGTTCACCTAAACCGAACACCAGGAGACCCGAGGAAGGACCAAAGAAAACCAAGGAAGGTGAAATCCAGCACCGACCAGACACCCCCCACCGGGCCACCCGCAACAACTTTGAAGACAAGACATTCCGTTTCAAGTATATACTGAACAGGAAGTCTGCCATTTTGGTTTCAAGCAGACTTGATTTTCAGTCATATGCGGGGTTCTTACTTTCAAAATTGGCACCAATTTCAAGTCGATGTCAGTCAGGTTGACGATCTGAAATGGTCAAGCTTCTTTTTGGCTCTGCCGGCTGATGTGGACTGAAAATAAAAAAATGGAAATAATCATTTGGAAGCTTCGCCAGAAAGAAGAAGCTGCTTGCCGCGTTCATTCCACACAATTTTGCGACTCCACTGGATCCGATTTCAAGCTGCCTGTCATGTGAGCCTCGTTTCCTCCTCGGGACCTTATTATTGGATTTGCCATCAAACTAAATCCATGGGCCAATCAATGTCAATTAGGTCAACCACCTAGTTAAACCGTAACGAAAAATAACCAGAGTGTCTTATATCTCTTTGGCAAATCGTGTCAACCCAAAATAAAATAAAATAAATAAATAAATAAATAAAAATACATCATTACTAACTTTTGATCCATTTTTCAAAGTCTCAGGGTTGCAAAATAACCCCCCCCCCCCACCCCCCTCATTTCAGCCCTTTTACGTCGTGGCAGGGTAAATAAATAAACAAACGAACGAATAGATCAAATAGGCAAGTTGATCCGTACATTTCTTCTGTTTGTTACCGATTGCAATTTCAAACAGTGATTGTCATTCACGTCCAACGAAATTCTCTCAAACCCAAGACATTCTACCAAATGGCGAGTAAGGATCTCATCGCCATGACGACGGCGCATGCAGCCGACGCCTTTGCCAATCAATCGAGTGTTTGCCGCTTATCAGACGCTAATCCTGTTAGCAATCGGCGCGGCCAATAACGCGGCTCTGCTTACCCCCCGGCTTTGACGTGATCGTGTTTTTTCGAAGACATGCGGCTGAAATAGAAGCCATTTTCTAACCGAAGGGCGATTTTCACATCAAGCGCAAGTTGACAGCCCAGCATGTCCGAAAATAAATCAGCAAATATGCGCCTATTCCCATTTTGGTTTTTTTTTTTCAACGTGCCAGTCAAACACGTCGAGCAGCCGGGCAGCCCGATGAAGGCAATCGTGGCTTATAATAATTGAGTCGGGGTCTCGGTGTCACAGCGACGTGTTAGGAAATAACCAGCACGGCGGCTTCTGTCCAATTGCGCAACGTCCTTGCTTCAGTAAATCGTCAGCAAATGCGGGCGACTCAATGAGTGGCGTTGTTATCCTTTTACATCTTCTTAACTGGCTGAGGTGAGAGAGCGGCCCCGGAGGCTGCCGCGTAATCGCCCACATCTGGCTTTTGTAGGAAGCGTTATCATGCTGGCAGCCCGGGGGGGGGCGGGGGGGGGGGGAAGCTATATTTAGTGGCTGCTAAGTAATAACTAAGTGGAGGGGGAAAAAAAAAACAGCCTGCAACAGCACGAGGTGACGAGCAGATATCGGGGGAGTTAATTACAACAGGGGGAGGACGGCAAAAGACCGGCTTGTCAGCGCTCGCTGTCACCCCAAAACTTAGAAGAAAAACATTTCTCCGGAAGCCATTTTGTTTGTTTGGGGGGGGGGGTTTATTCTTTTTTCCACTTAAATACAGATTGCCATTCCATGCCCCCCCCCCCCCACTGTATCTCCAATCATCATTCCCCTTTTAAATGAATAGAAATATAGCGAATGAAGTGCTGCATCCACGCGGGAAAATGCAATCCATGTTATGTGCGCTTCATTGCTTTCTTAGACTGCACGCTAAAGACGGAGCCATACTTTCCTCTAGCGCGTGTCGTATGAAGCTCGGGTCTGCAATTGCATAGCTGAGAAACAGCCGCCCCCCCCGCAAAACAGGCTAACTTCAGCAGGACAAAAAAATAAGAAGTGCCAAATTTGCTATCATTTAAGTCATTTAACAAAATGGGATTCGTTTGAATACTGAAAAAAAGGTACAAGGTGTCTCTCCTTTAAAACAGAAATGACTTTTTTTTTTTATTAAAAAAAAAACAAAAAAAAAAAAACTGAAATGACTTTGAGTGCATCATTGTGACCTTTTGATGAACAAGGTTTAGCGAATGACCTTCTCACTGACCTCCAAATTGACCGATGTGTGTTTGGATTGTTTCAAGTCTGCCAGCAGTTCATATTTCCCTGACATTTAGATAGCGAACGAGTAACACGCACACACTCGTTAAATCCACACGTGATCTTGTGGCATTTAAGCCCGCTTTCTTTTTTTTTCTTTTTTTTTTTGCCTCTCTCTCTCTCTCCTGTCTTTAAATATTTGATGAGCAAAAGTGTTATGGAGAGGAGATATTACCAGAAATGTAAAGGGAGACGAGGAGCACTTCATCCGATCGATCACATATATATATATATATAAAGGTGACAAAATTTCGAAAATAAATTAATATCCTTGTATAAATAAAAGTATATAATTCACAGTGAATGTCGCTTATTTGACTAAAGGTTTTAATAATTCCATTAAACCCAATGTTAAGCTTTTTGAACTGGAAATAAATAAATGCTGTAAGATAAGATCAAACATTTGGTTTCTTAACCTTGAAGTGTACAATGTGCTATCGTTGGATAATACATAACAACGCAACATGGCAGAAAAGAGAGAATCGAAAAGGTCAAGCAATGACGTGCAATATTTCCTGTTAACTTTAATCAAATGGGATGAATTTGCTGACTTTTATTTAACAACAAGTGATATCTCTTCGTTCGGGGCAGGAAATGCAAAAGAAGCGCGTGGTGGTGGTATGCACGGTGAGCAAGTGCCGGTTACAAATTCACTCTGCGATTGGCTGGCAACCAGTTCAGGGTGTACCCCGCCTACTGCCCGAAGCCAGCTGGGATAGGCTCCAGCAACCCCCGCGACCCTTGTGAGGACAAGCGGTACAGAAAATGGATGGATGGATGGAAATTCACTCGCTCACAATTTTGTGGGGGCTCTGAATTTTTAGGGGTCAAATTTTATGTCGCACCCAAAGAAAGCATTCGGAGCCTTTGTTAATTGCCGCAACTGACTGGTTGGTATTCCTTGCCGAAAGTCAATTGCGATCGGCGCGACGCCTAATCCGGAAGCGCCTCCTTAACCTTCCACGGCTCACTAACCGCGCCCGTCATTGCAGCCGGCAACATATTCGATGTGACGTCTGCTTCCATCTCCTGATGAATTTTTTATGACTCTTGCGCTTGCACTCGCACGCAGGCGGGACTTCTTGAATCATCGTCCTCGGCGCTGTAAAACTGCGCCGGCGGGAAATGACAGAGACCCTTCCAAATGCTCTGACCCGTCCGCTACGTTGCCATTTTCAGGGACGTTGCTTTGTTGGACAACACGAGAGGTCGCCAGCAAATGATTCAATGGGGCTTTTTAACGTACGGTCGTTTTTAGTCGTTTGCAGGCGCATTTTGGTTCGTGAAGGGGGAAAAAAGGTCGATTTTTTTTTATGTTGATCTTTATTTGAATTATCCCGCGTTAATACAATAATATCATCTTTGATAAAGAATCTTTCAAGAGAGGAAAATGTGATTTAAATAGAAGACGACTATATTGAAGCCACGCGACCTAAAACGCTTGTGGATTCCCTGACAAGAGCATTTCCTGCCTTCTGTTGGTCTTAATAACTACGTAGCGTTGACTACTAATTAGTTTGGAACCTTTCCAGCTTTCTTTTGTTCTCGCACAATGAACACGTTCAAAGCACGGTTCGTTTTGTTGCGTTGGCTCTTCACCTGAAAGAAGCTCAAGTAAGAATAACACGAGCTTTGTTGGAAGCAACCGTTGCGTTCGTAAGTGGCAAATGTTAGACTTCAATGATCATTATTATCTGAACAATGTTTTTTTTTCTTCCAGATTTCATAAAATTGATAAGACGAAGACATGATTTGTATTTTTGTTGACTATTGTTAAATAGATTTGGTTTTATTTCACTTTCACTTTCACGCCTTGCCTGCTCGTTTGGGTTTCATCTTCAGCCTCGTCCCTTGCGTCATCCAATCAGCTCCCTCCCTGTCCAGGTGTGCCTCGTTGTCTCATCAATTTTCTTTGTATTTAGTTCCCTGCTTTTTGTTCCGTCGGTGCGCGTTCATTGTTGTTGCCGTCTTATGTCGTGTCGCTTGTTTCGAAGGCTTCAGTCCTGTTTCCTATTTTGTTATTTACAAAAGTTGAAATCGAAGGCAACGCGAATTCTTCTCGGCAGTTCGATGCCACCAAAGAACACGTCGCCGCATATTCCCATTCTGCCGCGCAGCTGCCGTACTCTGTGGCTGTTTGAGAAAAACGAGCCGCCCGCCGATCACATGCCGTCATTTGCGAAAGTATTGCGAGAAATGAAAGAAAGAAAGAAAGTAAGAAAGAAAAAATGAGGCTAACTCGCGCGGATGATAAGCTGCTTAGGACGTCAACACTGACGGAGCAGAAAGTCAACAAGACATTCGGTCTCAAGATCACATCTCTGCATGGAAAACGAAACAAACAGGGCAGCATGGAGCAAATGGAGCAATGGCTGCCGCAGTCCAGAGGTTGTGGGTTTGAATCCTAACGTTTGGAATGTACATTTTGTTTGCATATCGTCAAATGAAAAGATGCTGGTTCTTTTTTTCTTTTATCCTTGTACGTGGCGAGTTTTCAGGTTCTCTCATTGACTTCGTTTATTGTAGTTGTTTTTTCCTTTATGGCTTAGTATGTACTTTGATCATTTTTACCTTTTGAGTTTGTTCAAGTGATTTCTAGTGTCGTCCTTTAGTTCCGTTCACTTTCCTTTTCAAAGCGTGTTCCCTGTTGAGCGCCGTCCATCGACTTTTTTTTTTTACCCTGTTGTCCATACTCGCTGTCAAGTGCTCCCATGGTTTTTTGTAGGGATGGGCGAGTACCAATGCCAGGTATCGGTGTCGGGCAGATACAGTATCAGTCCTTTTTTTTTTTTTCTTTTTTTTTTTAAAGAGCTCAGTATTGTTCATTCGGTAATGTCATCATCATTGAACTTTTTTTTTTGGAATATATTTTTATTTTTATTTATTTTTTTTGTATGTGGGTGTGCATGTGCGTGCGTGCGTGTCTTTGTTAGCTCATACAGTATCAGTACTATTGGCAGCCACCTTGTCTCCGTTTGACAATGAAGAAGTAGAAATCCGAAGAATTAAAAAAAATCCATTAATTTCGTGCGATATTGAGGACAAATGCTGTTTTGGGATAAATCTAATCCTGTTTGTTTACTTGCACGAGGCAAAGAGGACTCGAGTCCTGATGTGCGATTCATTCCTCAACCTGACAGCTCGCCATTGATCCTTCCCCAAGCTGGGCTCTTACCGTTACCATTGATCCAACGAGGGAGGAATAAAATAAGACGTCTCCAAGTAAAACGTCTCCTTGGTTCGACAATGACATGAAGACAATTCTCAGCATGGTTAAAACACGTGTCAATGGATAATGTGTTGAATGGAGCCAATTGCCCTTTTTTCCCTGCATATGTTGTGGAGCGCTGCTGTGATCCTACACTGTGTTTCAAATGGAGGTCATTTTGACACCTTCAGGCGCCTTAAAAAGTGGCCTACCGTCTCGCTCGCCATTATTCCGGCCCAAAACGTTACACTCTGCTACCTCCTTGATGCCTTGTTGGGATGCGGAGGCCAGAAAAATACTCCATCTACCTGCATCATCCTAATTGGCACCAATATTTTGTCGTTAGCACAAAAATGCAAATACAAGCCAACCGCTTACTACCGATGTAGAAACTGTATAGTATATGTTAAGTCAAAATTAAGGGTTATAAAACACTGGAATGACTAATAGATCTTTCTTATCTTTTTTTCTTTTTGATATCAGAAAATCAGGGCGCTGTTTTGGTGACCCTTTAGGCTTCTCTGTTCTGTCTCCCTCTGTTGGTCATTGTTTTTTATGTCTCTTGGACGCGTTGTAACTGAATTTTGTTGCTCTGTACACGAGCGTGCAATGACAATAAATTGGATTCCATTCCAATGCTGTCGATGGCGGTGCTGTATCGTTTTGTATATTTGAGATCAGCGCATCTTCTATTCGGCTGTGAGTCTCGTCTCGTCACATCAACAACGATGGGGCAAAATGTCAATATAAGTCAGACGAATTTGGATGCACATGTCAGGTATAAACGGAGTATGTGCAGCACTAAGATTGTTTAATTGAATGTTTTTCTCTGCTTTTTGGTCAGAAACTGGTGTTTTGGGTGAAAAAAAATCTTGTCAAGTCAAAGCTATGGATGCGTGGAACTGACAATTCGTGTTGCGTAAACAATTTCTGACTGACACAAATGTTTAAATGTATTTGCAAGTACGTTTAAACATACTTGAAGGCTAAATGCTAAAAACTTCCATTTTTTTCCCATATTGTCCCGGGTATTGGCTTGCGTATGCACATATACCGAATGGCATTATGGAGGGAAAAAACATAATAATAAATGACAATATTGACAAATAAAAATTGTTTACTTAATTTTCTAAATATTGGCATAACTTTTTTTTTTTTTACTCTGGTATAAGTAAGTTAATACCCCATGCCATTATGAGAAAAAAAATGCTAAGGTTTTTAGCATTTAGCCTAAAAGTACGTATTTGCAAGTAGGCCGACGGTTAAACGTATTTGTAAGTACGTTCAAACTTATTTTGAAGTACGTTTGAATGCACTTGCTTTCCAACGTACTTGTAAATACGTTTAAATGTAGAGGCCAGCACAAAACGTTTACTCCACACTTCCGTAGAAAGCTAAGGTAGGGAGTTGGTTTATTATGTTTATTTGCACTTAAAAAAAATAATCATAATAATAATAATACGACAGTCAACTATTGAAAATGACCTTTGTGGACTGCGAGCTGTTCTCTGCAGACCCTCGGTGGCCCTAGTTTTGGAACTCTCATTCTAAATGATTGTCCATTGTTTGCACCGCCCTTCAGAAAAGGAACGGTTCCTGACCCCGTCCATATTTGCGTTCTTCCAACCGCATATGAGCTATTGCACTTACTGGCCAGGACAAGGCGCCGGCTGCGCCCACTCTCATTGGCTACGGGGGGGGACACCTCTCTGCCCGCTCCCATTGGCTGCCTGGAGGCGAGTGGGAGGGGGAAACTCACCCCATCCTCCCCCCTGTGGCAGCGTGTGTAAATGTAAAGAATCTTTTCTGTGCCTGTGATGCGAGCGACTCCGAGCGTGGCGATAAAGAGCGAGCGAGCGAGCGAGCGAGAGAGAGAGAGAAAAGGAAAGAGGAGCAACTCGCACTTCTTCTCCCCCTCCATCTCCCTGCTCCTTGTCACTCCATCCTTCTTCCCCTTCTCTGGGACCCGCTTTGAGGCAGGGCCAGCAACCCCCCCTCCCTCCTCCTCCTCCTCCTACCACCCACACCGCCCCAGGACCCTTTGACTCTCCTCACTTCTGTCCCACAAACTGCCACTTTTAGACAAGGTAAGATCCTCGTTTTTTTTTTTAATTCTGCAACTCTTTTTAAATGATTCAATCTGAACAACTGGATGACTTAAGATGGCTGGCCCTGTTGTCTTTTGCTGCGCGGCCTCCACTTGGTTCCTCCGTGCACGTTTCAAGTTCTGCCTCCAGCACTTGCGTTGCCTTCCAAAAACAGGAACTCCGTTATAACCATGAAAGCCTTCTTTCGTCACTCCTATCTCTACTTTGCATCTTATCTCCTCCATGTCAAGCAATCTGGTCGCCCCCCCCCCCCCCCAGGCAAATCAGTTTACAAGTCTTTGATTCCAATCCTGGAACACAGGTGGACAAAGAAAACCAAGAAAAATCACCTCTAATTGATTTGTTATGCTTCAGAGGTAGTTGCTGAAGGCTATTTATAGATGCTGACAGGCCAGGCCCCCACATGCTTCACCCCCCCCCCAAGCACAGGTCACTTCCTCCCCAAATGCCGGGCTCGGGGCAGAAGAGCGTCCACTGACTGGAGAAGGCATGACATTGCAGCAAGTCTAATGACTTTACAAGACATTGACCTGCTTGATTGAATCACGGGAAGCGAACTCGGCACGGCCCATAAAGCATTCCTGGCAATCGCAGAGGGGAAAACTGCTTAGTCCTCCAATCCGCACATCCTGTACTTTAACAGGAAATGTGGAGTGCAGTGTGTGTATGTGTGGGTTGGGCGAGATAGATTCTGCTAAAGTGGTTCGAGACATCAATAGAGTTGAAACGGCTTTCTATCTAACATTTGGACCTCGCCGCATGTCAACAACTAGAGGGGAAGGGTTTTTAATTGAGTCGTAAAGTAGACGTCTCCACCATCCTCCCAATTTTGGGACAAAAACAGCATCTGTGCAAATATCCTTTGGGAATATTTCCGTCAAGAGATAGAAGCCGCATCCATTCACATTGGCGCAGCGTTGTAGTCGAGACCACGGCAGCCGAGACCAAGACATTATCAGGACTGGGACAAGACCAGGACTTTTGGAGGTCGAGACTTCAGACTGAGAAAAGAACAAGACCAAGAAAAGACCTTGACTTGCATGTCGAGACTAAGACTGCAAAGAAAAATCACAATGACAACAAAAAACTCTACATCTACATTTGCAAGAAAACCAAATTCTTCTCAGTTGTTTCTGACATGGCACTCCAGCGGGAAGCTGGCGCAGCACCTGCATTCTGCGTTTTCTCACGAATTGCAGTAGTGTTGGCCTGGTCTTAACCGGTCTTGATCACAAATCCAGCCTGAGTCCACTCTATTCGAGACCAAGACAAGACCAAGTAAAAATGCTCTCGATTCCGAGAGTGGTCTTGAGAACAAGATAAATCTCAAGGTCTACAAGACTACATTGATGACTTATGTTAAATTCCAACTGAAGAGAGTAATATAGCACTTGTGTTAACGGACATTTTAGTTATTAGTTTCCCAATTTGGAACAGTTCTTGACAGTACGCAAGTGGTTAGTTTGTGTTCTGAGGTTCACAGTTCTTTGGGCAAGCAGTCCGGTCCAGGATGTGCCCTGCTTCTTTTGCCAAAAGTCCTCTTAGGTTAACCGAGGACTCCAAATTGCCCACAGGGACTTTGTTTTCCTTATCGTTATATTTTTTCCTCAGAGCCCGCAACTCTAACCAGAATCAGCAGCTGCTATTTGACAGTTTTTTTTTAATGCACTTTCCTCATATTGGCTCTTTCCGGATAAGCTTTTAAGAATGTAGCCAAACTCTCCTCCAGAATGAGATATTTATGATCCTTTTGTTGATACATTTGCTTGTGCACTTCGGTGCCCTGGAAATCCACTGCGTTTACGCCTGTGTGTGCGCGCGTGTAAGCGCAGGCGATGAGCGTGGCTCGCCACGTCCAGACGGTTTTACACCGTCCCCTCAATTTCTGCCACAGATGTGCCGACTTGGAACACAATTAATGAAAACGGATCGCATTTGTTGTCAGAGTGTGAAATGAAAGTCGACCGAGGTAAACAGGTGAAACATCCGCACTGCTTTTGTTAGACGGTCACCCAGAATCAAAAGTGAGCGGACGCTGTCCAGATACAGTCGCACAACGCCAAGACCATCAGGGCACTCGAGCACATATTGGTCAAAAGAGGGTAAAGAAGTGGTCGGAACTGTGTGAGGTCGACGCTTCCTTGCTGCATGCGGCTGCTTAAGTGTGGTCATAAATAGGGCAGCCCATTGACCCCCCGCCTGAGAGCTATTTTTATACTTGCTAATACACACCCTGGCGCGTGGAAAAACTCCAGTGGTAAAGTGACAAGTAAATGTTATTGTTGGTCGCAGGTCAAGCGTGCCGTTAAGACCAAACAGCCGCACACGTGTGTTCTGAGGCAGAATATTGGATCATGGATGCATATTACGGACGGCAGGCTAGCAGAAATGTTTGTCAGTTTGTATTGTGCGCCCTTTTCTAAATGTAGCATGAGCTCTTCTTCTTTGTTTACACATTGAAATCATGAATTCAGTCCTGGTTTGGAGCCTTGTGTCTTATTTACTTTCACATTCAGAACTAGAACTACTTTCTGCTTCTGTGTCTAAGAGTCAAGGCAAATGTCGTGCTACTAGCTTAATCAAATCATGAATTCAGTCCCGGTTTGGAGCCTTGTGTCTTATTTACTTTCACATTCAGAACTAGAACTACTTTCTGCTTCTGTGTCTAAGAATCAAGGCAAATGTCGTGCTACTAGCTTAATCAAATCATGAATTCAGTCCTGGTTTGGAGCCTTGCGTCTTATTTACTTTCACATTCAGAACTAGAACTACTTTCTGCTTCTGTGTCTAAGAATCAAGGCAAATGTCGTGCTACTAGCTTAACGTGGTTCTGGCGACATATTTCCAATGTTACAATGCGGGAAGGGCGCGAGGCCAACGACGCAGCTCGCTTCCAACAGCTGCTCGGACCATGAAAAAAAGAGGTTGGACAACTGTGAGTGTGTTGACTTTTTTTTTTTTTTTTACAGTTTTTGAAATGTCAACGGCGATAGCATTTAGCATTAGCTAAAGTAAAAACACAACTACTGGTCACCAGATTGACGAGTGATTACATTTGTTGTAATTTGTTTCTAGCGAAATTGTAGCGTTCCGGTTTTTCATTTTGAAAATAGACCGACATATTGTTCATCTGAGTCGCCAAAAAATCTCTGAACCAAAAGTGATGATTTACTTTGACAACCAAAATGACGAATGACGTGTTTTGTGTTAGCTGCTTACAGTGAAATCATGTCTGGTGATGTCAGAAAAAGTATTGCAAATCTGTGCTGTTGGCACTCGCCGCTGCCTCTCAGCGTTTTTACTTGATTAAAAAGCAGCCAGGAGTTTGTAAGCGCGCGGTAGGTGAGCGCGTGCGCACAACCCTGACAGCTTAACATTCTGATTATTCAAGCCTCTTAGGCTAAGCCGCGGCACTCGAGTGATGAGCGTCATCTCCTCTCTCTCTCGCAATTCTTCCGGCTTTCTCCTTCATTCCGCGTTGAAAAGAGCGCGGCGAGCGCGGTGACAGCTCGCGCAAGGCGAACCTGTTGTCTGGGAAAGCAGAGACGGGCGGGATCAGTGATTCATACAGTGTCGTTCCGGGGCTTTATTTAGACCTGATGCAGCCGGCCTTGCTTTCAAGTTCTTTTATGGACTTGGAGAACAGTAGCCGGAGAGCGTTGTTGTCCGAGTCGACTCCACAGGGTGTGGAACGCGTTCGTCGTGCTTGTCTGATATAAAACGTGTCCTTGGGACGGAGGTGGAGATAACAAAATCCATTATCCATTAGACTTGAGATTATTTCATTCCAAGCGAAGACAATTGGATACTGTTAAGTTATTAACATTGTTTTTCAGTTTCAATTTATATTTTAGCCGTTTTGGATTTAGTTATAGCAGTATGGCTCAATGAATAGAATTGTATTCTTATCTGTCTCACTCTCAGAAGAAGGGCAACAGGTTTCTTCCATTTGCTATCTTGAAGGGAGTGTAGTCTGGTACCGGTCTTGGTCGGAAGAGACAGGCTGATTTATTATTGTTTTTCTCTAATCTGATTTATACCTATGGGAACTTGCTGAACTCGCTGAGGGAGGAGAGAGGGATTTTCTTGTATTCACTGAGTTGTAAACAAACGTACTGTGGGCTGATGGGAGGAGACTTTTCGTATTCACCCACTTTTCAATAAATAATGATGTGCCGGAGTAGAGAGGACACACAATCTGAACAGACCACTGTTTGAGTGAGTTCAATTGTTGTCATCAAAAGCTTTTGATACCTTTGCAAAGGGACTTCTTCACCAGAATCTCACCATTCAGTTAATTGAACACGCAAAGAGTAGAATATAAATATTGTCTACTCTAACAATACCCCAAAACAAAGTTAAATCGGACCCTGTGCCATCGAGTGGAAACACATTTAATTGAGCAGTATACGTCGCTGGCATATCGAGATCAACAAAGAAACTTTTATTTCAGTGAATAATAGTCACTTTCAGATGAATTAAGTGAACTTGGATCATTTCTCACAGCCCAGCGAACGAAATTTGATCCTGGCCCGTGTTGTTCTCGTCGAGAGCGGTTGTTAGGACGTGTTACAGCTCAGAACGTTTGAAGAGCAATGCAAGCTGTCCTTTTGTCCGCGCGTGCCGTGTGCTTGGGAGTCCTCTCAGCATGCTGGCGAGGTTTGTGGAGTCCACCGGCGAGCGGCGCCGGACCAACAGATTGGCCCCAGCGGGGCCCTGAGAAGGAAAGCAACAAAGCCAGCGATACCGCCCACCTGCAACTGCTGCTTTCTTTGTCCAGAACCAAAAACCTCGCTCTCGTCAAATTGGTGCCACTGACCACATTTGAGTGTGCAAATAAAATATTTGGCTTAATCCGTCATTTTAAAATGTCAAGGGTAGGCCTAAAGTATGTACACGCGTTTTAAACATTTGGTTTAATGGCCGTGGCACGGGTGCAACTTTAAGCAGCACACACATCAAGTGCATCATGATGTGTTCTAAAGGAGATGATTTATGATTCAGCCCTGAAGAGCTGCGACAAAAAAACAGTAAATAATCCCAATGGCAAAACATTAACCTTTAATATTATGTGCTTGCGTGCATGCGTGATGGTGGTAAACAATAAATGGGTCTGTACATAAAAAGGCAAAGGCATTCAATTAACCTTGTAGGATAAAATGAATATATGTAGATCGGGTGGCACTTAATTGCATTTACGGACGGACCACACATCCCATCTTTTTTATTGGATACGGGGACGTGTAACCCGACTGCGCCAGCGCGCACGCACACAGATGTTGTCGATGCTGTAACGTTCATTGCGGAGAGTCAAATTTAGCTTTTCGATGTTGAATCGGCTCGCCATACACGTTGAGCTGAAGGCGCTGAATGGTCCGAAAGTGGGCTGGCGATCGTTCCAGGGTGAACCCCGTCATCCAAGTCACCTGCGTGTCCCTAATGAAAATGAAAAGATGGACTTGAATGAGTCTCATCTTCTCATCTCATTGGCCGAAGACGTGTCAGAATAACTGAAATGCAAAGATTTTCTTTCATTTTGACCCCCCCCCCCACCCCCGCCCTTCTTTTTTTTAGCTCCCAATGAGGCCGCCAAGTCAGCGAGAGTGCAGCCGCGTGTGCTTAAGCCGACGTAATAAAAGGTGGTGTGTATTTGAGGAGCTTGAGAAAACACTCTCACATGAAGCTTGCCTTTGCTGTGTAGTCAGCGAAGGAGAGCTTAAAATCCCATTAGCCTTCTCCCCCCCCCCCCCCCCCCGCCACCGCCGCCTAATTCATTAATCACTAAAAATTTCAGAGACATGGCCCTGGGGGTGTGTTTAAGAAATCATGTCGTATTTTGAGCAACCGCTCGGTTCACCCCCAAAAATGCTCGACAAACGGCCAAAGAAGGCCAAAATTAGTGTCGCACGCTTTTCTACCGTTTTTCTTCTCCACCTGCTTCCTTTCATCTCTTCTGTTGTTCTACGGAAAGGAGAGGTCTTTTTTAGCCACCAGTCGTTCCGCATGATTAATTGAAGAGGCTGAAAGTGTGTCAGAGCCACGACTGAGATGTTGCACGAGACCCGGTGTGCGGCGCTGCGGTTTTCTCCCCCCCTCTGCTGCCTGCCACGTTTCTTTACTATGTGCTTAAATGGTCTCCTCTCTGGAATGCGGTGTTCACGAACCGAGGACTTTGCGAAGTCCGCATGTTTCCAGTCCATCTTTTTGCTTAAAAATACTAATAAATACAGAGTAGTACCGACAGCAGATATCAGTTTGGGTGCTGACGACCAGACAGCGCCGCACTGACCATCGGGAATTTCTAGCCGGTCCCCAGAAAAGTAGCACACCTGAAATGTTTTTTTAGGGCTGTCAAAATGTGGTTAATTTTGAGTTAATTTAAATTTTCTTTAACAGCAGACACATCCACGTCAATAATTAGCAGTAATACATTTAATAATAATGCATATATTTGTGGAGACTGGGGTCAAGTTGTAGTTTACAATTTTTAAAATAAATTAATACGAAAAGAAAACTGCACTGAGCTGTCACCAGCATCTTTCAAATGCAATTGTGCCATCTAGTGGCAGAAAAATGACCAACACAAATCAATCTCACACTCATTTTTTACAGTACAGTACAGCTTTTTAATTGTAACTCTATTTTATGAGTTATTATGAAAATTACTGTACCAATAGCTAAAAGATGCAGCCATATCAACAAGAGTACAAAAACGTAGAAAAAAATATTTTATTGCACATTTAGAACCAATATAAAATTTGCGATTAATCGTGGGTTATTCCAAATTTTAATGGCCTGAAACCCCTGTTTTTTTTGTTTGTCTTTTAAATTTTTTTTCTAAAAAATGGTTTATAAAAGTAAGCTTAAACAAACCCTGGCTTCAAACAAAGCTTGAATCATGAGCCAAACAAATTCATGCTGAAAGTTTGAATGTTTTTGCAAGATGAGGACATTCCCTTCCTTCATGGCACTCCGATGAAACGTGATCTTTGTGCTAATTCCCTCTTGTCATCCTGCAGGATCAAACTTGATGACGTTGTTGCAGTCGTATCATCTCCCGATCAATACATGGAGAGAAGCAACAACTTTGTTGTGTTTATTTATGCTTATAAGCGTGACAATCTGCAAGCCATGAAAAAGCAATTTCATGTTTCGTGCGGGAAAGTGCCTTACCGTGAGTCGGTACTGACAAAATGAAACATTTGCATGTTGGAGGTTGCTCATGTTTCTCCCGTCTTTGGGATTAGGAGGTTTTAAGACTGAGACTTCAAAGCCTACTCGTCTCTTTACTGAAGGTGTGAGGATGTCAAACGCTGCTTAGTCAAACGACGGGATATTAGGTTTCCCCTGACCCACGCACGCACGCACGCACACACGCACGCACACACACGCACGGAAATGAAACCCATAATGACTTTGTGCCATTCTGACAGCGAACCGGAAAAGCTTTTGAGCAGATAAACACACACTCTGCATTTGTGTTGCGCATTAACGCTTCAAGGGAGACATTTTATGTTGTCATTCCCCACAATTCAAACAGTAGCCAGGTGTCTTATGAGAGTAAATTATTTCTTTAGCCCGCCAGAACTTGGGCTGTTTTGTGGGGGGCCAGCAAATGTTCACCCCCTTGCTGAGTACAGCTTCCGTTACCGTGGCGACCGGGCCTTAACTTTGATTTGCGCAAGTGTGGAAATGAAAGCGAGTCCACATCAAGACAATAAAAAAAAAAAAATAATAATAATAATAAAAAATAAATAAATAAATATATATATATTTATATATATATATATGTATATGTATATGTATATGTATATGTATATATATATACATATATATATATATATATATATACATGTATATGTATATGTATATTTATATTATAAAAAAATAAAAAATAAATAAAGAGCAATGATGATGACATTTCCGAATGAACAATACTGAACTCTTTAAGAGAAAGAGAAAGAAAAAGAGAAAGAGAAAGAAAAAGAGAAAAAAGAAAGAAAAAAAAAAAAAAGACAATGAAATAATTTTCATCTGTGGAGGCAGCACTTCAAAATTATATTATGTATATCTAAATTTACTCTACAGTCGACCGCCGCCATTCGTGGGCTATAAGGACTGGCCCCGCCCACAAAGAGCAAAAACACCACATATCATTGACATCAATTCAAATGCATGAGGAAAAAAACTAAACAAAATAACTTGTAATGTCGATCTTGATCTTGATCGATCAGGCAAATGACGACATGACAGCCGATCACCGATTTAGCATCAAATACTAAATTTCGACCAATCCCAATCCAGATGATCAGATCGTTGTAAAGTCTCGTTTAAACTATTAATAAAGACAATTATAAATCATGTTTTTTTTTTGGGTGGCAGGAATCAATGACTCATGTTTTCACGCTTTTCATGGCAGGGCTCAGTAAGCTTTGTTGACCGCCTCATGGTCACAAGCTTCTACATGAAGACCCCCCCCCCCCCCCACACACACACACACACACGCACACACACACAAGGCTGTTTAATAGTCTTCAATTAACGTCTCGTTGAAAATTACACAGCAAAAATAGCTTAAACAATCTCCATCTATTGCGTATAATTTCTCTGCAGTCTTGTTATCTCAGAGTGGAAGCACCCTGAACACCCCCCCCCCACCCCCCACCCCCGGCCGCCCGGTCTTGAGTACTTGCCAGTAGCCGTTACGATCCGGCAGAACAAGCCGGCCTCTCCGGACATAAATATGCCTGGCATCAAGATATATAACCGGCAATTCCATCTCGGCTTGAAGCCCGGCCAATTGCTTTTCGCACCTAACCTGACGTGCAATACACGCACGCACAATGGTGGACGCACGGCGCCAATCGAGGGGTCATACAAAGGATATCGGTGTTAAATGGAGGATTATGGAAATACGTCTATGAATTATCGGGCCTTTGTGTGGTTGTGACGCTTCTGGATGGGCACTCGAGGTTTTCTTTTCAGATCAAATGGAATTTTCTTTAATAGCATTTGTCGTCTTTTCTCTTGCTATTTTTTTTTATCTATCAGTAAAATAAATATATTGTGTGCGTGTGTTGTGCTCGCAACAAAGCTCGGAACTTCAAAACGAGGCCTGCGATCGAGACGGATTTTTACAGACGAGGAGAAAAAAAAAACTCTTGATAACTGATTAAGTTGATTAATTAAAAAAAATATACAAGAGCTTATTTTTTGCAACAACAATAAAAATGTGAGCTATGCAGGCAGAACATTTGACAATATTTTGTCCTGCCAGTCGTTTTCAAAGCAAAGTTCCCAATGATCTGTGTTTTTATTAGCTTTTGTTTTGCTTCGATTTTGTTTCTCACTTCCTCTCATTCGGTTCCTGTTTCCATTTGTTGCCGTTCGCCGCTCCGCGTGTCGACCAATCAGCTTTCCAGGTGTGCTTCCTTATGATGTGACTTTGTAGAAATCGTTTCCATGATAAACGTCCCAAATTGTAGATAATGGTAAGAAATATTTTGTGTTTGTAATAAATGAACTGTGCTGGGTCCGGTGAAATCGGGCCACATATCCATGTTCTGTTTGAATGTGAGGCATTTAAACTTGTCCAACTTCCAAATTTGTTTGCAATTCTCTCCCTCGTTAGATTTTTATCAGTGGCAGTTGGTTAAAGTTGACGAATGTCAACTTAAACAACTCGGACAAAGATTTAGTGTCAAATTGTGTATTTCTGATTAGCGACAGCTTTGGCGCCACCTAAAGGAGAATCTTGTGAGAAATGTACAGAGCTGCAAAAAAAAAGATGAGGTTTGGGTCCGCTGGGAAAAAAAAAGAAGCTACTATTGGTTGTTTGAATGTTGTCTGGATTAGGCCTTTCTCATCCCTTACTGAGTTTTGAGTTGACTTGGGAGGCGCTTCTGACTTTGAAAGGCCAAAAAAATCCCTCCAAGGCCGCGGTGGGGAAAAGCTGAAGCACATTAAATACAGCATGACTAATGCCTCATCACCAACGACAAGGCCCAGTCATCTTCCACCACAATCAATCTCTTCCCTCTGAATGACTTCAAAGCGGAGTCTTAGGCCACAAGCCCGACTTGAGCGATGGTCCGCGCGCCGCTTCTCAGGGTTAGGATTGGAGCGAGCTCGATGACTGCGGCTAAGCTCCTGTGAGTGGCCTTTATGTACGGAAAGTGACCGCAGATTGCGGCGTGGTTCTTTTCGGAGAGCGTTTGTACACTTAAGCATTTCCTCTGCTCTCAGGATTCGGGTGTGTGTGTGCAAAAATATTTACCGGGGGCATCACATGTCTGGTGGAATATTCTGCAAATCTTTTTTTGCTAAATACAGTAATCCCACATTGTTCGTCACGGTTACTTTCTAGAATAGTCTCTGCAATAATATTATTTGTTCATATTTTGAGGGTACATGTATATAAATTCTACAGAGCCCCTCTGGTGCCGGGGTATGAAAATTATTATTTGTTTGCTGTTCCCACAGATTACTACAGATTGCTAAACAGTGGGTGCAGATTACTAAACTGTGGGAACAAATTAGTAAATGGTGGTTACAGATTAGTCATTTACTACAGATTGCTAAAGTGGGGGAACAGATAAGTAGACTGCGGGAACAGATGAGTAAACTATGGGTACAGATTACTAAACTGTGGGAACAAATTAGTAAATGGTGGTTACAGATTAGTAATTTACTACAAATTGCTAAACTGGGGGAAC
Organism: Leptonotus elevatus; assembly: GCF_054856555.1. Classification (NCBI taxonomy): domain Eukaryota; kingdom Metazoa; phylum Chordata; class Actinopteri; order Syngnathiformes; family Syngnathidae; genus Leptonotus; species Leptonotus elevatus. The sequence goes on from NC_141250.1 coordinate 22,203,175, forward strand.
AGATAAGTAGACTGCGGGAACAGATTAGTAAACTATGGGTACAGATTACTAAACTGTAGGAACAGATGAGTAAACTATGGGTACAGATTACTAAACTGTGGGAACATATTAGTAAATGGTGGTTACAGATTAGTAATTTACTACAGATTGCTAAACTGTGGGAACAGATAAGTAGACTGCAGGAACAGATTACTAAACTGTGGGAACAAATTAGTAAATGGTGGTTACAGATTAGTAATTTACTACAGATTGCTAAACTGGGGGAACAGATAAGTAGACTGCGGGAACAGATTAGTAAACTATGGGTACAGATTACTAAACTGTGGGAACATATTAGTAAATGGTGGTTACAGATTAGTAATTTACTACAGATTGCTAAACTGTGGGAACAGATAAATAGACTGCGGGAACAGATGAGTAAACTATGGGTACAGATTACTAAACTGTGGGAACAAATTAGTAAATGGTGGTTACAGATTAGTAATTTACTACAGGTTGCTAAACTGGGGGAACAGATAAGTAGACTGCGGGAACAGATTAGTAAACTATGGGTACAGATTACTAAACTGTAGGAACAGATGAGTAAACTATGGGTACAGATTACTAAACTGTGGGAACATATTAGTAAATGGTGGTTACAGATTAGTAATTTACTACAGATTGCTAAACTGTGGGAACAGATAAGTAGACTGCGGGAACAGATTAGTAAACTGTGCGTACAGATTAGTGTTTTACTACAGATTGCTCAAAATAAATAAATAAATAAGAATTCATACCCTGGCACTAGAGGGGCTCCATAAAATTCCAACACATGCACGTGAGGTGCTGGTATTATTTCTAATCCCCGTCGTCAAATTTGAACACAGTTGGCTCTGTGACCGTGAATATATGTGTGACTTTAAAAAGCGCGCCGGCCTGTTGAGTGGCATGGAAGGCAGCGAATGAGGATATTCAGTTGGCCGTTAACTAGCGAAACGTTAGCCACTTTGTGCGTAGAGTGACGACATCGGTTGTGACCTTTGGCGGGTCATCTAAAGAATGTGCTTCATGTGTGTTTATTGTATTTTGTTGCCATTTGTTCAACACTGTGTCTGTCCTCCTTCTATGCAAACCACCTTTTATGTCTTACCTCCAATTTGTTCAAACAAACAAAATGTGTGCATTCGGTTTGGGGGTGTGGCCAAATCCTTGAGAAGATGAAATCTGAGGTGAAGATGCTGCGGTGATATTTAATGAGCGTAAGAGCCACGCTAAGGAGAATGAGCATTAGCCTTCTCCGTCATTAAACATTAAAGGTGTCAGGGGACCGCAGCGGGGGGCCCATTCTTTGACTTTCACACTGGCTGATAATAGACTTATTTCCCACTGGGACCTCCGCACGCCAACCACTCCTAAAGCTGAGGGGAAATCAGATGGCTGCTTCTGAGGATTATCTTAATGTGTGTGCGTGTTGGGAGGGTGAAGATTATGCACATTATTCCCTTCCTGTCTTGCGCTTTTTGGAGGAATAGGTCACAGAGGACTCTGCAACTCCAAACGAGACTTAACCAGTACTGGTTACTTAACTCTCATATTGCCGTATACATTGCGGGTCAAATTGACCCATTTAATGCATTTTTTTTTATAAGCAAGTATTTGCATGTTATCCTCCTGAGATAATTATGGACTTAATAATTAAACAATACTTTGGAGATATTTTCTTCTTGGTGACACTTTGACCCAACGACATTATTGCTGTACGCCAGAAACAAACATTGCAAGGAGAATTGACGTCTCTAAATGTATCCTAATTTAATGGGGACGTACAATGAACATGATCACACGTTTTCAATGTCCCGTACACGTTGAATAGGTGGCCATTTTGACCCTTTTTTAGTTGATAATACATACACTAAGAAACATGTGCAGGGCTGTTTAGGTGGTCTGCAAAGTAAAACTAAGTAGTACATACACAGGCAAACAATTCTATTAATTTCTGGAGATGGAAATGAATTGCTCTGGTCAACATAACCTCAAGGATAATATATCAAATTGATTTAATAATAGGAGTTAGAATATTATTCACATTATTTTCATAGCATGTTTATTACTTTTGTGGGGGGAAAAAAGTCATTAAAAAAATGTGTTTGTGTGTAAGAATTTTTCTCAATCTGACAGAGATGTACAGTATTTATATCGTGTCAATATTACGTCACTGTGGGGAAAAAAGGTGCATTTGCGGTAAAAGGCCAAAAGAGGGCAGCAACATCCTGCTGCAAAATGAGACATCGCGTGGCACGGATGGTGCATGCAGATTCTCCAGAAGTGTGCATGTACTTGAAAGTGGGCCCATAGGTGGCGCTACAAAGTAGAACCTTTTCCAAGCGAACTGCTTTGCTTCCTTCCCAGACTCGCCTCTCCTCGTTGGCCTCAGGAGTCTCCTTGACAGTCTGCAGAACAACCTCTACATCCACAATGTAAGAAAGTAACATTAATAATAAGAATAACACATTCACATAAACAATAACCCTCATTCATCGGCAAAGAAATGTACGTGACATTTATTTTCTTATGTTTGTCCTCTTTCGCAGATATTTTCAACCTGATTGGAACATTTTCCACTGGGAAAGCGCACCAAAGTAAGCGGTAGTGACGGCAAGGGGGGTTCGTGGGCACCTTGAGTGCGGCGAAATACTGCCTTATATCGCTTTTAACTCACATGAACGCTTATAGACAGTTTTCAATGAAGATAACGTGCACGTTTCTGGAAATGCGGGCTCGGGAGAAAAATCCATGCAAATATACGGGATGAACGTGCAAAGTAGAGAATCAAACCCGCAAACTGTCAGGCAGACATGCAAACTCCATGCTGACTTTTGATGCACCATATTACTTACCTTGAAGGCAAAAATAAATAAATATAGTACAATAAAAATGTCTAATATAAATTCACTTATTTTATATCAGCAAGGTAAATAGTAGGCTACTTAGTGTATATTAACAAGAGTAAATCTGCTTAACGTTAACAGTAACTCCTGCTATGCCAGTTAAGTTGGGCTGCTGCGTTCCAACTCCCGAATAAGAATCAGGCAGAGGTTCCTGCTGCTGCTCACCGCTCCCTCAGGGGATGCCTCAAATGCGGAGAAAGAATTTCGCCCCACTTAAGTGCTTGTGACAATCATCGATCTGCTTTCATCCAACTCATGAGACCGCCTTCCATTTTGTCCTCTACCGCCTTCGGGCTTGCATTTTGAACATCACAACTCACCCGTTTCCTTAGGTTAGTCGAGTGATGAAAACGAGAAACGGCGAATAAGAAATCACGATACATACAGTTAACCCTATAAAGCCAAAGGTATTACATTAAATACAAGACATTTTGAGCTCTCTATTTAATGAGTATAACATTAAAGCCCTGACGTATACGATCTGACACATGCATTGCACGGATAATCCATTAGAGGGCAGTATCACCATCTGATGGCAGAGCCGTTGCTAGAGAGAGTTTGGCCGACTCAAAAATAATCTGCAGGATTCTGGAATTCTGGAATCCAATAAAGAAGCCGAAGAATAGGAGTGATGTGAAGTTGTTGTTTTGCTGACAAATAATGTCAATGTCGCAAATAATGAGTGCACAACAATGAAAAGTCAAGCAAAGCAACATTTTCCGAATTTGACGAGCTGCGTGGGCTGCTCATCATTTCCATCGTTTGTGTTTCAATGCGGCAGACGTTAGCATGGGCTGGTAATCAACTTGGAACGAGGAAGTCCAACAGCTGATGGGCTGAACGGCGTCAACGTGAAATCCCAACTCTGCTTTGTCCTTTATGACCTTGGAAAACATCACAAGCAGAACATCTGGTGAGTAGCGGTATTGCTTTGAGATCCTTTGCTTGGAACCACTGCTCAAAAAACCAAAACCCCGCCATGGACTCCCATGTTGCTTTGGGTTCCATCAGAATTGCTAGCGCCACGGCTCACTCCTTCTCCGGGTTTGGTCTTGTGATGTTGGCAATGCGAGCCCGAAGGCAGTTTGTTGTCAACCCTCCGACGGAAAAACGGATGGATACGTCCGCTTAGTTCTTATTCCAGGAGCAAAATATGAACCAGAATCAAGTACTTTGGGACGAGTGGGGCCACATTTTAACCTGGAGTTATACTTTGAATAGTGGATATTTAAAACCTGTCGAACATAGAACATTCGCATCCCTCGCCTTAACTGACCCACGTCTGTCAACGTGTAAAATGGTTCTTTGATTTTTGTTTTTGTGATGGATATTGCCAGTCAGAATTTGGATGATCATTTCTCACGGTGCACTTGCTATAAATCTTGGACATCAAAGCGAGATCGCGGCTTTTGCTGTGATTGGAGGCAAAGCGGTCGACAGTCAAATTTATTGTAAACTTTCTTTATGATGGGCGTGAGGGATTTACAAGGGACTGCACGCATTCCGTTGATTGCGCAAGAAGTCTGGCACCCTCAGTTTGTTGGGTGCAACATTTAAAAAGAAGGGAGAACGCACCGGTGATTTCGATTACAGGAGGCGGCAAAAGTCCTTTTTTTTTGTGCTTGTTCCAAGATCGGCATCAACATTTGCTGCGCACGGAATCGTTTTGAGAAGCTGGCAGCATTCTAAGGTTCGTCAGCACGGCGGGAGAATCGCAGCTCGTCCGTCTCTCTGTCAGTCCGTCCGCAAATTTGCATTCAATAATGGCCCTGTAACATAACCAAGGGACGTTTTTTTTTTTCATATACGCTTTAAATATAGCAATAAAATAAAATAGCCGATTACAATTTTTAACTGTAGTTAAACGCATGACCTCAATAGTTAATCACAAATTTTATATCTGTTCTAAATGTGCAATAAAATATTTTTTCATACTCTTGTTAACATACAAGTGGGGAAAAATGTTAAACTAATAGAAATGTGGTCATTTCATAATAGTTCATAAAATTGAGTTAAAGAAAAAGAAAAGAAAAGTACTGCACTGTAATAAACGAGTGTGATATTGATTTGTGTTCAGGTAATTTTCCTGCCACTAGATGGCATAATTGCATTTGAAAGATGTTGGTGACAGTTCAGTGCATTTTCTCTCATTTTTAATATGAACTAACTTGTGACAACATTTTGACACCCCTAGAAATAACCCACGTCCAATCTATGTCTTATTGTGTGGGCCCCAAGTTGCAGCTCGCGGACTCCGTGGGTCCGTGGACCCCAGTTTGAGAACCACTGCGTTTTCCATATTTAACGTGAACTGCCATTCATGTTTGATATTTCCTGGCCAGTGAAATAAAAATATTTGGCTGTTGAAATGGTTGAGCTTGAATATTTTGACGTTTCCGTGTGATGTTTTGGCAGGTGCCGAGCTGGCTGGCATCCCATCATACTCCATCTCCTTCTGAAGACCCCGCCCCCTCCCCCTCCCACCCCATTTCAGCAACATCAACCGGTCTCGCCATGGAGTCGACCCAAGTCCAGTCGGAGGGCGGCCTCAATGTCACCCTCACCATCCGCCTCCTCATGCACGGAAAAGTAAGCCAACTCTAACAAAAGTGCTTTCTTTGAGGACGGAGCAAAGGTCCAAAAATGTAAATGTGGAATATGTTCATTCGTTGTTGACCAGTGTGTGAAGCGCTGCCACTGTGAGTGAAAATGCTCCGTCTTCTGCTTTTATGACGAGTAGCCGTTTGCCTAATTACAACACCCGAGCTACGTCTCCCTAAAAACAGTGGCTCATTTTTATGAAACAGGACCGCCCCCTCAAAACGGGCTAAATTCCAGGGGGCTCAAATAATTGGGTGGCAAGCAGGACTGCGGTATTTTTTTATTTATTTTTTTTGCATTCATTTAGCTATTTTGGAGAACACCTGAACCAACCTGAAAACAAAGTTAGTTGTGGCGTTTATTATCTTTACAATGAGGTCATCTGGAAAGTCTGGCCAAGTGGGGGGTCTTGTATCTTCCATATGCAAATGAGCTGATCAATATGCACGCTGCAGACAGACACGGACAGTCGGTCAGCGGAGGAAAGAAAGAAACAGCATGCGGCCTCACAGGGGGGGGGTCAAAGGTGGGGCTTGGAAATCCGTGCAGTCCGCTTCACACCTCCACCTTTCCAGATTGTGTGTGAGCAGACACATCTTGTGTTTTCTAATGAAAACAACATTTGCAATTCATTATTAACTCATTTGCTCCCAAAAAACGTATTAAAAACATTCTATTGGAAATATTGCCAGGGTCCCCAAAAGGTATTTATATATATTTTGTATGCTATTGCATAGCTTTGATGCAGTTTCTGACCTGAACAGCAACGCTTAAAGCAATAGTAGTTATTACAAAAAAACGACCAGCAGGTGGCAGCAGAGTATAAGAGATCAACCAGGTGGGTTGCTTCAGTAAAAATGGCTGCGAGTGAATGAGTTAAAGTACAAAAACTCTCAAAATTCATTTGCGCGATGACATTTTCCATTACAGATTGACGATATCGGGGAAAACGGTATTTTTTTTGACGCGAGTTCTACTTTGCCAGCGCGTGTCAGTGTGAGGACTCCAGGGACGAAAAACCAAGTTGTTGGAAATGCCCTTTCAATGAATTGGCCCAGTGGCTCATGTTCAATTCCGTCAACAACTCTTCCAGCTGAAACTGACGGATGAGCAAAAAGATTGAAAGCAATATTTTTGCTTGAAAATGAATAGCGGAGGCGCATTGCTTGTGACGTTTCTGCGGCGTTTCTGCGGTACTGTCGACATAAATGCGGATCCGTTGAAATACGTTCGCGATGTTCCTCGTTCATCTTCGGAACCATTCCCGCTGACAAATTGACATTCGACGAACCTCAATCACACACCGAGAACGTCTTGCCTGTCTCGCGCTTCCGAAATGATGCACAGCACAAACACTGAAGACTTGAATTGGCCGCAGGTGCGAACGTGAGCGTAAAAGCTTGTTTGTCAAACATCGCCATGTTGGAAGTCTGTTCTGTAATTCCGGCGTGGTTTGGCGGCGGGCTCGGGTGGTGGTTACATCCATCCATCTCTCCGTCTCGCCGACTTTCAATCCATCCATTTCGAGCTTATCCTGTGCGAGGTCATGCGGCGTTTGAGTCCCGGCAGATCACCAGTTGATCACGTACAGGCAAGCAGCGGCACAGATGGCGTTTTGGAACGGGGGGGGGGGCATGGACTAAAACATTATCTATATATATATATATATATATATATGTGTCTGTGTGCAAATTGAACAGGAAGTCAGCCATTTTGGTTTGAAGCAGCCATTTGGGCCTTGCACTTTGATGGACAGCTAACTGTGGAATTTGCCCAAAAATGAGCCCAAAGTGTGATCAGGTCTTCTGGATTGATGAGCTTTTCCTTGATTGCAAAGCTTTTTTTTTTTTTTTTTTATAGCATGGCGTCAGTGTGATGATCGTTGAGGGTTCGCTACGAGAAAAAAAAAAGAAAAAAAAAAAGCGTTCACCTCTTTTAATATCCTAAAGAGTTTATACATCAGCTTCCAGTCGGCTGCAGAATCGATTTTTAAAATTCTGCTGCTGGTCTGCGAATCGCTGAATGGTTTGGATCCTCGATACGTTGAAGAAATGCTGAATGAATATAAAGCAAGGAGAGCTCTGAGGTCCGCAGACTCGGGTCAATTAGTGGAGCCCAGAGATCAAAGCAAAGATGGTGAAGCGGCATTTAGCTGTGATGCTGCACGCAAATGGAAGAGCTTTTTTTTTTTTTTTTATAGCATGGCGTCAGTGTGATGATCGTTGAGGGTTCGCTACGAGAAAAAAAAGAAAAAAAAAAAAAGCGTTCACCTCTTTTAATATCCTAAAGAGTTTATACATCAGCTTCCGGTCGGCAGCAGAATCGATTTTTAAAATTCTGCTGCTGGTCTGCGAATCGCTGAATGGTTTGGATCCTCGATACGTTGAAGAAATGCTGAATGAATATAAAGCAAGGAGAGCTCTGAGGTCCGCAGACTCGGGTCAACTAGTGGAGCCCAGAGATCAAAGCAAAGATGGTGAAGCGGCATTTAGCTGTGATGCTGCACGCAAATGGAAGAGCTTTTTTTTTTTTTTTTAATAGCATGGCGTCAGTGTGATGATCGTTGAGGGTTCGCTACGAGAAAAAAAAAGAAAAAAAAAGCGTTCACCTCTTTTAATATCCTAAAGAGTTTATACATCAGCTTCCGGTCGGCTGCAGAATCGATTTTTAAAATTCTGCTGCTGGTCTGCGAATCGCTGAATGGTTTGGATCCTCGATACGTTGAAGAAATGCTGAATGAATATAAAGCAAGGCGAGCTCTGAGGTCCGCAGACTCGGGTCAATTAGTGGAGCCCAGAGATCAAAGCAAAGATGGTGAAGCGGCATTTAACTGTGATGCTGCACGCAAATGGAAGATCTACTCAGTCATTTTAGTAGACTACTTTATATTTGTCTTAAATGTGTCTGTTTTTTTAAATGTCTTGAATTTGTTCACCTTTAAATGTTGTTGTTTTTTGCTATGAGAAGCACATTGAGTATGAAATGCGCTACGTATACAAATAAAGCCTAAAATTGAATACAACCTCGGCAGGCCTGAATCGTTTATAAAAAGGGCAAAAAGAGAAGTCAAGGATAAATAGTTGTAGTATAAAGTGTGGCGACTTTTACATTTCTTTTTTTTTTTCAAAGCCTGATGGATAATTCATGAATATTAACATCGACTCGGAGGGCGCGTGGCAGCCTGCGGCTTTTACGTCACACTGGACGTCCGCCAACCCTTGCGCGGCCCTTCCGACGGGACTGTCGTGTTGACACGCGGAGCCGCTTCCTTCCTCGCCGTTTCCCCGCCGCGCCGCGCCGCGCTCAGCTCAGCCAGAGTGATTACATGCAAATGGCGAGCGGACCTCGGCTTCGCTTTGTAACCGCAGCGGGAAAGGAAAATCCATTTGTGATGAATTGCACAGACAAGTCAATACTTGTTCTTTTTGTGTTTTGATTGTAGGAAGTGGGGAGCATAATTGGAAAGGTATGTACATCGACATCCTTGAAGAATCCTCTACGTTTGATGCCGATTCAAATTTTGCTCTTGTATTTCATCCAGAAAGGGGAAACGGTGAAAAAAATGCGCGAAGAGGTGAGTTTCAGCGTGTAACGTTTACGTTCCATCTTTTGGTCGTGGACGTCATGTTTTCACAAAGGCTTATCATTTATACCGAACTGTGCATGTTTTAGCGGCCATTCTACCAAATTTGCATCTCTAGGAAATAAAATGTATGAACGCACAATAAGACAAACTGCAAAATGAACAGTTTTACGAAGCAAAGTGTCCTGCATATTGATCGCAAATTTAAAAGATTCAATTAAAAAAATTCAATTAAACTACCATGAACATTAGAAAAATAGCATTTGTTTTTGTTTGTTTCTTTGGTCCTTCCTCGGGTCTCCTGGTGTTCGGTTTAGGTGAACGGTATGAGATTTTTTCTAATAGGTTTTCTGGTGAGCTAACAAATACACGCACGCACGCACGCACATACACATACTCACCCACACACACACACAAAAAAAAATAAAAAAAATAAAAAAATAAAATAAAATAAAATAAATAAAAGAGCAATGATGATGACATTTCCGAATGAACAATACTGAGCTCTTAAAGAAAAAAAGGAAAAAATTTGTTACCCGTTCCTGCTTCATAAAATTGGACTTTACCATATATTTATAAATCAAATTTCTTCAAATGACGAAAATTCGCACACACACTCACGAGTTACACTACAAATGGAGTTCAATCCCGACTTTCTTCTTCTGGTCTTTCGACTAATGTACGTTTATTAGTGTTAGCGTGCACCTCACTGCCCCCAAGAGGCCAATGTGAGCACAGCAGGAACATCACACTAAACATGGCGCACACAACGCAACAGTTAAGAGCTGGTTCAAGGTCATGCGTTCATTTGCGTTCAAAAAAAATTTGTAGTGCTAAAATTTATTTGTGTTAACAAGTTAGACCTCGTCCGAATTAAAATACGTTTTTTGTTGTTGTTGAAGCTTCCGGAACGGATTAATGGCATTTCTATTTGCATTAGTGGACGATGATTTGAGAGTCAACAGATCAAATTGAAATTCGAAAATGCTGCTCCTTCTCAGAGCGGCGCGCGAATCAACATCTCAGAAGGCAACTGCCCCGAGAGGATCGTCACCATCACCGGACCAACAGACACCATCTTCAAGGCTTTTGCCATGATTGCCTACAAATTTGAGGAGGTGCGTGCGTGTGAACACGCTCGAAGCAAGCATATCGTACTTTTGGAGTTTGTTGCCCATTTGTACTCGTGGCACATTGTGGTGAATGTTTTTTTTATTTTTTAACAGCAGAAGGCGCCGTTATGCCTTTTATACCATGACAGGAGATATTTTGTAAGAACACGTGCACATTGCGGCGGCACGGTGGCTGACTGGTTAGCACGTCCGCCTCCCAGTGCAAAGGTTGTGAGATCAAGTCCGGGCTTCGGCCTTCCTGGGCGGAGTTTGCATGTTCTCCCCGTGCCTGCGTGGCTTTTCTCCGGGTACTCCGGTTTCCTCCCACATTCCAAAAACATGCATGGCAGGTGAATTGGACACTCCAAATTGTCCGTAGGTGCGATTGTGAGTATGGTTGTTCGTCTCTGTGTGCCCTGCGATTGGATGGCAACCAGTACAGGGTGTACCCCGCCTACTGCCCGAAGCCAGCTGGGATAGGCTCCAGCAACCCCCGCAACCCTTGTGAGGACAAGCGGTACAGAAAATGGATGGATGGATGGACGTGCACATTGTGTCCCTTAATGGGCCATGGCGGCCGTCCGTGTGGACCGTCCAACTTGAAGATCATTTAGAAGATCGGCCTTCACGTAGCAGCAGCTTGAAATTGCTGCCCTGCTGCTTCGTGAACTGCATTTTAACAGCCGCTCTCTTAATGTGATCCGTTTGCCTCGCAGAAGTGTTCTTTAACGCGCCTCAAGTCGCGGACCGTTTCTGGCTTTTTCATTTGCACGAAGAGCGAAAAAGGGAGTTCCGCACTTCCCAAATCGAGAATGCGCACGTATAAATAAAAACACCGATTCATAATACGCACTCATTTGTTTTCAGGAATTTCCGATTGCTTATAGTGTATAAGACACGATTTGCAACAAGATAATAACAAATGGGAATACTTTCTAAATTTGGGATTGTCGGTACACGGATATAATCGTCTGGCCCACTTGACATGAAATTGAGGTGAATGTGGCCCCTGAACTCAAATCGGTAATGAAATGCTCAAATAAAGAAACGGGTTACAAGAAGCGACGGAAGTCTTTTTGTTCCGAGTGCAAGGTGAAATTGTCGTCGTCGTACTGCAGGACATCATCAATTCCATGAGCAACAGCCCGGCAACCAGCAAGCCTCCGGTCACCTTAAGGCTCGTCGTGCCAGCCAGCCAGTGCGGCTCTCTCATTGGGAAAGGAGGTTCCAAGATTAAAGAAATGAGAGAGGTAGGAAAACATTTGCTTCTCATCAACACCCTACAAAATTCGTTTTCATTGGGTAGCGTCGACGTTTTCCGTTGTGCCTAATCTCATCTAATCGAACCTATTAAAAGGAATGCATTTTACGCACATACACATACTCACCCACACACACAAAAAAAAAAAGTATATATATATATATGTATGTATATATGTATATATATATATATATATGTATATGTGTATGTATATGTATATATATATATATATATATATGTATATGTATTTAAAAAAAAAGAAAAAAAAAAAAAAAAGAGCAATGATGATGACATTTCCGAATGAACAATACTGAGCTCTAAAAAAAAAAAAAAGGGAAAAAATAAAAGGAAAAAAAAATAAAAAAAATAAAGGAATGCATTTTGCTGGACATATCAGGCATTTTGATCAGAATGTAAAGCATTGCCCAGACGTCATAACAAAAACGGCAAATTCCTGTCTACATAGGAAAGTAGTACAGTTTTTTTAATGACGTATGTTCATGTGATAGATCTTAAGTGAGTTATTTATTGTTAAAGCTCAAGTTGTTAAATAGGATTTACATCATTTTGAAGGGATTCGGATCCTATTTTTCCAGTTTTATTTTGTATTTTTTTATGGTTTAACTCGGCTTTAAACGACTGCAGCCAATCGCGGGGAGAGGTACCGGCCCGGCCCATCAATTACGAAAAGCCACGTATTATTGACACCAATTAAAATAAAAAGAGAGAAAAAATAAATAACCCCCCCAAATTCTCCCCAAAACTCTGCTAAACATGAAATATCACATGTTATGAGCTTATTTTGTGAAGCTGATCATTGACAAAATTAATCGATTGGGCAACTTAAGACATTACAGCCGATCACCGATTTTGCATAAAATACAAAATAGCGTCCGATCCCGGTCCATTTTCCAGTCTTCTTGGAAGATCTCAGAATGTCTTTTGCAGCATGACGCTTATTTGGAAGTGATATTCAATGCGGCAAAAATCCGATACCCCTGTTGTAGATTTCTGCGGCTTATCAAAACATCGCAGCATGGGCAGAATTTGATAACAACAACAACATGGCAGAAATTCGCTGTTGGTCAGCGATCACGATGAGATTTGCCTCACTTGTCCCTAAGACGGGATGTTAAACCTCAGGGCGCATACTTGGAGCAGCAATAAAAAGTCCGAGTCATACGCTGAAAAAAAAAAAAAAAAAGCCCTTGACAGCACAAAAGGCAATTTAGCTATTGCCGCCTCAGTAAAATAGTGCATTATACTTCTGTGAAATATGTATAAATAAATAAATAAATAGAAGGCCTGCACCAGTTGGCGCTTAAGTCCCTTATCTCCCGTCTCTAGTCCACAGGGTCGCAGGTTCAGGTGGCGGGGGACATGCTCCCCAATTCGACAGAGCGTGCTGTGACAATCTCCGGGACCCCGGAAGCCATCATCCAGTGTGTCAAACAGATATGTGTCGTCATGCTGGAGGTAAACTCGCACAAAAAGGACAAATGACTGTTGGTTCTTTGCATGACTCGCTTTGATGCAATCGTTTCCCGTGGGGCAAAATACGGATCTTCGAGGGAACTTGTTTGCTCCGAAAGTGTCCAAGTGTGAAATCTGTACCACTCGCACTGTGACAAGACATTGCGCGTCATCACGTGAAGCAGCCTAGCATGACTGGAACACTGGACAATCACAGATTCACGGCCAGTCAATAAACTCGTTTGCTCCCAAAAACGTATAAATACGTTCTATGTGTCCCAAAGAGGTATTTTTATGTTTTTTTTTTTTAATGCTAGAGCATACAGAAGGCTTTGATGCAGCCTCTCAACTGCAAAGAACAGTTGAAGAAATGGTCATTGTTACACAAACGGCCAGCAGAGTATAAGAGATCAACCAGGGCCATGTTGAAAAAAAAGCTCATTTACTCACAGTTCTATACAGATTTGTGAATAATCTTAATTTAGCTATATTCTGATGCTAATTGCTGCAAAACGAAAACAGATAGAAATACACTTTTTTTTCCCGATGAAAGAAGAGACTAATCTTTCTTTTGGTAGGTGTTTTCATAGCAAATCATTACAAAAGAAGCTCAAGACCCCGTGATGCGAAGGGTTAGGGTCAGGGTCATACAAATACAAATACAAATACACATGTGAGGATCATCATGCGTCACGGGGACCAAAGAGACTACCTAAGAGCGATAACGGGTCCCGTTTGTTTCAGATCAAATTCAAAATTAGGCAAAAATTCTTCCAGAACAAGAACACCAACACCAGACAGTCCAGACTCTGTCATCTCACCTACTGAAAGGTTGCTAAAAGAAAACTGTATGTTATCTTCCGTTTCCGATATGCACTCCAATATTCCCAATAAACACGCAAATGTGTATTTGGCACAATCGAAAGGCCGCTGAAAGCAAATATCATTTTCACAAGATCACATTTCACACTTGAACGATTCCTGGAATCGAGCTAAAATGTCGCAAGCTGCTATGAACCGCTTATTTTTCCGAGTCTGGTTTCATCCAGATTTGATTCTTAAAGTCTTTCACTCTTATTCTCACCGTCTCTCCTAGTCTCCGCCCAAAGGTGCCACGATTCCTTATCGCCCGAAGCCTGCTTCCACCCCTGTCATTTTTTCAGGGGGTCAGGTAAGAATCCCGCAATCTAAAATAGTTTGGCTTGTAGCAAGAGTTGCCCCAAAGGCCGCAAGGCAATATTTGGTTTTTGTATACTGACACAACATGGACGCTAAACACAAACACAAGAATTGCGAGGAGCAATAAACTCTGGCTCTCACGCTCGCTTGGACACCAAAGACAAAACAAGAAAAAAGCTTCCGATTGGCGATCATTTGGGCGAGTTCCCGAGTTTGTCAAAGTACGAGACCAGACATTCCTAACTTCCTGTTAAACTCCCTTCAAGGCTCCTTGAAACTTTTTGATGTGTCCTGTTGTGATACCCGCATCCACCAAATGTCTTCTCGATTGGTGAAACTGTTGTGGGTCATGTTTGGGGCCCCAAAAGTCGATGCAGTTCCACCAGAATGCACAAACTTTAGGGGGGGGGGGGGGGGGGGGGTATGCTAGAATTCTGATATGCATAGTCTAGTTCTGTTTTTTTTTGTTTTCGTGAAGAATACTGTATATAGTCCTAATTTTGCAAAGAATCAAAACATACTCTCCTTCATTAAAGTACAATACTATAAAAAAAAAAAAAATAATAATAATAATAAAAAAATAAAAAATAAAGTACAATACTACAAGAAAGAAGTTCTATTTTTCCTCAATAAACTCACTCCACCCGCGCCGCAGGCCGCTACTATTAAACTTTGACTTTGTCACAATCAACTTCATCCTTTTATTATTATTATTATTATTATTTTATAATTATCACTTTAGACGTTTAGGTCAAGGGGATTACTTTGAGAACTCCGGTCTAGTTTTTGTGTCCACTGTCCACTTTTGATAACAACTTTTACATGATGGAATATGACAGTAATCGACACTGATTGATTTGCATCTCTTCTTTTTCCCGCGGCCTTTACTAACGATGACTATTCTCACTCTTCTCCACAGGCCTACACAATTCAGGGACAGTACGCCATTCCACACCCAGATGTGAGTTTTTTAGTCTCTTCCTCTAATAAAACCATGAAAATAATGTGGGACGAAAAAAAGTGACACCCCCCCATCTCTGACATTCTTCAGTCGGTTGAAGATCTCATTCAGGTCTCCGAGATAACAAATGTGGGGCCAACATATTAAAAGTGCAAGTCCGTGTCGTCCCTCCCTTAATTTCCAGTCGTTTCATATCGCGGCCCGTTAATAATCCGCCGTCATCTATCCTTGTCGCGAGAACATCTCAAGAGTTCGCTCGTGTCAGATTGACTAATTCCAAGTTGGGCAATGATGGATGCGCTTGGAGTTAACGCGCGGAGGTACAATCGCTCAAGAGCAGACTTGACATCCTCGTTCGGCCATTAGAAGTCTGTAAAGAAAAAAAAATATATATATATATATATATATATATATATATTAAAAAAAAAAAAAAAAAAAAAAAAAGAGCAATGATGATGACATTTCCGAATGAACAATACTGAGCTCTTAAAAAAAAAAGGGAAAAAAAAAAGTCTGTAAAGAGGGAGAATCCGAATTTAAAACACACGTCTTGCGCTTTTCCTGGTGGAAACCGACAAGGCCGCAGCAAAACCAAAACCTCAGACCGTCCACTGAATGACACGGAATGAGCTGAATATGTTGAAGTTGGAATGGCTTAATGGGTCAACATGCATGGAAAATGGAGGTGAATATGTCAATATTTGTCGTTTTGGGCTTTAGGAAATGTCGAGAATTGTGTGATTGGAATAATACATGGAATGGGTTGAATGATCTTCACATGTTTAAGTTGGAAAAGTTTGAATCGGTCAGGAAATATTGAGGGAGGAGTGAATAACGTAGAAAATGTTTTTTTTTGGGGGGGGGGGGGGCAAAAAAAGGGAATTTTTGGTATGTGCAAAATTTGTCATGTTGAAAATTCCTATGGTGAATTGAATAAGCAGAATGATCTAAATTTTGTATGGAAACTATCTGAATGTGTTTGCCTATGAAAATGAACCCTAAATAAGTTCTGGGGGAAATTTGGCCTCAATTGGAATGAATGGGCAATTTGTAGGGGAAAAAAGCTGAATAATGGGAAAGCTGTGAATTTTGGCAGTCCAAAAAATAGAAGCCGCCATGCTCTGAATTTGTGAAATATGTTGAAATTGTAATGACGTAAATAGGATGAAAAATGTGGAAGGAGAAGCATGTCAAAGAAAAAGAAAAACCTCCACCACCGCTTGAGGTTTTTGATAAGTGCAGTTATCTCAAGTCACACGTGAATCAGAATTGAGAGCTCCATGGCAGAAAACCTCCCTCCTCTTTTGTCTACCGTTCTCATATCCCCCCCCCCCCCCCCCCCTCCACCATCTTGGTTGTGTTCCCACCTATCCTCACCATCTGGACTTTTTTGGGTTGACGACATTCTCTTGGTGTAACCAGTAACCTGTTAGTTGTACTTTCCCTCCTAACCCTTCAGCAGCTGACCAAGCTCCACCAGCTGGCTATGCAGCAAACCCCCTTTACCCCTCTCGGACCGACCACCCCCGCTTTCCCTGGTACGTACCCACAAGGCCCTGTAGACGTGTCCTTCTCTGTCCTCTCCTCATCCTTTCCCTTCTCTTACCCGCCACCTTATTTCCTTTTCTTTTCTTTTCAGCATGATTTTTTTTTTTTTTTGGACAGAGAACAAAAGCCTGTGAAAAGCAACATGGACACTTACGATAATAATGCAATTGTTATATATATATATATATATATATATATATATATATATATATTTAAAAAAAAAAAAAAAAGAGCAATGATGATGACATTTCCGAATGAACAATACTGAGCTCTTAAAGAAAAAAAAAATAATAATAATAATGCAATTGTTATGACTTGGCAAAGGCGATGCATCTGCCCTTGAAAACACTTTGTGTTATTTCACTTCCCATATATGACGATGGTCTAATCGCATACTGGATCGCTGATGGCTGGAAACTAAAGCATAATGCGTAAACATTGACACGTGCCAAACAGTCGCTGCGATATGACGAAGGGCTAAATAGCATACAATGGCGATCATGTAGCACTTGCCAAACAATGCTGTCTCACGCACTCCATTTTCTGCTCTTACTTAATTATATAACATGAATTTGAAGAACTTAAATTGCAGAAAGTCCACATTTAAATAACTTTTTTTTTTTTTGGGAATTACGTGTAAACAAGTTACTTCCGTGAACTCATCCAAACACCGTTTAAACATAATTGCTCGAGGTGGGCATTCCGTATGTCTGTTGCCGAATACTGTCACGTGAAACTTCCAAAAAAAATCTGACAGACTATTCACCGACGGAAGTGGGTTTTCGTCACGGGAATTGTTACTAACCGGATTCGTACCGACGGACGATGACGAACTCCCGTTTCGCTCACACACAGTCCGACTTTTAGCGACCCTCGCAGGTGCGTTTCGAGAATTAGCATTCCAATTTCAAACTGTCCGACGGTCTGCAAGGCAGCGAAGGTGTCTGAATGTGATCGTATGCGATGGGCTTAGGAAACTGCATCCGAGGACGTATTTTTGGAGACGGAAGACCAGTCCAAAAAGTCGACCAAAAAAATCTGAAGTCAACCCCTCGTATTGTGAATGGCTAAAATGTCAACAATAATGCGTTGCTACCGTTGCCTGATCACCCCTTTTTCAAAGTATTGATGATGCAAAGTAAGTAAAGTCCTGCCGTCATTTCTAGGACAAATATCCCTTTGGTCCTGTTAGGGTCTTCACCATCTGGATACACAAAAATACACTTGCAAGTTCTGTCGACGCAGAACTCCATTGAAGGGCCGCAGTTCGGTTACGGGCATAAAAGGAGAGATCTTTTTCAGCAACAGAATTCTCCGAGGACAGTTGCCAACTCAAAGTGTCAAAACAATAGCGGATCCTGGGAGAGCACGTAGCAGACCTGCCACAGATGTGCTTTGCCATTTAGCGGGTTCGAGCAAGTTATTTTCACTTTTAGTGCAAACGCACTCTCTGACGGCGTCTTAAAGTTTCCTTTGATGTGTTAGCTAAGCTTGCTCCACTCGTGCAATTTTTTCACATTTTAACACGGTTCCCAGGTGTCGTCAAAATAGAGACAATCACAGAGCAAATTAACACCCTTTGACTGTTTTGAGGAGCGGCTGCATGAGGAGATAAAAATAAAAAAAAGCGAGTCAGAACCAATCAAGTGCACCAAGAAGGTTCCATGTGGGTTTATCCAAGCAGATTTGGATTTGAATGAAAGTTGGTGTACTTGTTGATAGTGATGGCACAACACTAGATCTCACATTTTAGGTTCTTCGGACCAGGTGTTTTGGAGTTATGGCCCGCCGAATTTTGACAAAAATGGGCTGCCTTGCCTTTGAGCGCTTGATGATATCAACAGTGGACTCAAATAGGCGTCCTCTCTCTCTCTTATTCATTCAACAGCTCTGCTGAGCAATCAAATATGTGCCGCTTATCAGATGCTGTGGCTTGAAAATGTGCCCCGGCCTACCTGCCAAGTCATGGGCGGAGAAGTCTGTGGGGGGGGCGGTTGACGTGTAAATTAGATTGTGACATCAGGATTAGGCATCATTCTTTTGAATAATGCCTAATCGTGATTTTAGGAAAAGATTCCTTGGGTTGTTGAATTTGACGCTGATGGCTTGCAGGCACTCCAGAGAGCCGATTATTTGTATACAAGCTAAATGGAAAAAAAAGTCCATTTCACATCATTTGGGCATATGATGGGAAACTAAGCAAAGTCATAAACCCTCCGTTCAAGCTTTCAGCAGCAATTGAGGCATTGCCATGATAACGTCAACATCATAAACAAGTTGCAGGTTTTAAGCAACTTCCTGTCCGGTTTGTGGCCCACATTCCTCAGGTTATAAGTATATTCCTACAAATGTTCACTTATGCCTCAAAATCACAACAGGAACTTGAAGTTTTCATCCCATCTTGTGTTTTTGTTGTTTTTTTTGAACCAATTCAGGTTTGGATGCGAGTCCACCAGCCAGCACTCATGAGCTCACCATTCCTAACGATGTAAGGACGCTTTCTGAAAAAAATCCACTAATGTTCCTTTTGATTTACAACCTTTAGACATATTTATGCTAAACCTTTGCCTATTTGCGGTTCTCATCCTAATCTATTCAAAAATGGACCTGTCAGCTATTTGATGAAAAACTCCGTATTTAAGGTTAATTTTTGCTCATTGTGGAAGGCCACAAGATGGCGCCAAAATTTGGGCGAATAGGAAAGCAGTTATTGGTGACAAGGAAGTAATTTTGAAGTGATAAATTATCGACTGAGGTACTTGACATGCCAGAAGCAAGCAACGCCTTGCGTCATCGTCAGGTCCCTTGAAACTGTAGCGCCAATTTCAGCTGCCTGCTGTGATTCCAGCTCATAGGCTGCATCATCGGACGGCAAGGAACCAAAATCAACGAGATCCGGCAAATGTCGGGGGCTCAGATCAAAATCGCAAACGCCATCGAAGGCTCGTCCGAGCGGCAGATCACCATCACCGGGACGCCCGCTAACATCAGCCTGGCCCAGTATCTCATCAATGCCAGGTAAGCGAGCGCACCGCACTACTAGCGCAGACAAAGTTGAAAGGTCATGCAAGCCTGCAAAGACAGGGGGTGTCCGTAGTCCAACCTGGTGGACATTTGCAGCCCCGTATACATTTGCATTGGTCCGCCGTATAGAATTACCGTTGTTTTTGTCAAGCACCTTGTAGCTTCGTTTACAAAGGTGCTGCATAAAGTTATTATCATTTTTTTTATTATTATTATTATTATTGTTATTATTATGATTTCCTATAACTCCCAACGGCAGGTTCAGGGACGTGGCCGCAATGTGGAATGACCCGTCGGCAATGGCAACAACCTGAAGTGGCCTTCCTAAAACGGTGGCGGTGTTTTGCATCCAAACGCCACCCAAGCCCCCCAATTCCATCCCGCCTCAAATGTCAACGTATTAGCCCACGCGGATTAGCTTAACATCATTTGTTTGCATTGTCATATGAAGCCTGTCGGACACTTGTGTTTTAGACTATTTGAATTGCTGTTGTTTACATTGACAGTGTGGCACTAAAGGATGTTTTATATTGTGAAATGTAGTCATATTATTATTATTATTATTATTATTATTATTATTATTATTATTATCCTCATTTCATTGACTAAAGTAATCTTATTTGGAAAATTCAAATGGATGTTTGTTTGTTTCCATGCATTACATACTGTGCGACTTTTGAGTTTGTTTGTGATGGACTCATCAACTGTGTATGTTATGTTTTGTCATTAAAATGCAATTTAAGAGCAACCAAATCAAAAGCAAACTGGACTTTTAAAGTCACTCGTCTAATCCTCCCCAAGTGTCGGAAAACAAAACAATCCAAATAAACATTTTGTTTGTATTTAATTATGAAGTTGCAAATGTGTGAATTTCATCATTAATAAAAAAAAATAAAAAAAAATAGCTTCATACACCCCAAAAATATTTGGGTCGGTTTGATTAACAAAGATTTTCTTAAAATATTTTTACTGGATATACGGTGTATAAAACACCATCATAACTTGGAAAAAATCTTCGCATTGAATGTTTATGTCACCATCAGTCACGTGACCTCACGTGTGCAGATACTGTCGACCCCCTAGTGGTACTCCAGCACTTTTTATATCTACTGTAGTTTCCGTTGACCTCATTAAACAAATTATCACCCCATGCTATTGTACGTTTACCGGTACTGTCTTAAACAAGGGTGCGCGTCATTTATAGAATTTTACGGTACTTCTGTTGAGTTTTTTGGGGTGTTTTGAGCGTCTGCCCCAAAAATGTTGTACAATTGCCTGGTGAGCGTCTTTTTGAGGGATTTTATGTAACACGGATTTGTGACGGTGTCGCTGTTTAACCCTCATTATGTTGCAGGACAAATTGACCCAATTGAAAGTTAAACATTTACAAAAACAAGTCGTTTCTTGGCATGAAACTTCTTCTGATTGGCGTAATTGCAATGAATTTTTCTATTTGGGCAATTTTCCAATAATAGGGCTTTAATGCAAAATGGTTTATTTTAATTAAGTAAAGCGGGTCATTTTGACCCTGAACAAAAGAGCAGTGTTAATCCATCACTCCTAAAAAAAATTATAAAATTGCCAAAAGGGTTGAGTAAAATGAAAAAAATCAAAATCAAGCACATAACAAGCCGCTGTGATGTTATTTTCTCCTCCTTCTTCGTTCACACTTGTTTTCTGTTATTTGTTTTCTTTTGTACTGTTCTAGGTTGACATCCGAAGTCACCGGAATGGCCACACTCTAATTTCTCTTCATCTTCACATGACACACCTTGAGATATAGAGTCACTTGTACCTCCTTGATTTGCTCCTTTGTATTGGATTGTTTTGATATTTGCAGTCAGTGATGTCAACTTTTGCCGTCAATTCAGTATGAGATTATTGCAACCACTTTTTGATTTTGTCCTCAAATGTCACTTCCTTTTCGCACATCCTTGCTCAACAAGCATCGACAGCCGAGAGGTTTTATTCCGATTTTTCTGTTCTGGATTTGCAATAAACATCTCTTTTCTTTGCCCACATATTCGCGGAGCGATGCAACAAAACAAGCTGTGAACATGTTGGAGTGTTAAAATAACGGGGAAAAAAATGGCACCCTCATAATCCTCCTGTTATGTTGTTTCGTTGGGTACACCAAAAATGTTGATGGACCATATTTAGTTGTAAAAAAATTATTGCTAAAATGCTGCACGCACTTGAGAAAACTGCCTTTGTACCACTGAGAGAATTTAATCTGGTGTCAAAAAATGGAATTGCTGCTGAAAACAAGCGCCCTGTCATCAGTTTAAAAAAATAATAATAATAATTCCCTTAGTTAGTATTTGACAAGACGTTCGGGAATCAAATCAAATCGCTGGTGACGCAATAATTCTATGCAAGACTGACAGCAATTTTTTTCTTACTGGTTTCATTTAAACATATCAATTAGTGAATGGAAAATACAAACATATTAAACAAACATTGCTTCAAATCAAATCCATATTTGAAACTAATAAATGAGTCGCAATAGCCAGTAAAGGGATTGAGGTTATGTTCCTCCGGTTTCCTCCCACATTCCAAAAACATGCACAGCAGGTTGATTGAAATTTGTCTAAATTGTCCCTCGTTGTGATTGTGAGCGTGGATGGCCGTTCGTCTCTGCGTGGCGTGCGATTGGCTGGCAACCAGTTCGGGGGGGCGTACCCCGCCTACTGCCTGGAGCTAGCTGGGATAGGCTCCAGCACCCCTGCGACCCTCGTGAGGAATAATGGATGGATTTTCCTCTAATGTCGCATACTTAGATCGCGTTTGCTTGTCTATGCTTTTTTGGCGTTTAGATTTACAGCTGCCGTTTTTTTGTTTGTGATTTTACCGAGTTTGGGCCGATGTGCCCGTGTCTTTGTCATCGATTGAAGTATCTGATCAAATGTTCATCACACACATTTAGAGACGGCCTGATTCCGATCTAAGGATATCCGATTTGTTCCTCTTTATCGTTCATTGGTGCATACCCCCCCCCCCCCAAAAAAAAGAAATCAGAATTGCCACTTGAACCATGTGGTGTAAATCCAGTCTTACACGCCACAAAATTGTAGTCAGACGATTACTGTAGCAATGATGTCAAAGGGGCGTCTTTTTGCCATCGCAGCTTTGGCTCAGGTAATTTGTAGCGTATGTGTTGTAATTCACACCCCGATCCTGTAGGGGGCAGCATGTTAACTGAAAGTTTCTATCGTGATTTCATTTTTTTTCATTCTTCGAGTGCATTATGGAGAAGACTCCTCAATCAGCAGTCAATTTAAGCTTTGTGTATGATGGAATTAAATCAAATGAGATGTAGCAATACAAAAAAATGTCTCTCTTTCATTGATCGTGTTTGACTGACAGGTCTTGAATCATCACCTTGGTAACCTTTGTCCCTTTCCACCCAGTGCCATCAGGTCACAATCTCTGGGGCACATGTGGAATACGCATTCAATGGCTACTTTTCAGTCTACCTTCCCCAGTCGCCAACTCGACAATGTTTTGTAAAGGTCACGTTTGAAAGGTCAAGCCAACCTATGAAATGCACACACGCAGATGGTGTTACATTTTGGGACATCCCGGCCTCGGCATCGGGTGCGAGATGACAAAGCAACAAGTCTCAGGTACGAATTTGCTTTGAGTTGACCCAAACCCGACAGTGGCCGATATCTATTTTTTTTATCGATGGCTGAGGCTGGAAAGAATGAGGAGGAGGTTCGGTGGAATCGGGGCAACCGAGGATGTCCCCCAAATGTGCGCCTTACGCGGGTGCTCTTGATACAATTCGGAAAGATCTCAGTTGCCTTTGCTCGATACGTTTATGCTAATCATGCTACGTGCAAGTGAACAGGAGCGACAAACGTGTTGAGTGAAAACGTAGCGCGGCAGAAAAGCCGTTTGAGGAAATGTGTCATGTGATCATGTTTATTCCTATCTCTGTGGAGGTCTATTTATTGAGATTGACGTTGGACTGTTTTGTAAAAAGAAAATAAAGGTGGAGTCCCTTTATTCCCTTGACTTTGCTGCTCCTCTCAATTATTCTTGTGATGTTTAGGTGACATAAAAATGTTGAAAAGTGAAACGTTAGATTATGGACGCAAGACCGATGCTTATTACACCAAAAACATTTGTACAAAATAATTTTAGATCACAGGGAGCTCAGGACAGAAAATGTTTGAAGATGCATTCAAGGCCAATAGTTGTCAATGACACTGAATGCTAAAATAAGTAAATAACAAAAACAAGAATTCCATTACAAGAAATGAAACATGAATTGAATGCATTTTTCTCCTGATTGTCTCAACTAAACTTTGATTTAATACGTTTTTGAAAATAGGACTTCAAGCTTGGCTGTTTCAGCATGAGCGATATTTAAACATATAAAACTAAAGTGGCATTAAAAAATTGTTTAAAAAAATAAAACACAAGCATCTCTACACCCATTTACAGTAACTGTTTGTAAAAAATCATTTTAAATTAGCATTTAAACACATTTCAAAATATTTACTTTTTTTCCTTCAATAAACAAAGAATCACTCATTTACTCTTACCAGAGTTTTTTTTTTCTTGCAAGTAACTCTATTTGTGTTGCTGTAAATTAATCACCTTTTTTTTTTTTAAATGTCCACCATTTTCTTTTCTTTTTTTTCTTTTATTTTTATTTTTTTATTTAAAATAAATAAATAATAATAATAATAAAAAATAAAAAATAAAAATAAATGTCCACCATTTTCATTGTTAACAAGGAAAGTTTCTACAACTTTCTCTAAAGGCCTTCTTGCATTTTCAGGCTAAAAATAAATAAATATATTTTTAAACGTTTTTAAATGTTCATATTTAACAGTCCAATAAGTGCCGCCATTACTAATGGAAATGAGCTTTCCGTCACTTGTGGTGCGGCTGCGGTTGTCAGTGAGCGCGCGTGCACGAGAGACGTAGCGGCTTGCGGCATTGTTGGTAAATGAGCGTCGTGCAGGTCACCTTGCGCCGCTGCGCTCTTGTTGGATGGCTCCTCTTTCCTGCCTCCCTGATTGCATTTAGTCATAAATTGCCACATGATGGAAGAGGATGAGTGATTTCCTGATGTTTGGATGTCAGAGCCATAGTTGAAGTGCACAATCAGAAGATGATTGCAAGGCTCAAATGTGCAATGGCCGACATAAAACCGTCGCTCCGTCGTTTTTGTGACGCGCAATTCAGCAAGTCCAGTTGCCTCAATTTAACCTTTGACCTGGCTGTCAAACGATTAAAGATTTTTAACCAGATTAATCACAGCTTAGAATTATGATTAATTATGATTAATCGCTAAATTAAAATGACTTTTTTTATCAATATTTATTGCCCGCGAAATTTGACCAGCAACTGTTACGTGTTAATTATTTACTACTACTCTTTTTCTAATTTGTTAATCACTTGCATAATTAAAAATGGAAATAAATGACCCCGATAGTTTGACATGAACAAACATTTCTTAAAAGCTTGACTTTAATGCATGTAGCTATGTTTATTGCTCAAACACAACCACTGCTACCTTTAACGGAACCATCCACTGTCAGCTGAAGGATCATCCACGGTCAAAATGAATCGTGTGATTAATCTGCTAATACAGGATTCATGTGATTTGACGTTTGCATATTTATTGATATTGTGACAAAGTTAAAAAAAAAAAAAAAAAACATTGCAGATTATGCTATTTGGCTTTGCAATAATTTTGTGGTCAACCTATTGCACCAAACTGTTCTAATTACAAAAAAATATATAACATTCCGTTCCGTTCCGTCTTCAATTCCGCTTATCCGGGGTCGGGTCGCGGGGGCAGCAGCTTTAGCAGGGAAGCCCAGACTTCCCTCTCCCCAGCCACTTCAGCCAGCTCCTCCGATGGGATCCCAAGGCGTTCCCAAGCCAGCCGTGAGACGTAGTCTCTCCAGCGTGTCCTGGGTCGTCCCCGGGGCCTCCTGCCGGTAGGACATGCCCGGAACACCTCCCCAGAGAGGCACCCAGGAGGCATCCGAACCAGATGCCCCAGCCACCTCAACTGGTTCCTCTCAACAAATATATAACATTAAGCATTTTAAATTTGCAACTAAATATAAAACATTTAGTGACAAATTATTGCATTTTTTTTTGGAAGAACAAATATCCCTAATGGATAAATATTTCAGTTTTGTGGCCAGCTAATTTCCCAGACACACATATTATTTTTTGTCACCTGTACTGTTTTAATGGCTACATGTTGCATGTGACATTTCAAATGCAGCTTTCGGTGACCAAATATAGTGTGATAAACTGTCATCGTTTTCAACAAGTTTCAAGATTTACAAAAAGAAAAAAGAAAAAAAAAAGCTACTTCAAGTAAAGAGAGCGAGGCGTTATTAGGGTGGCACATTTCTACTTCCTCGCCTCATTACAGAGATTAATAACTGACATTGTTTTCAGGTCAAGGTTAACTGTGAAGTATCACGCCTTCTTTTATAATGGCTGCATGAATGATGACGAGACGGTCAGACATACTGTATTGATTGCTCATTTATGCGAGAATATCGATGGCTTTAAATTGGAACATTGTAAGTGATTTCTCTTGACAACATGTTCCTGTTTCAGGATCAGGGTTGGACACAGCGCTCCAATTTTGCATCCATTACGCCAGTTGGAAGGATTGTAACGAATGAACACATTTTTACATTAGTTAGCGACATAGTCAGAGGTGGCAAATCCAGGTCCAAACAGTAAAAACCCTGCCACAGTTTGGCTTTAGCCCCACGTGCTAGCTAGCGAGCTCCCTAGCTAGCTCCCCGGGTGCTTGGTTACCTGCTCGGGAGCTAGCTAGTGATGAGTTATTAACATTGTTTTTCAGTTTCAATTTATATTTTAGCCGTTTTGGATTTAGTTATAGCAGTATGGCTCAATGAATAGAATTGTATTATCTGTCTCACTCTCAGAAGAAGGGCAACGGGTTTTTACATTTGCTATCTTGAAGGAGTCTAGGACCGGTCTCAGCCGGTCGGAAGGGAGGCACAGGCTGATTATTAATTTTCTCTAATCTGATTTATACCTATGGGAACTTGCTGATGGGAACAGAAGGGGGGATTTTCTTGTATTCACTGAGTTGTAAACAAATGTACTGTGGGCTGATGGGAGGAGACTTTTCGTATTCACCCACTTTTCAATAAATAATGATGTGCCGGGGTAGAACGGACACACAATCTGATAGAACACGCTATGAGTGTCGTCAATTGTTGTCATCAGAAGCTTCTGTTTTAATGATACCTTTGCAAAGGGACTTCTTCACCAGAATCTCACCATTCAGTTAATTGAACACGCAAAGAGTACAATACTTAATATTGTCTACTCTAACACTAGCTAGCTAGCTAGCACAAGGGGCTAAAGGCAAACTGTGACAGGGTTTTTACTTTCTGGGCCTGAATTTGCCACCTTTGGACATACTGTAGTCAATTTTGTTCTGGAAGGTTCTCCCAAGCCGTCTAGTTGACGATCGCAAGCTTATTGAATTGAAGTGTTGTCTTTCTCGCGTTTGCCTGGTAAGCAGTCCAGTTTGACCTCTCGCCTAACCAAAGTCAGCTGCCATTGTCTGCAGCTGCCCCGCCGCCTTAATGAGGACGGATAAAGATTTTGCCGAGGATGCGGTTGGCAGGTTTCAGCTCCGAGGCATTAGCAGCTATTTGTAGTTATACGTAGCACAGCTGTGCGCGTCTACATAGGGAAGCATTTCTTCTTGCTTTTTTGCTGGATATTTGATCTGTGCCAACCCCCGGCGGGAAACAGCTGGCCCTTCGGATGCTGGAGAGCATTCAACGCTGGGCAAGTAACAAATATTGCCTTTAAAAGGCTTACTTTAGTTCATTATCATGATGTCCGCTTCTTAGAGTGACCCTACAAAAATATGCTGGAAGCTAGAATTCTTAAGGATAGTTGTTTCCACAGAAACATAAATATTTTTTATTTTTTTAATTTTTATTTTAAAAAGAGCAATGATGATGACATTACCGAATGGACATTACTGAGCTCTTAAAAAATAGAAGGAAAATAAAAAAATAAAAAAAATAAAAAATAAACAAATATACAGAACAGCAAACCACGACTGGTATAACGTCGATGCTAAGTGGAAAATGAACAAGTCAAAATGTGAGCGGGCCACAATTTATATTTCAGACCCTTAGGACTAGTTTTGACGCCTTAGAGTTTGTGTCCATGGCAACGGGAAGTTGGCTTCCACCAGTGGAGGTTATCCCAATAATTGACTTGAGCCCTCCAAATGGTTGTCCATAATCCACATGTGAACAACCAGACATTCATTTGTCTTCATGGAGCGAAAGTCCCGATCCCAGGGTACATAAAGACATCCATCCATCCATCCATTTTCTGTACCGCTTGTCCTCACAAGGGTCGCGGGGGTTGCTGGAGCCTATCCCAGCTGGCTTTGGGCAGTAGGCGGGGTACACCCTGAACTGGTTGCCAGCCAATTAAAAACAACTATACATAAAGACAACTATTGTCAATTTAGAGTCTTCAATCAAGCTTTGAGGCAATCCACGCGAGCTGCTGGGAGACCACATCAACTCCACCAAGAGATTGGAAGAGCGACCGGTCACGCATCCCGACCTCCAGTTTGGCCATTTGGTGGGCATCGAGGCGCCAATATGTTGATGCGGCGTGCCGGTTATCCATCAGTGGATGAGCTCCACTTGGCTCTCCATTCGAGGCGGATGAATGCGTTTGGCAACATTATTCGGCGTCCCGGGGGGCCATTACGGGCAGGGACCAGTCGAACGTGTTCTCAAACTGTGCATAATGTAAATAAATGGGGCTCATTAGAAACTCTTCACGAGGATGTTAATCACGTGACGAATGTGGAACAACAGCAGCTTATTTCAAATGACAAGCCTCATAAATGTGACAGTCCGTAGTACAAAAAAAAAAACAACATCCTTCCACTGTGGCTGAATTAATCTCAATAAATGAATACGATGACGCGCCGCGCGCTGATGGCCGCGGAGACGCAACCTTCCAACCTTTCGTCGGTCGCCTTGAAAACGACTGAAGATCAACTGGCCCGCGTCGCTGACACAAAAGCTCGCCGGATGTCTTTGGCAACAAATGCGGAAGGATTTGCGACGCTCCGGCAACAGATGCGCTCCATTTCTCCGACCTTGGCTCGCTTCGATCCGGCTGTGGAAGGCCATGTAGCCAAAGTCATGACACCCGCCCACCACACCTCGCCCAACAAAGACTGAACTACCTGGAGATTTTTTTTTTTCCCGTGAGATAAAACAATCTCAGCAGTTTTATCGAGAGAGAAAATTGCCACCTCCAGTGGCATGTGGGGATTTTGCCATTCGACTTGAAATATATATATATTTTTTTTTTAATGAATCATTTTGAATTTCGTCTGTTGGTGTCTGCTTTAGTCTGGCTCACAGGTGATAGATTATTGATTATTATATTATATATTGACATTTTGCTGGTCTGCCATTCGTCTTCCGTCATCGTCAATCCGTCATTTTTTCAAGCCGAACCAAACCGTAATCGACAGTCCTCAACATGCCCGAAAAATAAGCAAAATTATGATTTTTTTTTTAAAGGTGACCACTAAAAATGTGATAAAAGCAATTAAAATTGCAAGCAATACTTGCAGCTTTAATGTCATTTAAAATGGGCTATCACTTGTTTGTGATGTTAAGATCTTCATTTATTAAATTTCCCTTTTTAAATTCTCACGGTCGAATAGCATTTCTAAAGAATCTATCGTAAGCAAAATATATATATATATATATATATTTTTTTTTCTTATTTTGTTTTCACTCACATTTCATTTTTATGCATGTGGCAGCCAGTATAGCAATTTTGGACATTGTCATATGCTGCATCTTGCAGGGAAAAGTTGTATCCCATAAAAAAGGCATTCCAAAAAGCCAGAAATAAATTTTTCAATCAAAAAATGTAAATAAAATAAATAAATAAATAAAATGTTTCCAGCGACGGTGCGCTCCATTTACTGAGCCAGACATCCTCGACTGAGTATTTTGTATGCACCTTATATCCATTCTCTTGGCACAAATTGGCATTTTGTGACCACAAATTAGCATTTTGTGCACATCTTATATATTAGGGCCAGAATTGAATCTTTCCCCCAGACATGTCAAATCAATTCCAATAGCCAATCCATTAGTGAACAATACTGAGTACTTCCAAGTGGAGCGCAGTCAGGTTGAGACAGGAAAAAAGCGCTCCGCTCCTGGAACAATGGCAGCCGCGGCCTACTTCTCAAACCCAGGGGAAAGTGCAAATGGAATTGAAGAGGGTCAGTGAAAACGCATTTTCCCTAATGCAAATGACGAGGCCTGTTCAAATAAAACCAGGCCACAACATTAGGCACACCTGCATCATTCAAAAAGCCCAGCTCTCGAGAATGCAGATTTTTGGGCGACAGTTTCATAGCGATGAAGTGAACGAATAGAAAACCAAATCGCTCACCAGGTTGTTGTTTTTGACAGATGGCAGCATATCAGCTTTTTTTTTTTGCAGAGTTTTGCTCATTTCTTTCTTTAAAGAAATGATGTAAAAGGGTTGGCAATATGTCTTAGCAGTTTCACTAATTCTTATATGTGACCCACGAAGGCTGAAGGTGTCGCCAGGTAAAAATGTGTCAAAAGTGTCTAAAAGTCTCTTTTAATTTCCCAACAGCCCAAAAGTTTCAATTGTAATTTGAAGCGTATGAAAATAAGTGACGAATAGCAAGTATGTATTTTTAGCCGTCTTGTAGCTAACACGTCTTAAGAACCTGCCTCGAAAATAAGCTCGTCTCTAACCTCATTTCACAAATGATTGATATAAAAGCACATACCAACCAATAGAATGAAAGTTGAAAAGACACCTCCAGCACAAAATCAATCATATATATATGAACGTGACAGTTTTTCCGTACGTTGTTTTGGCAGGTACCTGCCGTGTACACATAATTGATCCACAACATCGATGAAACGAGTCATGTGATTAGATGAATCAATAGTCAGCATGCGGAGTTGAAGAGGACACGGTCTCGACTTGGTGAATCGATTTCAACCGGACCGAAGGAATCGTTTTGATGACATCTTAAGATATCTGAATGGAGTCGCGTTGTACTTTTTTTTTTTTTTTTTTTTTTAATGATTTAGGACACTTCCCAGGTGTCCGAATAAGATAAGAATAAAGAATCGCAGCGCATTTGACATACACTTGTCACACACTTTGGTAACCATGACAACGGCTGGCACAGTTAGGGCATTTCAGCGACATCAGGGCTACTTTTAGCAAAGGTGGTTCTATATTAAGCGACATTTCCGGAAGCCATTTTTCAAAATGAGCAACTTAGCAATGAATCGAGTGAATCTCTGTGCCGTTGAGAGACTCCGAGACTCCCTCAAGAGCAGGAGATATTCGGCCCTCCTCGTCTAGGCTGCAAATGAATTCCACTAACCATGCGACAGCCCCAAAAATGAGTGCCCTTAATGATTTGATTGAATTTTCACTCCTGGCGGCAGCACTTCATCACCAAGCTTGCCCAATTGCACTTTGTCAATTGGTCGAGTGGACAACAGGTGCTAATGCTAATCTGTGCTAGCACTGCAGCGCTGTTGACATTTTTAGTTTGCCAATGAGCTGATTAGTTACAAGTTGCAAGAGTTTGAAAAACGTGCAAGGCTGAGTTTTACATTTGATTTGATTTGATTTTGACAGAAAATAGGTTTTGTATGTGTGACATTGTTGGAAAGGTTGAAAATTGTGCTGACACAATTTTCTGAATGAATGAATGAATGAATGAATGAATGAATGAATGAATTCCATTAACCATGCGACAGCCCCAAAAATGAGTGCCCTTAATGATTTGATTGCATTTTCACTCCTGGCGGCAGCACTTCATCACCAAGCTGCCCAATTGCACTTTGTCAATTGGTCGAGTGGACAACAGGTGCTAATGCTAATCTGTGCTAGCACTGCAGCGCTGTTGACATTTTTAGTTTGCCAATGAGCTGAATAGTTACAAGTTGCAAGAGTTTGAAAAACGTGCAAGGCTGAGTTTTACATTTGATTTGATTTGATTTTGACAGAAAATAGGTTTTGTATGTGTGAAATTGTTGCAAAGGTTGAAAATTGTGCTGACACAATTTGTCACGATTCAGAAGAACAAAGTTCCAGTAAAGCTCAGACGACAAAAGACTGACTCCGTTGTTTTTAATTTTACACTTGATGGGTGGCAGGAACTCCAGAGACCCGACTATTTGCAGACAAGACATTAAAATTTTTAACATTTTTTAGAGTAAATCCATCCGAACTTCACACTTTTTTTTTTTTACACCACATTTCATATTTATATACGCAAATGCTTACTTGACTTGATCGTTTGCTGATTCACTTCCAGGCGGAAACATTGGATCGGTTCATTCGGCGTCAAGACCCCGAGGAATGGATGTGGCGGCCGGCCAGGTGGGGAGGGGGGTTGGGCGAGGGAGGGGGTGATGGAAGGAGGGAGGGAGGGAGGGACACACGCTCCTCTCCATCCGGACGGAGCCGCACACGCCCGTGAGACGTTCGGCGGCTCCACCTGGAACGACGAGCATCCTCTTCCTCCTCCTCCTCCTCCTCTTGTTGGTCATCTTTTTCGAGCTCCTCGCTGGAAAACAAAGCATCTCCAAGAGACGGGATTACTCGCACCACTTCCAATACGTGAAATCTGCCTTGTGAAATGCTGTTTTTGAGGCGAGTGTACTTTTGCAACAAACAAAAAAAAATTTTTTTTTGCAGAGGATATGCTTTGATCAACTTCTTGTCGCAGCCTCATTAGACGCGGATATATTCAAGTAGCTTTTTTAATTCTTAAAGGAAGAATAATGTCCAAATTGTAAGTATACCTTTGCAGTACTTATGAATCATTTTCGCATGTACTAGTATTTTCATTCAGTGCGGACAAACCACATGAGGTGCTATCTTTCCATCTATATGGTTTTAATGATGTGGTCATGTCACAACCTCCCTGCAGTGTGTTTAAAAGGTGCGTGTGTGTGCGTGTGAGTCACATTTTGTATCCCGCTGAGTTGAGAAGAATACAAACGATGATGAGCTTATTTACGACCACACGCGTGTGCGCCTGTCGCCGTGGCTCCTCCACCAAGGCAAGAAAGACGTGCTTACATGTGGGAAAAGAAATATTTTACGGGGTGGTCTGACCTCCAGCGCAGTGAGGGGTTCATTTGTGCGAGCAATTAAGCCCCACCAGAGGGTGCGCAGACCCAAAGTGATCTGGAGCAATTTTTAGAAACGCGCTGGCTGCTCTTCTAATGAGTCTGCCAGCCGTACATGAGGAAATGGTGTCCATATTTTTTTGTGCAGTGGGGTCAAGTGACGGCAGCTTGTGGATTTGCAAAAATGATTTGCAATCAATTATTACTATATTGTTTTATTTTTTAACATGAAATGATGGTGGCATATCATTATTTATGGGAGACCGGGGCATGTTGTCACATGGGTAAGTTGTCACATGGGTAAGTTGTCACATTGCAATTAAGTGGAATGCTAGTTTTCTTCCTCTATTCACATGTATGCACATTGTGAACTGACCTTGACTGAGTGCCAATTCACTATTTTGCACAACCCAAAGTAAAAAAAGAAGAAGTTATTTTAATTTTAAAACAAGCTTCTTTCGGATAAACATCCGAGCAGTGACACGTGGACTTGTTATCATACCTCAATCGTTGTTCTGTTTTAAGCTAACTTTAAACTAGAGCTAGCATTCGCCAACGTAGTCGTTTGGGGAAACGTGTCTCAGTCGTTTTTTTTTGGGGGGGGGGGGGGTAAGTTGTCACATATGCAAAGAATAAACCGATGAAAAATGGCAACTCGATTTACATGAATTGCCAATCAGATGATAAATCTGAACCATAAGGACATTTGATGGTCAGGTTTTGTATGAGTGTTTATAAATGGAAGTGTCATGATGAACTAAAGCTTTCTTTTTTTTGTAATTCAATTTAATTCGAGGTTGTTGTTTTTTTTGGTTTAAGAAAGGTAAAGCGGGAAAATAATCTGAATTGAGTAAATGAGCAAAAGTCATGATGGCTCGCTCGCCGACATATTTTCAGAAAATAAGCAAAGGACCCCAAATTGACTTGCTTGTGTAATTTTGCTGTTTGTTCACAAGCAATTACAAAGTCCATTTTCCATCATTTGCTTACATCAAAGGATAACGAAGGGGATTTGTTGTTTGTTGTCTGACTACCAAAGACGGTAATTAAGATTGACTGCTTCACTGCAGGGTTCTTGCATGAAGGGAATCATTTCACGTTTCAACACAAGGATGCTTTTTCGCAATTACATAAAAGAATCCTGCCTCTGAGCCATGAACATAAAAACGAAATTTGTTCCAATGAGATGGATTTCTCCTAATAATCACATGAGACGTCGCGTTGACTCATTTGCGGCGAATAGAGGACCATTTGCCGTTTGCATTCATAAAATGGAATTATCCATACGACGTTTAGATAAATAGGAAACATTATGCATAAAGTGCAATATCAATCAATCAGACTTTATT
This sequence comes from Leptonotus elevatus, assembly GCF_054856555.1. NCBI lineage: Eukaryota > Metazoa > Chordata > Actinopteri > Syngnathiformes > Syngnathidae > Leptonotus > Leptonotus elevatus. Next base: position 22,237,431 of record NC_141250.1, read on the forward strand.
TATAGAGCGCCTTTCATACAATAAAATGCAACTCAAGGTGCTGAACAAGGAAAACATCCATAATACAATAAAAAGAACACCCCCCCCCCCCCCACACACACACACACACACATACCCCACCAAAAAATAAAATAAAAAATAAAATAAAAAAATCAATTAAAACATTTGAATTCAGTCTTTAAAACAAAATAAATGAAAGGGGACAGAAAGAAGTAAAAACGTCATTAAAAAAAATCAACAGAATTATTTGCAACAAATCTATAAAATAATTCAATAGCATATCCTTATGCTATATATTTTTTTTTATGCTATACATTTTTTTCTCCAGTAATTGTGCTTTTATACATTTTTTTAAAATACAGATAGACTGAGAAGATTTTGTTTTACAATCCAGATTGTTTCACAAACTGACACCTTGAGTTGAAAATACATCGTTCTTTTTGTTTTGTTCTATATTTAGGTTTGGAAAAAAAATTCTCCTCTTAATTTGTACTCACTTTCCCTTTTTTTTTTACATTTGATTTGTATATTGACTGGTACAATTTCATGATGGGCTTTATACGTTATTCTAAGGCGGTTAAACTCCATACATTTTTTCAATTAGGAAGTTTCTAGTTGTATTAATAATGGATTAGTGAAAACGACACGAATAGCACATTTTGGTAGAAAAACTAAAACTAAATTAATTAAACAAAATAAATAAATAAAAATAAATACATGGCGGGGCACAGAGAAATGTGACGTGAGAGGAAAAGGCACCCAGGAAACACTGGAGCTAAAAAATAAAAGACAACAAAATAAAAACATTTAAAGGCTAAAAGAAAACAGAATAAAAGGTAAAAATAAAGCTAAAAGACAATATGATAAAATAAACTAGGAATGAAGAAAATAAATAAAAGGGGTTAAAAAGATCATTTAAATGCCGATATTGTGATCATGTCGATATTTAAAAACCGACTCATGGTAATGATCCGTATTGTTTTTGCCTGCAAAAAATATAATGTCTTTGTTTTTCTTTTTCTTTTTCTTTCGCAGCGACGGGAGCTCTGATGATTCCGACTTTGCCGGGCCAAGACTCTCGCACGCTCCATCTCGAATAATATCACCGATTCTTCCTTGGATATTCCACATCATATTCGGATGAGCTTTTCTAAAAGACGATGTGAGAAAAAAGGCCGGCTTCCATAAATCCATATTTTTACTGCTCTGACGCTTCGTTCATTGCCGATGAATTGCAAAACCGGCTGAAAGGATGAGCGCTTTGACCCGAGAGGATTTTTGAGGGATGAACATGCCGGCGCCGTTGCGTCCTCGTGCGGCCAGCAAATCTGAAAAACGCCCGACAGCCGCGCGGGCTCTGCTCTTCGGAATGCTTTTGGCAAGCGCCTCGTCTTGTCCCAGCGGTTGCCACTGTACGGAAAAGAGCGGCATGACGGCGGTCCAATGCGCGTCTCGCAACTTGGCGCGGATCCCGCCGGACCTGCCGAGAGATACCGTGGCCCTGATCCTGGCGTCCAATCATATCACCGAGATCCCTAACCACGCCTTCCGAGAGCTCAACTACCTCCGGGAGTTGGACCTGTCCAACAACGACATCGAGACGGTAGACGCGGCGGCGTTCCACGGCCTCGCCGGCAGCCTCCTGGTTCTGGATCTGGCCAGCAATCGTATCCAAAGCGTGCCCAAGGAGGCGTTCGCTCACCTGCGAGCCAAAATCAACCTCTCCAACAACCCGTGGCACTGCGAGTGCGCGCTGCAGGAGGTTCTGCGGGAGCTGAGGCTGGACCCGGAGTCGGTGAAGGACGTGCTGTGCCACACGGCCGTGCAGGAGGAATACGCCGGCAGGTCGCTCATCCAAGTTCTGGACTCCGGGATCAATTTCTGCAACTTTCACCGCAAGACGACCGACGTGGCCATGTTCGTCACCATGTTTGGTTGGTTCGGCATGGTGATCGGCTACGTCATCTACTACGTCAGGCACAACCAGGAGGATGCCAGGAGGCACCTGGAGTACCTCAAGTCCTTGCCCAGTAGCGCTCAGATGGCAAAAGATTTGGACACCATCAGCACCGTCCTCTAGCAGGACACCGGCCGTTTAGGGTTTCAGCGTTTGCCGATTATTGTTCTTCTTTGGTACCGTTTCTCGGATCCGAATTGAATTTCTCGTGTGTGTGTATCGACTTGTGAGGGATGTAAGAATTTGGAGAAAGAAAATGCTGTCGTGATGATGTTCTGATATTTGTACAATTTATTTTGAGGAATGTATTTGCTGTTTTGAAAACTTCAATTCTAAGCAACTGAGGAAAAAACTGTCAAATGGCTGAATATGTTTACATTTTGATGAAATGGTCACCTCCGTTCACAAACATGGTCTTTTTTTCTTTTTTTTCTAATAGGTTTTCTGGTGAGCTAACAAATACACGCACGTACGCACGCACGCACGCACGCACGCACGCACATACACATACACATACTCACCCACACACACACAAAAATATATATATATATATATAAAAAAAAAAAAAAAAAAAGAGCAATGATGATGACATTTCCGAATGAACAATACTGAGCTCTTAATAAAAATTAAAAAAATAATAATAAAAATAAAATAAAAATTAAAAAAAACATGGTCTTATGACAATTACAGGAGATCCTCGGTTTAGGTTCAGCATTCCGTTCCGACCCTACGACGACAAACGAATTTTTTACGCAAGTTGGAACCAGCGGTGGTAAAGTCTTTATTTTCGGTAAATACAACAAAAGCAAAAAAAAATAAAAAATTGCAACCGAAACAAAGTAAACAATGTATTCTGAAAGCAGCAATGAACGATTCATCATTCAAAGCAGGGTTCCACATTTTGTCAGCCCTTTTGCGGTATTTTCACTCTAAGTATCAAATCTACCAACAAAGCGTAGACTTTCTTCTTTCACCAGAAAAAAGTTTGTTCCAGCTTTTTTGATACTTTAGTAACAGTAGAACATTGGTTGCGTTCACCCAAAAAAAAAAGCAGTTTTTCTGACCAAAAAGTGGAGAAATTCGCTTTTTGTGAAAAAGAACCATGTCAAGCAAAACAATGAGTTTGTTGCTAATATTGCACGTCAAACTATTAGACAACAAAAACTAAATTGACAGCAAAATATTTGTGTCATCTTTTCTCACGATTGTGACCATTTCGACGGAGCTACTGCGACTGTTCATGCCATAAATGTACATACTTTGTTGGAGTGTCAGGTGGCAAAACTTGCCGTGTTGCTATTTCGAGCTGACATTCTCCGCCAAAATCCAAATTCAAATCCAAAGCGGTACGATCCAGATGGTTCCGTTCGTCGTTACCGTGGTTTACAAATCTGAATTTCGTGGGCAAGCGGCGTCGGTAAACGGTCTCATTCCAGTCAAAGAATGCGAACCAAAAGGCCACAAACGTCTCAAATCTTCGAAAACCAACGAATTTGATCCAAAATGGCCGACTTGCTTTAGGCATGTTGAGCAATGAGCAATTCTCAGCGCATTCAGCAAAGATTAGAGGCAGCGGGATTCAATGATTGTGTGTGTGTGTGTGCGGGTGCGGGTGCGGGTGCGTGTGTGTGTGTGTGCGTGTGTGGGTGCGTGTGTGTGTGTGTGCGTGCGTGCATGCGTGTGCGAGTGCGTGTGCGTGGGTGTGGGTGTGCGTGTGGGTGTGTGTGTGGGGGGGGGGGGGGTGTGCGAGTGCGTGTGTGTGGGTGTGGGTGTGGGTGTGGGTGTGCGTGCGTGCGGGTGCGTGTGTGTGTGTGTGTGTGGGGGTGTGTGTGTGTGTGAGTGGGTGTGTGTGGGTGTGGGTGTGGGTGTGCGTGCGTGCGGGTGCGTGTGTGTGTGTGTGTGTGGGTGTGTGTGGGTGTGGGTGTGCGTGCGTGCGTGTGCGTGTGTGCGTGTGCGTGTGCGTGTGCGAGTGCGTGTGCGTGTGGGTGTGCGTGTGTGTGTGTGTGTGTGTGTGTGTGTGTGTGTGTGTGTGTGTGTGTGTGTGTGTGTGTGTGTGTGTGTGTGTGTGTGTGTGTGTGTGTGTGTGTGTGCGTGCGTGTGCGTGTGCGTGTGTGTGTGTGGGGGGGTGTGTGTGTGTGAGGTCCACCTCAGTACATAAATCTTTAAAGCACACAATCGGCCACTTAACGAGCGTCGCTCTCCGACTCGATTACCCGCGCGTTTTGCTTTTACTGTGATGTGAATACAGAGTTATTTTCTCGGCCCTCGTGTGGATTTAGCTTTTATTGCGATGCTTTGTCTGCGCGCCGGCCTTCGGCGCTGGGGGGGGGTCCGTTGGGGTTTGGGCCGGCCGGGCCAGCGTACACACATCGTATTGATGTGGTTCTGGAAATGAGCCGCCACCGTCTGCCGCTGCCTTGGCAGTAAATTGGCGGTTTGTGCGTTGTCGATATGCTGCACACGCTGTGCTTGTAATGAAAGCGTTGCATTTGAATGTTGGATTTCAGAAAAAAAAAAAAAAATGAAAGCTGGATGTAGCAATGTCGTAATTAAGTTCATCAACAATCAACTTCAATCGAGCAAACTCTTTTCTATGGTGTGAAATCGGACACATGATGCATTTCAAGATAGTCCGTTCCCTTCTGATCCAGATTGAGACAATCACAATTTTCGATACTTTGCATTGGTGGGTGCGGCACGGTAGGAAAAAGGTTACCCTTCCTGTTCTGAGGTCCGGGGTTCAAATCTCGTCTTCGGCCTTCCCCGTGTGGAATTGTCATGTTTTTCTTTACAAAAAACAAGCAATTTAGTTTCATTTAAGATGCTAAATTGCCTCCGGGTGCGAATGTGAGCGCGAATGCTTGACGGGCTCGCAAACAGTTTGGAGTGTATCCTGCTGCCTTTTTGCGCCAAATCAGCTCACAGGTCAGAAATGTTGGGCTGCTCCTGATTTAAGCACAATAGCGATCCATCTTGTTGTTGTTTTGATGCGAGATCAACATGTAGTTCAGAAGAAAAGGGTCGCTCCATGACAAGTCATCCCGTGGGTTTAACCAAGCAGATTTTGATTGGAATGAAACTTGGTTTAAAAAAATTTTTTTTTTTAAGTTTAATTATCAAGGTAGCCCCCCCCCCCCCCCCCTGCCTCTTTTGTGTCATAACTTGAAAACTCCGCCCCTTCACTCCAATTGACCCCAAATCTGAGATTTAGTGTACACCAAGTTTCATTCAAATCCAAATCTGCTTGGTAAAAAAAAATTGGGGGGGGGGGGGTCGGGGGGTGATTTGTCATGGAACGAGCCGATATTCAGATAGAATTGTGTGGTTTATTTTTCTCTGCTGTTGTACAAACTTTTGCAACACAGAGATCATCACTTGATAAATATGAATATGAATTTGACGGTGGTAGCGTATTTCTGTGAAAGTCGTCTTGTACTACGTCTTCGTTGCCGATTGCCGGCGAAAGACGAGAGAGAAATAAAGCATGCTGACTCCACGGTGGCGCAACACGCTTTCATTCAACTCAAATGTATTTGCCATTGATTATCTGTCGGCGCACGGCAACAACGAGAGTCCGCTCTGTTGACTTCATATTTCGAGGCAAATCAAATGTAACAATTAATAACTACTAATCGTGTAACTACTCTTGCCTATCGTCAGGCAAGACCGCGCGTCTCCGGCTTCTCAAAAGCAAACACAGATCAGGCAGGGCGGATGATGAATTCAATTAAAAACTCTTGTATGCATTTTTTTATATTCAGCAGCAAAGAATGCAGAAGTCATCGCTCTTGCCTTTGTTGTTGTTAAAAAAACGGAAAATGGTCCTTTTTGAAACCGCTAATCTCATTTTTGGCTGCCATTCAAAACATGTGATGGTTTTTCTCATCTCGTTGAGAGCTTCGTGTTTCTGTGATGGAATTGAAAAGGGCTCTATTCATTTTGTCTAATTGTCTCATTTGTCATTTGGATTTCAGTGAACATTGTACTAGTGTTTGTCAATAAAGCGTTTTCCCCCCCCCAAGACAAATCGAACCCTGTTGCTTTTTTTTTTTTTAGGGTGGAAAAGTATTTGCATGCTCCACTGCATACCCTCTTCATTGGTTGTATTTCCATTTCTATGAGATAATTCTGTTGGAAAACGGGATTTACCAAATATCGGTTGTATCGTCACCGGCGAGCGGCGTCGTGCCGTCCAAAGATAAAGGTCCCAATGTTGTGGAATCAGTCTTGGGAACGATGACGCCAAGGTGAACTTTTGTCACAATGATGAAAAGTGCATTTGACATCATATGCCAAGGGCATGTTTGGCCCGGTGGAACATTCCTCAATGGCCAAGTCGGTGGCGTGATCTCATTCTTTTGTCGTGTAAATAATGCCACTTTTTTGGAGGGCATTCCTCTTAAAATCGATGCACTGTTAAAATAAAGAAATCAATCATCTGTGTCAGAAAGTGACAGGCAGTCGAGTGAAGCAAATCCGATTTTCGGTGGAGCTAAAAAGCAGATGACCTCAGAGCAATATTTGGTAAATGGATTTTTTAAATGAGGGGTGTGTTATCTTGGCTTTTTGTGTGGCGAGATCAAAGTACAATCCCAATTTCTACAAAAGGCATTTCATTCTTTACTGATCCAAAAAATAGAAAAATTTTCAATTGTTACACAAAATGTGAGTTTATATTAAATGATTACATTTTAGTGTTTAGTCTGCGATTGGCTGGCAACCAGTTCAGGGTGTCCCCCGCCTACTGCCCGAAGCCAGCTGGGATAGGCTCCAGCAACCCCCGCGACCCTTGTGAGGACAAGCGGTACAGAAAATGGATGGATGGATGGATGATTACATTTTAGGCCAGCTAACATGCTAATGCGGCAGCTACAGCAGAGTGATCAGATTGTCAAAATATAAACCCGGGACACGACAATTTCACAGAGAATCAATGAGTTGAGTCGAGACTGTAACTTTGTATTTGCTTAAAATGCTATTGAATAAAACCTTGTATTGGCGCCAGAGTGCGACAAAAGTAGTGTAGTTTGGAAAAAAGAGAATTTATATTGAATACGTATCATGTTCTGATAGGAAAGAAATTCTTTTTTTTTTTTTTTTTTTTTTTTTAAATTTAAGAGCTCAGTATTGTTCATTCGGAAATGTCATCATCATTGCTCTTTTATTATTATTTTTTTTAATTCTGTTGTTCAAAATGTCCGTTTGTGCCAGGAGGCGCATAACACGAGGGGCTGTCTGCAAATACTCGATTTCCCAAATTCCGGCCTCCCCTCAAGGCAACCGGCTTTTTATTTAGCCAGATGATATTGCATCATTACACTTTGGACACAAGAATGTATCTTCCCACCGTCCAAGTATTTCACCCGGTGGTCTTTTTGAGACTTGTCGGTTGGGACTGACTTGATTGTCGCCGCCGTTGAAACAGCTTCGGATATTAACTTTACAACTGCGGCTTTTATTGTGCCGGTAAAATAAGACCAATACAGAGATTGTAAAGCTACTTTGGTGTTAAACATCCATCATTTATCATCCATTCACATCTATTTTCCAAAGCAGTTGACCACATTTGTGTCCCTGTGTGGACTGGAAGCTATCACAGCTGACTTTGGGAAAGAAAGCAGGGAGGGGGTGGGGGGGGGGGGGGTACGCCCGTCAATCAGCGGGGCAACTTTATCCCGTTCACTTCCGTTGCAGCTTGAAAGACACCTTTGAGTTCAGTACTTTTGCGATGCTGTCCGTTTGCCTTTTGGGAGCTGTTTTGCTCTTGGCAGGCGTTTGGGTTTTAACGGAACGGCACATTTTCTTGCAAGTCACAGCAGATTGCAGCTGCGGAAATAAGATCAGGTAACACAAAACTCAACTTATGAAGTCTGAGTGTGTCTGGGCTGAATCAATATCTCGGCAAAAAAAAAAAAAAAAGTGCAACTAATCCAATCTTGTTGTCTTTATTAAATAACAGATTCAGAACAGTAGCTGTTCTTCAGAACGTGAAGAAAATTCCGTCTCCTGTTTTTCTTGAAATTGGCCAACCTTTCTCTTTACGCCGTCAAACTACGTACTGGTGTTTTGTTTGTTTTTGTTTTTATTTGACCCCAAATGTGTTCCCGGCACATGCCAAAAAATCTCAATGCGGGACAAAGTATCTTCCGTCGTGGCGTCGATGACAATTTACCACGTTTTCGTCGTTTCGCTTTATGACGCAAAGTCTTGAAAAAAATGACACGGACTGAACACGGTTTTCGTCCGTCGATTTCGGGTCACTGTCAGTACAGACGGTCCTTCTCAGTCTGTGTATTTTTTTACAGGCTTTGCATCACAAAGCACTGGCTGACAGTAAATCAAATATGAACATCAGTCATCGACAGAGAGACGGAAACGCCACCTGCGATACTCAACTTTAACTCGAAGACACTTTTGTGTTGACTTCTGTTTTTATGTAGCAAGTGAAAATCCAGACAGACGAGAGCGCACACGCAAAAATGGATGAAGCCAAACCTTTTCTTCCGACGACGTCAGCAAAGGACAGATTATCTGACAAGCTCTTAAAATGATGCTTGCAGATTATCCACAGGTGTGACGTGCGCTGAGATTGATATTTTTTTTCCTCCTTCAATCTGCTTGGAACTGTTCGAGGATGAAAATCCAAAATGCGACAAAAATGAAATGCGACAAAAATGCTGTCAGAGAGTCTTCTATTCCAAACCAGATGTTTGTGGTTTCTTTCTATTTGTGTCGGCTCATTTCCTAATCGGTTCTTCACGGAGTCCAAAGCTTGGCCCAACTTGATATATTTGTTTGTTTGTGTTTATAATTGACAGTGCAATGATGGAAACACACTTCGCGTCATGAGCTGTTATTTGTTGACTGCTTTGATTTGATTTAGTTTTGTTTCATGCTTTGTTACACTTTTTTTTGTGTCTTTTTTTCATGTCAGCCAATCAGCTTCCTCCAGCGACTCACGTCTTGTCCAGGTGTTTTTTTTTTGCATCTCGTCAGTTTGATTGTATTTAGAGCTGTCACAAGGCTTTGTTGTTACCGTCTTTGGTGTTGAGCATTTTGTTTTTACTGCGTTTCTTTGTTTAACGAACGTCGGGCTTCTAATTCAGTGATTTGGGATTTTGTTCTGCCTTTTGAGTACATCTTGTCTTTGTGCTTACAGACTTTTGTTTGAATGCATTTTATGTTAGTTGAGAGCCCCAAAAAAAATACAATTTGACATCAGGAGCTCAAATGAGAAATGACAAATCAGACCAAAATCCCCACCCTTGACTTGCTTGAGGGGCAATTCGAATCTCTGCTATGGTCATTCGATATCATCACATGCATGTGACACCAAGACATTCATGCGCTCATCATTTCTTGCTAGTGTTAGAGTGGACAATATTAAGTATTGTACTCTTTGCGTGTTCAATTAACTGAATGGTGAGATCCTGGTGAAGAAGTCCCTTTGCAAAGGTAAATAATTATCAGAAGCTTCTGAGGACAAAAGGCTGACGACACTGAAGCCGTGTTCTATCAGGTTGTCTGTCTCGTCCAACGTGGGGCATCAATACTTATACAAAAGTGGGAGAATACGACCACCAGCCCACAATACATTGTTTACAACTCAGTAAAAACAAGAGAATTCCTCTCTCCTCCCTTCTGCAAGTTCAGCAAGTTCCCATAGCTATAAATCAGATTAGAGAAAAACAATCATACATCAGCCTGTCTCTTTCGAAAGAGACAGGCACCAGACACATACTCCCTTATTTTCTCAGGAGTGTGAGACAGATAAGAATGCAATTCTATTCATTGAGCCATACTGAGTTAACTAAATCCAAAACGGCTAAAATATAAATTGAAACTGAAAAACAATGTTAATAACTTAACACTAGCTAAAACAAAACATACTGTGTTGTTTTCATTTCTTTCATTTCAATATTGTGACACGCCGATAAATGTGATCATTTTGCTCATGATAATCACAAGATTACATTTTGATTCCTTGTCGTGTCGCGTCATCCGCTCCCAAACAGCACTCGACGTCATTCCGGCGCTCTAATGAGAGACACCCCGTCGGGCCTTTGTTGCTCGTCACTTCCAAATGGAACCCTCCGCCAATGTCAACTACTGAAGCAACAACTCAACTGCTTGTGAAATGACTTTACAACATTTGCTCCGACGTGACGTGATCAAATGCGCGAATCTGAACGTATTCCCTTTAACGCTGATCCAAATTGAGGTTGGACGCGACAGAGGATTGAGTTACGCAAGAATCGACCTTATTTAATGCTTCACATCACACAGTTGTAAAAGCCCGTTAAATAGTCGGAAAACAACAAATGCTATTTATTGTCTTGCACGCTTGCACACGCTTACAAGAAAGGACTAATTGTACAAAAAAAAATAAAATAAAATAAAAGAGCAATGATGATGACATTTCCGAATGAACAATACTGAGCTCTTAAAAAAAAAGAAAAGAAAAAAAAGAAAGGACTAATTTTATTTTTATTTTTTTTCTATAAAGAGCTCAGTATTGTTCATTCGGAAATGACATCATCTTAGAAAGAAAGAAAGGACTATTAAAAAGCAGTCAAATCTTTGGTTGGACAGCGAGAGCAGTCGTCACACAAATGGCTCCATTTTTGCGATCAAATATTCATTTCTCTGCTTGGACTGTGACTCGCTCTCTAATGGAGTGTGTCGCGGGCCATCTGAGAAAATATTCCCGTGTGGAATTCATTTGACATCCGAGAGGAGAAAAACAACAACTGCTGTGCTTTTGAATTCCCAAAAGGGCCGACTGCAGCTGCGCGGAAAGATAGCAGCAGGCTGCCGCTAAATTTCATTTGTCTGGTCGGGAGGTCGTTACTATCACGTTCGTCACGTTCAGATAACTCTGTGCCTCAAATGAAAACATTCATGAACTTCTTTTCTTTTTTTTTCTTTTTTTTTTTTCTTAAAGAGCTCAGTATTGTTCATTCGGAAATGTCATCATCATTGCTCTTTATTATTTTTATTTTTTATTTTATTTTTTTATTATTATTATTTTTTTGTGTAGGTGTGGGTGAGTATGTGTATGTGCGTGCGTGCGTGTGTGCGTGCGTGCGTGTATTTGTTAGCTCACCAGAAAACCTATTAGAAAAAATCTCATAACGTTCACCTAAACCGAACACCAGGAGACCCGAGGGGACCAAAGAAAACCAAGGAAGGTGAAATCCAGCACCGACCAGACACCCCCCACCAGAACTCCTCCCCAGCCCAAGAAACATCCAGACCCCAACAAATCCAAAAAACATAAAATCAGGGAGGCCTCAAGAGACCGAAGGAGAGACCGAGAAAAGGAAGGAAGGACAGACGAAGCCGCGTGAGATCCGCAGACACCAGCCAGCCTCCACCGATTCAATAACCTGAGGAGGAAACAGATTGTGTCTGAGTTTCGGTAGATGCTGGTGTGGTGGATCTGGCGTGCATGAAAATCTCCACCAAAGAGGGGAGCCGTCGACCCCCGCCGGAACAGAGCAAGCGCAACACCTCAGGGCCCCCCAGGCCGCGGCAGCGCCAAAGGACGACCCCCGGGCCCCACCAGGGCCACCGGCCGGAGAGCAAACCCAGGAGCAGGAGCGCCCCCCCGCCCCAACACGGCCCGCGCCCCCGACCCAACGCAGCATTCATGAACTTCTATGTGCAAAAGATCCGAGATGACGTACAAGCTGAAAAAAAATATGACGCTGTGGCTAAAATAATATGAATTTGTTTTTGTCATTTAGACTTTTTATCTTGAAAATTTGGCCGTTTTTTCCATTCCAATGGTTGGGGCTACACATGGTGGTTATGGTGGTTCTGGTGGTTCTGGTGGTTATGGGGGTTCTTGGAAACAGTCTCCCTTGTTGGACAAATGCTTCACTAACAAAAAGACTTATCGAGAATTCTCTTTCCAACAATATCTGCTTTGCAAACATTGATTCAGAGATGTAAGAGCTCATATGAATGAAGGCACCCATTTTTGCTGAAAATGTCCACACTCGGTGGGTCGAACCTTGCAAACTCCTCCTCTGACTGACCTAAAATGTTAGATTTCATTTAGCACCGTCACCATCGACAAGTAGGGTACACCGAGTTTCATTCAAATCCAAATCTGCTTCGATAAACTCACCGATTGGACGTGGAATGACCCTCTAATGCCAACGTAATATTTATGGATTAGTAAAAGCATTCCTTCATTTGATTAGTTTGATAAAAAAAAAAATGCATAATTTGTTTGCCAAATCATGTGCAGACAAAAACAAAAAGTAAACGTGACTTCAACCATAAATAGGGCCAGACTTGACTTGAGATGAGCCAGTCAAAGTGGACGGCAATCTCAAGAGGAAAACGATAATGACAGACTGCGATTATCAGTACATGTTGTTAACAAAGCAGGGCAGAGAGAGGCTATTTTTAGATGACCTGCTTGCCTAACGAAAGGACATCTATCGTTTTCACACCTCATATATTCCTTGGGCTACAAATTGTCTGGCTTAACAGTAAACAATTTGACGGTAGCATTCCAATAAACGTCATATCTCATATTCTGTGCTTATCCTTTGACGTTTATGGTCTCGCATCTCTTTGGACTCACAATGGTCAAAAGAATCACGATAATAAAGCGCAACTTTTTTTTTTTTTTTTTTTAATAGCCCATTTCATTCGACTGCCATCAGACAAGGAGGCTGCAGCACTGCTTGTGCAATTGGTTTTTTTTCGGATCCATGGGCTATCTTCAGATGTGGTTTTGCGAGTCACAGTCGGTCTCCCTGGTCGGGGCTCCCTCCCGCTAATCACATGGCTCAACTTGGAGATAAAAAAATATATATAAAAAACAACACCTGAGGCTGCATCATCTCTGAAATGCCGCCGACTTTGGCTCAAGACTTGGCGTTGGGGAGAGTCAGAGGCGGGTAGAGCAGCCGAAAAATTGTACTCAAGTAGAAGTAGCTATACTTAAAAAGAATATTACTCAAGTAAAAGTAGCTATACTTAAAAAGAATATTACTCAAGTAAAAGTCCAATACTTAAAAAGAATATTACTCAAGTAAAAGTCCAATACTTAAAAAGAATATTACTCAAGTAAAAGTCCAATACTTAAAAAGAATATTACTCAAGTAGAAGTAGCTATACTTAAAAAGAATATTACTCAAGTAGAAGTAGCTATACTTAAAAAGAATATTACTCAAGTAAAAGTAGCTATATTTAAAAAGAATATTACTCAAGTAAAAGTCCAATACTTAAAAAGAATATTACTCAAGTAAAAGTCCAATACTTAAAAAGAATATTACTCAAGTAAAAGTCCAAAGTGGTCATAAAAAAAATCAATCAAGAACTGCTGAAGAAAAAAAAAACTCGGTGGGGTGCCGTGTGGGCCTGGGTTGGTTCTCCGGCTGGTGGACCCCGCGGGACCCAGGGAGTTGTGCCCTGGTGCTGCCACGGCCTGGGGGGGAACTGGCGAGCTGTGCTTACCTTGTCAGCCGAGGTCGACGTCTCCGCCCTTTGGTGGAGGTTCGTTCTCACGCATGCCAGATCCACCACACCAGCATCGACTGAAATTCAAATTTGCGACTGGTCGCTGAATCAGTGAAGGCTGGTGCTTGTGGATCTCACTCTGCTTCATCTATTCTCCTTCCTTCCTTTAGTCATTCCTCTGGTCTCTTGAGGTCTCCCTAATCGGTTGGGATTTAGTTAAGGTGAAGGGTCTGGAATTTATAACAGGTTTCAAGTGAATTGAAAGACACAAACACACAAGCATGCACGCACGTGCAAAAACAAAAACAAACAATGACGATGACACGTTGACTTAATGAATAATACTGAGCTCTCAAAATAAAAAGTTAAAGTAAAAAGTATTGTGTGGGATTTTTTCGAAAATGTACTCAAATAAATGTAATGGAGTAAATGTAGCTCATTACTACCCACCTCTGAGTATAAAGTATGCTCAAGGGAAGTTTTTTAAAATGTGTAAATGGTTGCATGAGTTTTCTTTCAACTCTGTCCCAATGATTGCGTCTCGGTTGACATGCATGACTCGGCCACTAGTTGAAAAGGAACGGCGCGAGCAAATTACACCTTCCGTGTTTACATAGAAAAGATGTCAAGGCTTGGACGTGCCGTCTCGGATCCTTATTTCACAGAAACTGAGCTCCCAATGAGCCCCACTTGCACTTCGCGTGACATGTTCTTTTATTAGCTTCATCTCGAGTCGGTAAGTTCAGCAGGCGAAGCGATGATCAGATGTCAAATGGATGCAGTCCTTTACGTTGACGCTTTCACGAGGGACGGCCCCTCGAGCGGCGCTTCAGAGGACTTGATTAAAGGACCCGACGGGTCGCGCTTGTGCGTGACGTTACGACTGCAGCCCAAAAAGTCACCAAATCGTTTTTTCCTTGCTCTTCTTTGTTGACCGTTTCCCCCCCGCTCGCCCCCGAGGATGTTTTTAAGGCCTCTCCGTAAACGTCATCGCTTGAGCGTAATGGTTTATGGCCCACGGGAAAAATGTCACGACTCGCTTCTCGCCACTCAGACAAAATAGGCAATTGATTTTAGTGAGCTGTCGCCGATAATAATTTGATCAGCGCGGCAACCCATGTGAAGCAAACCGGAGCATTTTGGAATCTAACGAGGTGGGCGGACACCTTTTAAAATGAACAATTTCGATTTGATTTGACGTCGCGCTTTGAGTTCTCAGTGATGTCGAACTGCGCCGCATCCCGCTGATTGCTTGTAATTGGCTGTCTCGTTTCGCTGCATATTATTAGACACGGCTCAGTTGGATGCAGCGCATTGGACACCTGTGCAAGTGCAAAGCACAAAGTGGAGCCGCTAACATTGCGAGTACGTTTTCAGAATTCACCCAATAGGATTTCTTCCAGCCCAAACAGCCGACTTTTTTCCGAAGCCTGACACTTTTTCATGCGCCATCTTTTTTCGACAGACATCAAATCGCCACCAAATTTCATGTTTATCGTGAAACTGATGTTGGGACTCGGGACTGAGATTTATTTTATTTTTTTTCCAAGAGGTGATTCTAAATGAGATTTGACAGTCTGTTAATTAATTCCAATATTAAAATACGGTGAATTTATGATGAGATGTTTTTTTTTTTTTTAAACCATCGGAGGATTTATGAACATTTGCACAAAGTATTGCACGCTCTAATTTAACTGTTAATTTTGCAAATACTTTGAGATTAAATCTGTGAATGTAAATTGATTTGAGTGATAATTTTTGTTTTAGTTTTTTGTATACCGGTTCATGGAACCATCTGATGGACAACTATTGGTCGAGGGTGTGTGGTTTGGGAATCGGACAGCGGATCGACGATCGGCCTACGTTGGAGTGACAGCGGAACATCTCGCCAACCGACGACGACATCGTGTGTTCAAATCTTCTCATCGAACAGATAAGAAATTGAAATATCGTTCGCTCCATTAAAAACACACGACCCGGGTCGATGAACAATATTTTGTTTATTTTCTCAGAGCTCTGAAATGTATTTTATATTTATTTTTTTGAGGTTATAGTGTCAACCAATGGCTAAAATAGAACAAAGGAAATTTTTTGGGGGGGAAGTAAAAGGTGATTGCAATTAGTTGTGTATTGAATAAATGCTGACCGTTGTGATTTCAAAAAGTTGAAGGTTTCATTTCCTCTCTATCCTCCTTGAAGAAGTTCCGAGAAGAGCACCTGTGTAGATAGGTCATGGTTACAAGTGTCTTGCTCAAACCCACAACCCCGCAGATGCGCGACAACCACTCTATCACTGAGCCACGCCACCCCATGTTAAAGATTCTTCTGTTTTGGGCTGATTTAACAAGCTGTTACTTTTTGTGCAATTCTCACCTTGACAAAAGACGCTGTGCTCATGATGCATGCGCCGTCAATGATGACAAGTGGAACTAAAAGGGCCGTCGGGGGCTTTTGTTTTCTTGTCTTGCGTATGCGGGGGCGCCGTCCCATATTGATTTAAGGCCTGCCATTGGAACAAATATTTCCGTGAGTGTGCGTGTCCACTTATTTCGCAATCGAAATGAAGCCACCGCGGAACAATTAGGAGGAGCTGATTCCGAAGTGCGTGAATTGTGACCCGCCGAACCGAGAGCTGCCCTTTAAAACCAGGCTCGGTTTGAAGTGCCGCTACTGAAGCTGGAACCGGATATGATGTTTGGAAATATTGCAAGATTTACCGTGACTTTAATTTCCACAACTCACAGCGCTTTGAACAATGAACAGAAACGAGTAGGCGTAAAGGAGGAGCTTGTCGCAAACGGAGGGGGTGGAAATGACGGATAGCAAACCCCCCTGATGGCCGCCAGAGCGCGTTGGCGGGGGCACGGAATGTTTTTCCGGTTCCTCAAAACGCCATTGGGTCATAAGCATGCTGCGCAGGGACTGCTGGAAGTGTTTTCGCTTTCTTGGCCAGGTGGCGCTGTTTGGGAAGCACAGTGCCTTGCAGCAGCACGTCCCTGTCCTTCCTCTTATCCATCCGAAGTAAAGAAGAAAAAAAACATGCATTATTTTACATATGGGGGGGCACTGTATGGGAAAGTAAAGCAAATAACATACCATGAAGAGACTCGTTAACTGGCACCAGAACCAAATTGGTCTGATGTCCTCCAGCAGCTGTTTAATGCTGACAACTGACTGAGGCTATATTGGGCATGTTCTTTCCCTTTGTGTCCTTTGGCCTGTTGCTTGCTTGCTTGCTGAAACTCTTAACACACTCACTGACCCCGTGCACTTTAGGGTCCTGAGCTGCTTGGCCACGGGTCATGTATAGTCTTAGTCCGCAGACGAGAAAAAAGGATCTGATTTGGAATATCCGAACGAGCTGCAGTCGTATTCATTGGCAATCAATCAGTCGGTTCGCTCGGGTCCCTCCATTTTAATGGGTGACTTTGTGAAAACTGTCCAAGCACATAAAGGAAGGAGCATAAAAAGATATAAATGCACTTGATGGCAAGCAACCTGACCTCATTTCCATGCGGTGTGCACACTTGTGCAACCGCATCGCCTCGGTTGTCACATTAATTGTGTTGTTTTGAAATGATTGATATGATCTCATTTTTATTGGATTTTTTTTGGTATCGCAAAATGCTGTCATCAACAAGGGTGTGTAGACTTTTTCATCCACTATAAGTTTTAAAAAATGACCGGGTACCTTAACTCCATATTTAGCTGTCAGTGTGCAAATACTTTAGTCCATAAAGTTCATATATCGATACGATATGTTAGCCAAACTTTTATGGTTCAGATAATGTGAGCTGATACGTTGCGGAGTTAAATCAAGTGTTGCGATTATTACGCAGTCGAGAGCTTGAAGATTCACTGGTCAGGAAGAAATCGTGTGCCTGACGTTCAGGTTATGGAACGGGATTGTGTGTTTTGTTGTTTTGGAAGGATCTGAGGGCTGAAGTGCTGTTTCGTACCCGTACTGCATATATGGAGCACTCACATGAAGAGTTTAATTTTCTATTCATGCATAATTGCATTGCAAAATCTGCCGTGTTTGATTTCTTTGACGGGGCGGGAAAATCCTAAATATTTTCAGAAATAAATTGAAAAGTATCTCAACTATATAAAAACAAATGTTTTACTCATAAAATGTCAGACTTTCAATTTAAATACACGATCACACAATAGTGAATACACCCCTCCCATTTTTGTAAAATTCCCAGTGGCCACAATGTGCTCCAATTTTCACCGTTGAAAAACTGTACCCACCCAAAAATTCTAAATTAAGATTTTTTGTTTTGTTTTAGTTTTTTTCCTGTGTCTTTGTGTCCTCTAATTTCAAAATTGTATGACCGATGCAGACCAGTCCAAATTTTAAACTGTTCATCTTAATCCCCACGGCCAATTTTCTTTTCTTCAAAATTTCAAAATAAAAGTCAAACATTTGGATTTTTTTTTTCAATTTTTTTTTTTTTTTTTACTTTTTCAAACCGTTCCAACTTTGAACTGTTTGGTTTCTCATACTGTATTTCAAAAATAGCCTCTTCTAATTTCTACTCTTTTTTTTTTCCAGGACTGATTCAAGCCATTCCAGCTTTAAATTGTTCATCTTATCCCTATGGCCCAATTTATTTTCAAAAGTTCTAAATAAAAGCCCAAAATGTCTTTTTTTGTTTGTTATTGTCATGTTTCTTTTCTCATTTCTACAACCCAAACAGTTCCAACTTGAACATGTTCATCTCATCTCAATGGCACTATGTTGCTATATGAAGGGAAAAGTTTAGAAGAAGGTGACAATGTGATGACGTGATGTGATTAGAGATAGTGAAGAAGCGACAGGAAGCCGAGCCGGAGGTAGCGGAAATGAAGATGTTGAGGTTTCCTTATGTGTCACCAGGATGGATAGGATTAGAAATAAGATCATCAAACGGACAGCCAAGTTGAGATGTTTTAGGGGCAAAAGTTAGAGAGAGAGCCGACTTGGATGTTTGGACGGCAGAAGTGTGACGAGGATGGAGCTGCTGGGAAAGAAAGCCAGAGGAAGACCCGAGAGAAGGTTGATGGATGTAGTGAGGAAACACATGAGTGCACTTGGTGTGAGAGGAGGATAAAGATGGACTTCCATTGAAAGGGATGACGTGTGGCATTCATGTATATTATACACAGATATGCAGAGCTACTTGCTGTAATATGTATTCATATAGCCACAAATATCCATTAAAATCTTCCAATTAAAACGAGAATGTGCCGATGCTAACGTTTGAGTTTCTCTGTCGCCATCTAGTGGTGAAAACAAGATGATGCAAGTCACTTATTTGGATTTTAGGTTTTGTTACGTGGTTTTAAATTAGGGTTCTAATTCTGTTATTCAACCACGCTAATGTTCGTGAATATTATTATATTGTTTATATTATATAACAATATGGCATAAATAAAAACATCTTAAATAAAACGTTAGTAATGGGACGAAATAAAATGACGTAACGTGCAGATTATGTAATCAAACTGCGACAGAACAGAAACGGTAACCGTATGAAAAATGAATGAAGGTGAAATCAAAACACAGGCGTCCTCACGCTGCCTCGAGGGGCGGAGTTTGCCCCCCACCCCGCCCCCATTCCGCCCCCAACAAGGCTGACAGCAAGGAAAATGGATGCCCCACCAACAACTTATTGATGGCGCCTGCGTGTTAGTTTCTGCTTTTTTCTTTCCTCGCCTTCTTTTTCTCCTAAACATGTTTCTGTCGTTTTTGCTCTCTGCGCTGTTTTTATGCGAGAGCGAAGCGTCGGCCGAGTTCGCCCTCACCGGAACCGGGACCGGGACGAGACCCCCTACCCTGCATGTCGATGAGGATGGGGGCAACTTTTCCACCGAACCGCCGTCGCCAGTCGTCGTCCAGCATCTCTCGGCCGGTTCGTATGCAGCAACACACAAACTCCATTTTAGGCTTTGGATTCACGTCGTGAGCGACTGACATGATGTGCGCTTCAGTTGTTTGTTGCATTTATACACACACTTACAGTCATTCATGTGTTATTGCTTATATTCATTTATCTAAAGAACAAACAACCACAAAAAAAAAAAAAGAATGACATTTTTAAATTAAAAAAGTCTTTATTTGTATTAATTTGCCTAATTATAAAAATGTAAATATGTAAAAACATAAAAAAAATATTATATTTATTCATAAATAATGCATTTTAAAACGACTATTTTATTTTTAAAATGAACAGTGTATTGCAATGTTTTCATTTGTATTTATTTTGATAATTAAATAATGACAAACATGGATGGACATTGTAAAGGAAATTTTAAGAATTGTAAAATAAAAACATTTGATTAAATAATGTGCTTAATTACAATCTCTTTAATCAGCCGTTATCAATTAGCCTTTGTTTTTCAGAATTGGTTAATTACAGTAAAAAAATTTTTTAATAATTTAAAGTACAACTTGTTATTCTTAATTGATTCATTGTAAATCTAATATTTGTCACACAAAAAAAATCCATTATTTTTAAAAATTAAATAATAAGTTAATTAATAAATGAATTTAAAATGAGCATGACTTGTTTTAAAAGAATGACAGAGGACCCCCCCACCCCCGATTTTGAAGAGCAAATGTGCTGATGTGCAGATTGCGTAGGCCCGCGAGACCATCTGGAGCAAAGGAAGCTCTCATGACTTGAGCAAGCTTGAGCACTTGTTCAAGTGATGAGCGCTTTTTGCTGGCATCTCATGAGGAAACATTTGTCCATCTGTGCACATTTTGTGCATCTCAATCAACAACATTTCTCTGTGGACGTGTACTTTTTTCCCCCCCTTTTCTTTTTTTTTTGGCAACACGTCAAGATTGTGCCGGTCCATAAACACTGGAACATCGAGGGCTCTTTTGTCACGTGCTTGTTTGTGCGAGTATAAATAGTGTTTTTCTTCGATACAGATCTGGACACGCATGCTTCTCATGAGACTTCGTCGAGTCACATTCTGGACAGTGTCGTGACTAATTCATTGTGCGTGTTTGGAGTGCAGTGGTCGTCACATGAGTCCCACACTTCGCATTGACCAGCGCTTTCGCACTTGGAAGTGCACCAAATGCAATCCGCCCCCTTGCCTCGCTCCTCGCTTTCCATCCTGCTTTGGCTCTCAGCCCGTTCTCACAAGAGTTTCTATGGAAATCGTACCAAAGGAAGCTATTTGCTGGAAACGTCTTCTATTTGTGTTTTCTGTGCCCTTTTCTGAAATGCCCCGAGAAGCCACAAGATGCTGCCAACCAAAGCACAAATACAAACAAACAAAAAAGAAGACTTTTTCAAGATACAATTGTCATTTGTATGATTTTTATTTTTATTTATTTTTATTTTGACTTAAGATTCAAGCGCTGTATGGTGGCAGTAAACTCAGCTTACTTGACAACAAATAGCAGTTTGGGACAAAGTGAACTATTTTTTTAAAAGGTGGCTTTACACAGTTTATTGCCACTCCCACTTGGGTTTATCAAACTAAAGTAGGCCTACAAAAAAACTAAAACAAAGATACAGTAAGTACAAAAAACAACCCCACAAATTTGCCTTACTATAGCTTAATTCTAACATATAATGGAAAACGTCATTTACATGCTAACAGTTAGCATCAATAGTTTACACATGTATTTGAAACAACCACACAACTTTATCTTCAGCTCGCTTAATGCTAACATATAATGTTAAACGTGGTTTACATGCTAACAGTTAGTGTCGATAGTTTGAACATGACAATTACACGTATTTAAAACAACCCCACAACTTTACCTTGCGTTATCTTAATGCTAGAATATAATGTAAAATTCCATTTACATGCTAACAGTTAGCGTTAATAGTTTAAATACAATTACACATGTATTTGAAACAACCACACAACTTTATCTTCAGCTAGCTTAATGCTAACATATAATGTTAAACGTCATTTACATGCTAACAGTTAGCATCAATAGTTTACACATGTATTTGAAACAACCACACAACTTTATCTTCAGCTCGCTTAATGCTAACATATAATGTTAAACGTGGTTTACATGCTAACAGTTAGTGTCGATAGTTTTAACATGACAATTACACGTATTTAAAACAACCCCACAACTTTACCTTGCGTTATCTTAATGCTAGAATATAATGTAAAATGCCATTTACATGCTAACAGTTAGCGTCAATAGTTTAAATACAATTACACATGTATTTGAAACAACCCCACAACTTTACCTTGCGTTATCTTAATGCTAGAATATAATGTAAAATTCCATTTACATGCTAACAGTTAGCGTCAATAGTTTACACATGTATTTGAAACAACCACACAACTTTACCTTCAGCTCGCTTAATGCTAACATATAATGTTAAACGTGGTTTACATGCTAACAGTTAGTGTCGATAGTTTTAACATGACAATTACACGTATTTAAAACAACCCCACAACTTTACCTTGCGTTATCTTAATGCTAGAATATAATGTAAAATGCCATTTACATGCTAACAGTTAGCGTCAATAGTTTAAATACAATTACACATGCATTTGAAACAACCACACAACTTTTCCTGCCTAATGCTAACATATAATGGAACATGACATGTATTTATTTATTTTATTTTATTTTTTACTTTTCAGGGAGTGCTACTTGCGTTCTCGAGCCCTCGTTGGGGATGCAGGCATTTGCAAAAAAATAGTTTTTCGGGCATGTTGAGGTCCCCAAATAGGTCAAAGAACAGCGTGAAGCCACTGCACCTACGCTTGAGACAAATTTGCCTTTGGCTTGCGTTTTACTCTTTCTGCGGAATGGATGACCTAATTCCGACACAAACAAGATTGGCCATGTTTATATCAGCAGGACTGGGTGAGTTTTTTCTTTTTTTTTTAAGGGATAAGTCGCTAGAGGACCATCTGTTGGGACTGTCTGGTGGTCGCATGCACAGAACCAACCAATCATGATTGTGTTCCATTTAACAGGCTACAAGAAATTGGGTTACTGGTTAATAGTGGGATTATGTTGATACACCTTCTTGAGTGTTTTGCTTTCAAAAGATTTTTCTCCCCTGCAAATACACAAATGTGTGTGTTGAAGTGAGAACACACACAACACAAGATTTTTCCTCAACCACGTCGATGGCCGCCGATGTCCCGTTTCAATCCTCATCATAAACCTCTTTGCCGCGTGGCCAAATGGGGGGAGATTATTGTAATCTGGCACGAGACACCCCCACTTCACATTTATTGACCCTCCTCAAGAGCCAAGTCGTGTTTATGGCGGAACACCCACAAGCAGCAAGCATCATCTTGTCCGCCTCCAGCGCTTTTGATATCTGAGAGTGTGAAATTTGTTTTCCACGTGAGAGGGAGCGACCGAGCCCCGATGAAGAGCCACGTTGCGGGATCGAGTCGTTAACGGCCTTTGGCGCTTGCTGGACTGTTACGTAAACGAGTAAACGAGGTGGCCTGTCTGTTGCTGTAAAGCTCCGGCCGCTGTACGTGGGGCGGCATTAGGAAAAGTCAAACTAGGGTAGTGTGATATGAACGTTTTGCAAGAAATACAAACATTCAGGCTTGCGCATTATATAAATAGTAGAAGATGCGATTTTGAAACATTCAGTGAATGACTAACGTATTCCAGAGTAGAGAATCGAGGAATCACTAGTAATAAGTATTAATAATGTCATAGAAGTTCCATTAACTTGAAGGCTAGCTGAAAATAAACTGCAGATAAGACACCATTTTGATTCACTGAATTGAAGGCGGTTTCACACAATTTTATATGTCTGTTATGAGTAGACCCACAATTTTTTTTTCAAAAAACATGCCTGAAAAGCAAAGGTGGCAAATCCAGGTCCAGAAAGTTAAAACCCTGCCACAGTTTGGCTTTAGCCATTGATGCTAGCTAGCTACCGAGATAGATAGCTCCCTAGCAGGTCAATGAGCACCATGAGAGCTAGCTAGGGTGCTAGCTAGCTAGCTGGTAAACGAGCATCATGGGAGCTAGCTAGGGAGCTAGCTAGCTTGCAGCTGGGGATGAATCCAAACTGTGGCAGGGTTTTTACTTTCTGGACCTGGATTTGCCACCTCTGCTGAAAAGATAAAGGTAGTCTGCCATTTTCGGTCAATGATAATGAGATGTTGTCCGATTGCTACTAAGCGGGAATCTCGTCCACCAGACAGATGAACGACGCTCAAATGTGAAACATTTTAAGTTTCAGGCATTTTGCGTGGGCGGGGCATTTAGAATTGCCTTAAAAAATTGAAACTCTCATAAGTCATTCCTCTCCCGGTTGAAAATAAATCACTTTGGTCTTACTATTTTCTTAGCGACGATATGTTCCCTCCCACAGGATCAAACTTCAACCTGAAGGTCCAGGTCACTGACATGCTGACCCGTCAGCACCTGAGCCAGGCAGAGGTGGATCTTTACGTCAACTACACCCGGACCAAGACCGTTCGTACTGGGGAAGATGGCGGCGTTCTGCTCCAAGTACCTTTCCAAAGCGGGTCATCTGTCACGGTAGTGTCGTGCAGGCACGGCTACATTTGCGCATTGCTTCCGTACAGAACTATCAAAACACCAAGTAAGATCCATATTCTCTGATTAGCATCAGTCCAATTGTGGTCTTGAATGGCATTTAACGCAAGTTTCAGTCTTTTCCTCAGTCACCATGCCGCTACTCCGTCTGGTACAAGGAAACATCTGGCTTTTTCAAGACTCCTTCCTGATCACTGACAAAACATCTGGTAATCGAGCATTTCCTGTATTGTCAGAACCGTTTGAAGCCATTTGATGATTTCGTAAACAAGCAATAAAAATGAGCAACGAGATGAATCTGTTTTGTCGATTGCTCTGCAGACGCTTCATTACAGCCCGTTGTCCAGTTCCCCAAGAGACTGCTCAACCTGACCCAGGGCAGCGACGTCAAATCTTTGAAAGCCTACCTGACCATCCCCAAGCCACCTTTAGAGGAAGGAGACTTTCTCAAGACCGTGGGCATCGTGAGCACCACGACAGGTTTTCGTGAATCCGTGCAATTTGGAATTTACAAAAGGGGCGTGGTTTTCAATTCGATTCATCAATCAATCAAACTTTATTGATATAGCTCCTTTTCGTACATTCAAATGCAACTCAAGGTGATAAACAGTTAAATCATCCATAATACAATAAAAAAAAAAAAAAATGGCGGGGCACAGAGAAACCATGTGAGGAAAGGTACCCAGGAAACATCCCTAAAAGTCAAAAAAAATAATAAAGGCTAAAAGACAACAGAATGAAAGGCAAAAACAAAGCTAAAAGACAACATGACAAAAGGAACTGGGAACAAATAAAATAAATAAAAGGGGTTAAAAAGATGATTTAAATGCCAAACTAAGAAAGTACGTCTTGAGCCTTCCCTTAAAAATATAACTAGTCTTTGCGGACCCGATGCCCGTAATCATCTTCCATGACAATTTGGATGTTTTGACCTAACGACTCAAATGTGTCTTCCCCCTTCCCAAGGATACATCAGCATGCCGCTGAATCCAGTGGCGGCCATCAGCGTGCGCCTTTTCTCCGGCGACACGGAGCTGCACATCGGCGGACCCGTCAAGATCAGCCTAACTCTCCCCGACGACTGCGGACTACGGTCTTCAACCGCGGTTCCAGCTTGGTTATATAACCGGACCGCTGGTGGGTAGGCCGATCGAACGCGTGCTCAAGGAGATCGCGTCACACTTCACTTGATCTCGTCCGATGCGGTTTGCATTTGATTGATGAGGAAATCGTTCATCTCAAGTTCCTTTGCCTCGTCTTGCAAGCGTTGAACAGCCACTTTTGGTGATATTACGGCTCTTGTCATTTAGGCGGCTGGATGAGACGGGGATTAGGGACGGTGGTGTCGGAAGGTAGAAGACTGAGTTGGACTTTCACCGCTCCTCATCTTGGTTACTGGATTGCTGCACCTGTGCCAACACCTGCAGGTACAAAACGGCACAGGTGAACATTTTTAACCAAAAAGGAAATTCATACGTCTCCATCTTCAATCCGTGTTCTTTAGATGCCTTCGGACCCGACATCCTGGCTGACTTCTTTGTCCAGCATTCGTCTTTCCTGATGCTCGTCCTCGGAGGAATCATTTGCATTGTTGCCTTCCTTCTTGCTGGGTTGTTGTACTGTCACAGGTAAGGAAGGCTCGGGTTCGCGCGGTTATCATGTCATTGGGTGGATCCGCAAGGGACCGGGACAAAATCTAAAAAAAATGCATTCGGAAATAATCTTTATACAGTCCGCTTAACACTCGTCAATTAGTTTGCTGGTCAGCAACTTCACAGAATAATCAAGAACTGTCGGCGTCTTTTGGGGACGATGCGGTGCTTTTTAGTGATTATTTTTCCTTCATTTTACCCCAAAAGACTCGCTCGCCCACAATTTAGAGGGACGAGTCCATGAATCCATTTCAAATATAGAAAGCAAGCTGAACCAATATCAGTCGAAATATCAGTGGCAGAACAATGCGTTAGACAGGTATGGTCAGGAGTCGGGCCGGGCCGGGCCGGGCCGGGCCGGTGGGCATAAGTCAAAATGCCAGGGCCGATTATTTTTTTTTGTTTGTGCCAGTCCAGCCTTCACTGTATGTGCCTCTTATCAAACGATAACGCTGTTAGCCAACACGTCCAACAAAATCTAATTCTGCTCTGTGTATCTTTCATTTCTGTGCCATGATTGACTTTCAGGCGTGACTTGAAAATTGGCCGGTTTTGTTGCCGTCGAGTTGTGGGCGTAGAAACGCAACAAAACAACTCGCCATACTTTCAACAACAAAAAAGTTGAACCCCATGTGTGCCTTTTTTTTGGGGGGGGGGGGGCAGTTTCCCAACCAGCGCCCCGTATAATTATATTTAGATCATTTTTATTTTTTTATTTTTTTTTATTTTCTTCTTTTTTTTTTTTTCTTCTTGCTTTAAGAGCTCAGTATTGTATGTGTATGTGCGTGCATATTTAGATCAAATGTATTCTATGGAAGAACGTAACATTGGCTGTTATTATGTAAATTAGCTAGCTTGCGACAGCACTATTTGGAAATCTCAGACACGTTTTGGTTGGGGTTGACTTGACAGTATTTTCCAAATGATGCAGAGTTTCAAAGCCTAAAGTCTCGTCTGTCTTCTCTCAAAGCCCCGTGAGGCCAACTAAGGTAGCGCACGTGCTACCACTGACGAGAAAAGACCAATCCACCTGGACCGGCAGCAACAAAGACATTGTCGGATCTTCGCAATCTCAGCGTGGCCTCGGGCACTTGTTTAGCGAAAGGGGAGATGAGCAACACAACGTCAGCGTATCCATTTATAACGGCAATATTATAGCCAATCGCAATCTGCTGGCCGCCAACGCCGAACTCAACGATGCAACAATTCCTTCGAGCGATACGACGGAGCCGATGCGAGGTCCGGCGTCTCTGACGGACTCTCTGCTATTTTGCAACCAGCCTTTTGCCATTCTGCATGCGTCTGCATTTTTCCAAGCGGAAGACCAAGCGCAGAAGCCCCACTGGACTAAACCAATACCTTTACACGCTGGCGGCACAGACAAACGGAGCGAAGAAAGCAACGCAAATGTGTCACATGACTCGTCCGCCACTCAGAAGCTGGGAGGAGCTAACGAAGGGCACGTCGACAGCTTGGAAAACGCTCTGGCACCGACGAGCAGAGCCCAGTGTGGTCTTCTGGAATCTGCGTCAGTTCCGGAAACATTAAATAAAATGAGGACCAGCAGGCGCTCGATGGACGCCGCCGCAGAACTTTCCAAAGCGCCCTCATCGCAGCCTTCCCGGGCCTGGTTCGTCAGTCTCGAGGGCAAACCGGCGGCCGAGATCCATTACGCCGTAGCGGAGCACCAGCGCAGGCGAAGAGCAGCGGGGAGTCAGGAAACCAGTTTGGATTCGGGCGTGGACATGATCGAGATGAACCAGACGGCCGGGAGGAGATCCGTCACTTTGGAACGCACCGCCACCTTTGTAAAGAGGACGTCCGGCGGCAAACATACGTCGCAGTAAAATCAACAAAAGGTGCCTTCAAGTCTGCAGACGCAATTATGGACTGCTAGAGGTGGAGGGAAATAAGAATAATCTGCATTCCAGCTGACTCTGCAATTTCACTCATTTGCTCACTAAAACGTATAAATACATTCGATTTTATATATGACCATGGTCCCAAAAACGCTTTTATACGTTGTTGTTGTTTTTTTATGCTAGAGCATACAGAAGGCTTTGATGCAGCCACTGAACTGAAGAGAACGCTTGAAGCAATGGTAGTTATTACAAAAACGGTATATGGGTATAAGAGATCAACTAGGGCCATGTTGCAAAAAAGCTCTTTTCCTTCCACAGTGTTTTGAACAGAATTGTGAATAATGATGACACTTCTAATGCTAATTGTTGCAAAACAGAAACGGATACAAATATCTTTCTTTTGGTAGGTTCCATGTTTTTATAGCAATAGAACAGAATATTCTGTGGGCCTTGCAACATCAGTCAAAATCCAGTCAAACAACCGGGAGCGAAGGGGGTTGCTTCAGTGAAAATGGCTGCATGTGAATGAGTTAACAGTCACTCATTTAAAGTTCATCTTAAATCAACATTGCCATGTTTGTTGACTTCCACTGGGTTGCGTTTTGCACGCCAGACCGCGCGGCTTTAAACGCACGTTCGCAAATGCGAATACGTGCGTACTGTGACGTTTTCAAATCGAACAAACGCTCCGTGTTTTGAAAGGCTTATCGACTGCGTGTCCTAAATGTAGTCGATGACTCGTTTGCGTGGCCAAAAAATGTTTCGTCGTCGTCGTCGCTTCTGTCTGCATGCGTCACGGGTTCGCAGTGACTTCATTAGCATAAATCAAAACATTTGAAGAGGTTCACCGACTTGTAAGGTGGAGCTGATCCCCTCTCGTGTTGTTTCTGCTGTTGTGTGCCTGAACGCTGAAATGATTGCATTTGAAAACATTATTTGCATGAGTTGCTTTTGAGCTTTCGTTTGCGTTTATGCGCATGTTGAACATAATTGCAATCAGATCATCAAATAAAAAAGCATGTTTATGTCAATTTGTGTTTAGCGCAGTGGACTCCGAACTTTCCAAAACCCCTAAAACAATAACATAAATATGCTGCGTTGTTTATGCATGTGTTTAACATTAATCTCATCAACTGAACAATTTCACAATGCAAATGACCTCATTGTCTGATTTTACTTTTTTTTTTGTTTGTTTGTTTTTAAATCTGAATAAATTAAATTTATGCAATTAAAGTTCTGTGTTTTTTTTTGTTTTGTTTTTATCTGAATAAATTAAATTTATGCAATTAAAGTTCTGTGTTTTTTTTTTTTTTTAAATCTGAATAAATTAAATTTATGCAATTAAAGTTCTGTGTTTTTTTTATTATTTTTTTTAAATCTGAATAAATTAAATGTATGCAATTAAAGTTCTGTTTGTTTCGCGGTAATTAGTTGTTACGTACAAGTTCATACTGCTTGTAGCAACGTGATCTTTTGTCAGTATTGTCTCCAGTGGATTTGAATGCGTGTTGGCGGGGAATCTCCACTAGAGGGCAGACTTGCACAAGGCTTGTTTCCGCGTCAGATGTTGTTTCATGTGAAACCAACCACTCGCATCTAAACGCCCATATTTGCTCTCTTGATGTCATCTATGAAAAGATCACTCACAAAATGTGCACTACATGTTCAAACTGGAGGCATGTCGGACGAACAGCCAGCAAGTCTGCCTCGCAGTCGACGGGTTCTGGGTTTGAATCCTGGTTCTCGAGACTCTACTCGTATTTTGGAAATAAATAACTTACTTGTTCTGATCAATTGGAAGTAACAGGAAATACGGTAAGTTGCATTGTTGACTATCTTTGCAGAAAGGTCAGAGAATTGGACATGGACACCTGTAACATTTGGAAGGCCTGTCCAAGAGGGTGTTTGGAACCCTGATTTTTTTTATACCTTCCCGTTCCCACACATAAGTTGTTCTGAACAATACACAAAATGCAGGAAGACACAGACAACTGGTCTGAACACAGCATGGTAGAATTAAAAAGGTGGTCTTGTGTCAAGGGCAAATGCATTCTCCTGTGCTGCGGGTTCCTGATGAGCCAGCTGAGGGCGCCTCCGTGCCAACGAGACGATATGTTTCGGTGTGCCAGCTGGGACATTTGGGACGCTTACGCATTTATGATTCCACGCAATGCATACGCATCACTGATATTTCACCGCTTTCATTTTACGTGCTGGTTTTGTTTTCCAGGTTCGTGCTGTGCTCCCCCTTCTTAATGTTATCATCCATTTTCTCATCTCATCCCGTTCTGTCATCCGTCTTTTGGACATTTTCATTGTTGTTTCTTGGTGGGGTTATAATCAGTGAAGACAAATCCTTGTGTGTTTTACATAATTGCCCAATAAAGCTGATCTTTTTTTTTTTTTCTTATTTACACATCTCCACCTTTTGGCTGTTAATCTCGTGTAATCAAAGTGTTTCAAGTCACTTTTGAAGGCACAGGAACACATTGATTATTTTTCTTCTTTTTTTTATCATCACACTAGTAAACATCTCAAATGCTAAGCAAGAAGATGGACTTGACGCTCTGCGGGCAGAAAATACTGCAAGGACACCATTTCTGAATGCACAACTGTAAAGAGCGATCACACGTACAGTACGCGCGCA
This sequence comes from Leptonotus elevatus, assembly GCF_054856555.1. Classification (NCBI taxonomy): domain Eukaryota; kingdom Metazoa; phylum Chordata; class Actinopteri; order Syngnathiformes; family Syngnathidae; genus Leptonotus; species Leptonotus elevatus. The sequence continues at coordinate 22,267,552 of NC_141250.1, forward strand.
CACTCGTTGTTGAAAATAGAACGGCTCGGTGTGAATGAGTTCGGAAATAGCTTGTGGTTGAAGTGGCTTGGCTATTGATACCCAGGCTGAATTCTGTTCCTCCTCAAGTGACATCTCATTTCCCACATTTTGTTTATGGACCTCGTTATAGCGATGGTATGGCGGGCTCCATGCGTTCTCGTTTTCTCGCGGCCCCGCTGCGGAGACCGTCGGCGGATTTTTACAACGCCTTGTGTGTCTGCAACGATGACATCAAGAGGCTGCAGTCCAGAGGACGTGTAAAACATCCACGTCGAAACTTTTCCATGCCGTCGAGGCTTGAACGAACTATTTTCTTCGAGGTGCGATTTCGCTAATCAAAGACTTCATTTGAGAAGCAATTTACTGATTTTGAGGAGCAATTTTTTTGCAGGTGAATCCCAGTGGCCTGAAGCAAGATTAAATAAATCAACATAAATTAAAATTCTATTTGCACTTAATAAATATTGCTTTATACAACCAACTAATTTCTTTATTTGTATAATCAACAGTTTTTATTTCTTAAATTCACATTCTGCATAGCAGAAAACGGCCTTCTATTGCCTAGCAATTGCTAATGCTAAATGCTATCTTGGGTGACAACGTCCAAGCATCTTTGCATCCAAGCATCTCAGCTAATGGAAGCGAACATTGGAAATACAAATAAATATACCTCGAGAAAGCGCAGCTTGCGTTGTCTGACCGGCAAAGATGCAGAAGCAGGAAGTAGTTCTCGTTACTTGCCACGCAAGTCCGGGCTGCTACCGATTAGATGCGAATGAGAACGCAAATGTGAATTTGGAATTTGTCATACCATGCAATCATCCATCCGCTTTTCCGGGGTCGGGTCGCGGGGGCAGCAGCTTTAGGAGGGAAGCCCAGACTTCCCTGTCCCCAGCCACTTCAACCAGCTCCACATTGTCTCCCCAGCGTGTCCTGGGTCGTCTCCCGCCGGTGCGCCGTGCCCAGAGCACCTCTCCAGGGAGGCGTCCAGGATTCATCCGAACCAGATGCCCCAGCCGCCTCAACTGGCTCCTCTCCACGTGGAGGAGCAGCGGCTTATTTTTTTTTTTTAATTGGACGCCGAGATGGGACCTGCTTCCCATCGGGACAAAACATTTGAGGTTTGTGGAATCTGCCGGGACGCAAGGCTCAAAATCGAGTTCCATGTTGTTAGAATGGAAGTAATACTTTTTTTGTGTAGATAATGGCAATTTATTGCGTTTCATTTTAAGGAACGAAAGAGGAAAAGAAGTGCTTTTTGTCTGTCTGTTTGTCTTTTATGTCAAACTGGAAAACATTTGACAAATATCATAAAGTCAGATTGATGAAGGAATGCGTCCTTGTGCAGACACAACACAAATGTTGCTCATGAAAGTCGGCATGGAATGTCTTTCGATGCCTTTTGGGTTTGCAAATGCAGAGCAGCTGTTTCTTGCACTGCTTCGTTTAATTTATGGAACATTAAATGCAAGCAAAGAATACAGACTTTCAACTTTGTCTTTTATGGGTTGCACGCATATTCCACGTTGTGGTTGAGTTGAGGTCGATTGAGCTTGCTTTTAACGTGTCTTTGTTGTGTTTGGGAATTAAAGCCGACATGTTTTTTTTTCTCTGCCTTAAAACATGTCATTAACATGTTCATCGAACGTCCGAAAACCTCCAATTTGGTGTCACAAAGTAGATGACATTTTAGACTCTGTAAAATCAGGTCTAACTAGTGGCACGGGTGGTGTAACGCGATTTTGGTGAATTTGACCGATGCGCAGGCAGGAAAGATTTGGCGCTCCGCAGACGTGTGGACCATGTGGCGGATGCCATCGTATTTCATTCATAAATATGACAACAGTGTGGGACAATCCCCCTTGAATAAATGTGGAAAGGCGGCCTCCAAGCGATTCTATATTCTATTTCCGCAATGTCAAACCCGGTGAGTTATGATGCATGTCAAGATCTGAAAGTGAAAATCAAACGATCTTGTGAGGATGCATGACAAGCCGGCGACTCGCATGTTGATTTTCGAGGTCCCTCGTCCGTCCGTCCGAGCCGATCCAAGTGCATCGCGACTGCCCGGTAGACAAGGTGACCCGGGCCTCAGCTGTGCAAATAAAAGGAAGCACTTTCCATGCCGGATTAATGTGTTTGAGTTGCCGTGTTTGCGCTTCGCCACCTGTACGCGGCGAGATAAGGGGCAGGCTTTGACGACATCCGCAGATGTCAGCTCGCACGCTCGCTCCAAAGTGTATCGGTGATGAAAACCGCTAAAACAAATACACGTCAAGAAAAAAAGATGATTGGCAATTTGCATGTGAAATGACAAAACGGCCCAAGGGGCTCCGGGAATACGGCGAACGCGCTAATTGGGAGCTCGGGATGCAAAGCGTGTACGTGCGGTCGTCGGGGGGGCGGGAAACTGCGGCGAATGTTCAAATGTCATCTTAATTGAGGCAAATCATCTTGGTCGGGGTTGCGGCGAGGTCAGGAAGACGAGGCTATCTTTAGCGCTTGCTAATGGAATAGCGGATCAGTCTTGCCCGGCGAGGGCGTTGAATGCAGTCTGAGCCTCCAGGAAGTGTTTGCTGGAAATTCCAAAAAGAAAATTGGACTGTGTGCGCAGTACAAAGGCGCACACGTGTTTTGAATTGGTTCTACATGAGGAAGGGGAAGACGACCGAGGTATTTGCTTTAGGTCTTCGAATGCAATTTATGCGTAGCGCTTGTTGCATATTGCAAAGAGATGATTTGTATTTGTAACACGAAAGTGCTCAACACATTTTCACATTTAATATGTACTGTCAAGTCCTGTGAATATATATATAAAAAATGTTTTTTTTAAAGAACTCAAATCCCCTCTAGATTTAGGATTTTTTTGGGGGGGGGGGGGGGGTTATTTACGTCTCCCATCCGTAAGGTTGTGGGTTCGATCCTCACCCCGAGTGACCATGTGGAAGTGTCCTTGAGACTGAACCCCGATTTATTGCATGGCAGCAGTCGACCACTGGTGTATGAGTGTGTGTGTGAATGGGTGAATGTGAGGCTTAATTGTAAAGCGCTTTGTGCACCATATGGTGGAGTTAAAGCGCTATAAGAATGCAGTTCATTTACCATTTTCAGTAAATTCGCTCAAAATTTTTCTAAACAATTGGATGGAAACCTGACTGAAACAAGCATAATAAAAAATGACGATTTTTCACATTGTTGACATTTCCCAGTACCTAGAGCGAGAAAATACCAAATTGTTCTGTATTTAGAAACGTAATTACGCGTCCCGTGTTGAGTTGTTAGGGACGCGTTTTGTCCCGTAATGCCGTGAACATTAAAAGTCGTCCGTAAAATGTCAATGGAATTAATGAACAACAGCGTTCTTTATGTCACAATTTACGGTAACGTTCAAAGGACTTCCTGCACTGTGACCAATGAGCTGACAGCACATTCATCACGTGTATGGCGACGCACAATCCGCTCATTTTATTGGTCGACATAATGTTGCTTGCGGAAGTACATAGAAGAGCGCAATCCGACCCGCGGTAGAACTACAACTCTGAAAATGGCAGGAAAATAGCCAAAGTACTGGGAAGCAGAACAAATGGGTCGAGAAAGTGCGAGAAAATATCTCTATCAAGCACGCTCTACTGTCTGCTGGCGCAAAGCCCCGAAGGTGGACTGACAGGCCTCAAGCAACACGCGTCCAGAGGTGCAGCCGTGCAAGACACATGCAGAATACTGTACAAGGTACAAGTAAACTGGGGGAGCCCCAGAAAACGTTGTTGTTCACCAGGCAACGCCAGCGATAGATGTGGTATGTAAAGAATGATTATTTAACCCTCGGATCAAGGTTAATATGGAAATGTGCAATGAATATGTGTGTCGAATGGAAAAGTATGTTAAAATAGATAATACATAAACGTAATCATTGATGAATAATAAACACACACACAACCTTACATTTATTACAAGTTCAAACAGATACGCAAGTCTTTTTTGCTGTACATGCAGTTGAGCATCTTATTCAAATCAGGTGTAAATAGTCCAAAAAATTGTTTCACCTGCAAAAAAAAAAAAAATCACGCCAACAAGGTTGAAGGCAATCAGGTCGGCCGTCCTTGTCCACGAGGTGTCCCTTATGTATTTTTCAGGGAGTTGGCAACCCTCACCAGACTGACTAAAGATGTTCATTTTTAAAATTTGTAATTTTTTTCTATCCGACGGAGCAACCCGCGTGGAGTTGCATGTCAAACAAAAGCAAGCGAGACACAGCACTACCCGGTATTTCATGTCCGGTCGGAACCTAGCATAAAAGCGCTAAATCTAGAAAATAATCATACGCTACAATTCGAGTAAAGAATTTAGCATACAATGATCTACAAAGATAACGCACATTATAACCCGGTGCACCTTAGGGTTTTAATATCATTGATATCTCACCTAATAATAAGGTACGCCTAATGGTCCCGCGCATGGTGGGTTATTATTAATATCAGCTTTGACTGCAACCTGCAAGTTTTCATCAACAAAATGAAACAAGATTAAAACCGGCAATGTTTTCAATTCCGCTTACTAAGTTAGAAATGAACACAGTTCTCAGTCGAATCTCTGCAGGGAAGGAAATGATAGAGCAGGATAATAAAAAGCAAACAAACCCAGAGTGCATACTTTATTTGTACTACCCCCTAATTCCTGCAACATTTTCTTCCCCGGGGACGAGGCGCGATGTGTGTTCTTGGCCCGGCCGGCCGTTTCACAAGCCCATTCCTCTCTCCTGTCTGTTTTCATCATCGACACCTGGTGCACAAATGCTCGTTCTTATGTAACGCTGCTGGCCAACGGTCGGCGGTCATAAAGCATGTCAGCCTCTTGACCGGCCCACTCAGCCTTCCCATCCATGCGCGGGAAAATAAATAATTCCACATTCTACTGCTGTCGTAGTCGTACAGGAACATTCGTGCGCTTTGCCTAAGAAACACACAGAAACAGGCTGATTTGTATTGATTTTCGATTGGGTCTGCATTATGCACTGTATTATTGGAACCGCACTAGTTTTGCCATTGTTGACCTGCAACCAGTCTCGGGTGCAGTCGGCAGGCAAAGGCTGAACAGGATAAGCCGCGTCGAGAAAGCGATGGCTGCTGTAGCGTCCAATGCAAAGACATCCTGCACATATTTTGCTCAATTACGTCCCTGTCATCACTGACCCACTTGTAACCTTTCCCCAAGATCTACCGGCCAAATCAGAACGACGTGACTTCCTTCCTGTTTCCAGATTTTCCTTGGACCAGGCCGCTGAATAACACATTGCAGCTGTTGTGTGTGTGTGTGTGTGTGTGTGTGTGTGTGTGTGTGAGAGAGAGAGAGAGAGAGAGAGAGAGAGAGAGAGAGAGAGAGAGAGAGAGAGAGAGAGAGAGAGAGAGAGAGAGAGAGAGAGAGAGAGAGAGAGAGAGAGAGAGAGAGAGAGAGAGAGAGAGAGAGAGAGAGAGAGAGAGAGAGAGAGAGAGAGAGAGAGAGAGAGAGAGAAATGAATTTGATAACTTCATGATTTTTCATGTACAATTAACGACAGTCTGTGATGCCTTCACAGCCCGTACGCACCGTCAGAAACTACCCAAACCCGCAACCCACCCCCAAAGGTTGCCACAATATGTTAGCATTAAGCTAGCAGAAGGCAAAGTTGCGTGGTTGTTTTTAAGTACGTGTGTAACCGTCTGTGTTTCCTATTGATGCTAACTGTTAGCATGGAAATAGTGTTTTCATTATATGTTAGCATTGAGTTAGCAGAAGGTGAAGTTGCATTCTTGTTTTTAAAGGCAGATTTTCAGCAGTAAAAAGCTAATATTTTGTCCAGAATGAATTTGACAACTTCATGATTTTTCATGTACAATTAACAACAGTCTGTGATGCCTTCACAGCCCGTACGCACCGTCAGAATTTACCCAAACCCGCAACCCACCCTCAAAGGTTGCCACAATATGTTAGCATTAAGCTAGCAGAAGGCAAAGTTGCGTGGTTGTTTTTAAGTACGTGTGTAACTGTCTGTGTTTCCTATTGATGCTAACTGTTAGCATGGAAATAGTGTTTTCATTATATGTTAGCATTGAGTTAGCAGAAGGTGAAGTTGCATTCTTGTTTTTAAAGGGAGATTTTCAGCAGTAAAAAGCTAATATTTTGTCCAGAATGAATTTGACAACTTCATGATTTTTCATGTACAATTAACAACAGTCTGTGATGCCTTCACAGCCCCGTACACACCGTCAGAAACTACCCAAACCCGCAACCCACCCCCAAAGGTTGCCACAATATGTTAGCATTAAGCTAGCAGAAGGCAAAGTTGCGTGGTTGTTTTTAAGTACGTGTGTAACCGTCTGTGTTTCCTATTGATGCTAACTGTTAGCATGGAAATAGTGTTTTCATTATATGTTAGCATTGAGTTAGCAGAAGGTTAAGTTGCATTCTTGTTTTTTAAAGGCAAATTTTCAGCAGTAAAAAGCTAATATTTTGTCCAGAATGAATTTGACAACTTCATGATTTTTCATGTACAATTCATATTTTTTTTTACCATTTTCCGCCTGTGCTGAGGAAGTAGGTAACAACCAATCGTGGCTCACCTGTTTTCTGGGTTTGGTCAGCGAATTGAGCTATGGTTGGTCGTTACCTACTTCCTCAGCTCAGGTGATGTCATCTTCAGTCGACAGCAAGTGGAACAATTTGCTTTTAATTGTACATGAGAAATAATGTAATAAAGTTATCCAATTCATTCTGGACAAAATATTCACTTTTTGCTGCTGAAAATGGCTCACTGAGTCAAGTATCCCTTTAGATAGCCATCAACGCCGAAACAGTTTTGCAGCCATGACTGCTTTTATTGTTTGCATTCCTATAATTTCCCCCAATGATTTATACGTCGGATGTGGTATTGTTTTATCCGCAAAAATAGCTGCGAATGTTTCTAATCATTGCGCCGCGTGATATTAATACATCTCGTCTTGTAAACAAATCCTAAGGCTTCCCGGATCCGGCGCGGTGGCCTTTTGTTCTTCATATTGTGCAGCGTGTAACGTGTTCCTCCGCCCTCCTCAACCAGGAAGTGGCGTGACAAAAGGTTCAACAAACATATGCCAGGAGGTCGTCGGCTGTTCGGCGACGCTGAAGTTCACGAGCTTGTCAAATGTACGCTGCGGTTCAAATGGACTTTCACTGCTTCCATCTGGGATTCGTTGGGCTGGATCGCGCTTGGATCAGAGTCTGGAACCGTTCCGATGCTCAAGTCGCTGACAAATTATCTGGTGAAAATGTCATCCGCTGTCGGATGGAAGGTCGGATGGAAGGTCTGAGGTTCACAGCCGATGGATGCGCATACAGCCGAAGTTCAACAAAGTGGTCTTATTGAGATTGGCCGAGATGGCAGTAGGACATTTTAGTCAATTATTATTAAAAATCTTTTAAAATTAAATAACATAGTCATGTTATATTAATCCATTTGCTCCCAAACACGTTTTTTTAAACGTTTTTTTTTTTTAACGTTTTTTTTTAATGCTCGAACATACAGAAGGCTTTGATGCGGCCTCATAACTGAAGAGAATGCTTGAAGCAATGGTAGTTATTACAAAAACGGCCAGCAGGTGGCAGCAGAGTATAAGAGCTCAACCAGAGCCATGTTGAAAAAAAAAGCTCTTTACCAGATGTGTGAATAATGATGAAATTTAGCTCTATTCTAATGCTAATTGCTGCAAATGGAAACAGATATAAATATACTTTTTTTTTCCCAATGAAAGAAGAGACTCTAATCTTTCTTTTGGTAGGTTCTATGTTTTTATAGCGATAGAACACAATATTGTGTGGGCCTTGCAAAATCAGTCCAAATCCAGTCAAACAGCCGGGAGCGAAGGGAATTGCTTCATTTCAAAAGTGAATGAGTTCATTATGAAATAATTAAATAATAATATACAAAATAATCATATGAATAAAATACCTTTAAATACCTTTTTTCTTCCGGCCGACATTACAATCCTCTCACTTGAAGGCATTCAAGTCATTCGTAATGAGCAATCGTTGACAATCGAGTTGGAGCTTTTCTCATATGGGGCTAATTTCATTTGCTAATTCGATTGTTGATGGCAGGAATCTCTTGTACTCGATTACTCCAGGAGAAAATTGGCACCGCGTCTTCCTTTCTCAATCGACTCAATCCCTTTTGATGAGTTGCGATGTCACCTGCGACCGGCATCGATGTTACTTTATCGAACGAAGTCTTCACAGGAGACGATCGGCGAAGTCTTAGCAAACACTGACTGGTATCCTGTAAAAAAAAGAAAAGAGTTGGGCTATTTCCTTTTTGCTCCCCCGGTTTCCTGTGTTCTCAGATGGACAGCAGGCCAGATCCTCATTGCCCCCTTCCCGTCCCCCATTTCCCACTTTTACAAAACAAACACACCCACAGTCTCTCTCTCTCTCTTTCTTTCTCTCTCTAAGGAAAGGACGAACGAGGGACAGGAAGAACTTCCACAGTTCTTTTCTATTGTTCTGTGCCTGACTGCTAACCGCTCATTCATAATGGAAGCGTCACGCTGCGCTCTTTGTGTGTCTTTTATCAGGAACAAACCTTGTAAAGCGCTTACGTATTTATGAGGAAGATCATTTCTTTTCTTTTTCTTTTTTATTGGCGCTGGGCCTGAAAATGACAAATGAAGATGTGTGATACTTTTATTCACCCCGAAGCAACATTAGACACGGGATTAACTCTCCTGTTAAGTCCTTTTCACACTGCACTTATTAGCACAGAATGACTCGTCATTGACATTGTCATCCGGGACATTTGTCTTGTTGCGTGAAACTTCACAAACAACATTACTATCCTAACCTAAAACCCGCCACCGCTTTGGTGATGGCACCCAAGGACTTTTGCAAATGGCGGCGGTCCACTGAAATAGGCATAACGGTAAAGACAAGTTTCATAGCAGCCATGAGACGTTCCACAATGGACGTGTTACCCTTCAAATTCTGCAGATAAAAATGCAAACGCTCATTAAAGCCGTTGCAATCTTGTGTTTTTGCACCCAAAATGTTTCTGATATATTTTTGTCATCTTTCAATCTTATGTACTTCACAAATGGCATTTCCAATCTCAACTGATGAATTTGAATAGTTACACCCGTAAAAAATTATATATTTTCGAAATTTAATGTAGTGGGTTAAGACTTTACCGTTATTGATCAAATCATCTAAAAATGATGCGTGCTAACATCATGCGGGTTGTAAGAATGTCTAAAAATAGGCTTTACATGTGTGGATGGTATGTTTGCATATATGGAAAAACAATGGGGGGGGGGGCAATGTGGAGTCAACATTTTTGACTGACGAGTACATTCGAACATACTCGCAAGTATGCTCGAACGTACTTGTAGGCTAAATGCTACAAACATATTGCTAATAATGCCGCCGGGTTTTACTGGCGCAAAGTGAAAAAAAAAAAATCTTTTTTTTTAAAGCTTACATGATACCAATATGTTAAAAAAAAAAAACATTATTTCCTAAGTTTTATGATTTAATTTAAATGTGTGTGATTTAAATGTCTGCAGTGCATAATTTTCGGTTTGGCCAAAATGAGTACGTTTGAACACATTTGTCACTACGTTTAAACGTATTGAAATGAATTCAAATAGCTTCAAAGTCAAAATTGTTTCCTGAACTTTGGCGGTTCCGTAGGCTGAAGATAAACTTTCCGTTGACTTTCAATCCATCGGCTATCGAGTCAAATGAGTGGAAATGACCTCGTTCATATGCAAATAAGCAACAAGATCAGCAAATGCTACGCGGGAAACAGATTGCAATAAACATGCAACCGTTTTGAAAGCATAAGAGAGCATTGACGAGATTTATTGTCTTTTGCTGGTCACGAAACAAATGTATTCATAATGACAAAATGTTCTTTTCAATCAGAGACGTGACATGCATGAGTTAGTAATAATTAATTAATAATTAATAATAAAAAAAAGAAAGAAAGAAAGAAAAAAAAAAAGAAAACATAATAAAAAATAAATAAAATAAAAAAGAAAGAAAAAGAAAAAGAAGAAAAAAAAAATAATAATAATAATAAAAAATAAAAAATAAATAAAAGAAAGAAAGAAGAAAAAAGAAAAAGAAGAAAAAAAAAGAAGAAGAAAAAAAAAAGTAATAATTCGGCGCTCATAACGTAGTAAACGAGCCTACGGGCCGGACGGGGCGAGCTGCGTTTTACGAGGCGCAGCGACGCCGCTAATCACTCCCATCAGCAGTGACCAAGTCATGTTTGCGTGCGTGCGTGCGCGAGATGGCCGATGACATTTTGGAAGACTTGATTACATTTTGTGGATCCAGGACCAGATGTCATTTTTCCCACCCCTCCTTCTGGTTTTTGGACAACGGGCCAATTGGTGACATTCGTTTCAGTTTGCAAAAAAACAAAAAAAAGCGCAAGAAATGTCTTTTTCAACTAATCTGATGATGCTTGAACTCCAGATGAGCATCTTTGGGCGCAGCTGCAGCGCATTGTTTTTTCTTTTGTTCTTGTTTTTTTTTTAAACAAAACAACAAAACTGGAGTCGGGAATGATTTGCAATCATCTTCCTTATCTTATCACCGATCGCTCATTAAAAAGGAATTATGTCGAGCGGGTACGTCCACAACAAGCAACAAGACAGCTGCTACGGGTTCCATGACACGCATTCCAATGCTCAAGGATCGTCGTGTTATTGTTTTGCAGACCTAAAAAATAAAAAAATATATCTTTGGTGTTAATTGATTAACCTTGTTTATAGAGATTTAAACGATTTGTTCTCAAGCTATTTTAAATGAGTTAACAATTGGTAAAAAGGATATTTGGACGGATCAATCATAAGAATTTTTGCTAGTTAAGTAAAGCAAATGATGTCATTGTGACCGTGGACCGGGTTTTCCCTGACACAGGCCGCGATCAAGACTTCATCCGTAGGCGGCTGTGCTGCTTTTTGTGTCTTTTTATATCATCCATCCAATGTTGTGAGAGCACATTTAATTTTTTTTTTCTGTGAGTTGACAGTCACCTGAAGTGGGCTCCGAGGTCATGTGACTCATTGTTGTGATGACTCATCCGTGCCGCCGTGTTGGAAACTCGCAGGACAGAAGAACTTGGCATCGGAGTTGACTTCTATTTTTAGAGCAGCGACTGCACGTCCTCGATTGAGCGCAAAGCTTCCCATTCACAGCACTTATTGGAATATAGACAGCGTTTCCATTTTTAAATCGGCTCTATGGAGACAAGCCTACGCAGGAAGTTTGAAGGAGACGCGCGCGCGCGCGTACACCGAGTCGAAGAGTTCAGAGGGTTTTAAAGTAGGGTTGACATTTTAAAGGAGGGTTTCAAACTAGGGTTGGTGGTGTTTTAATCTAGTGTTGCGGTTTGTAATTAGGGTAGCGAGAGTTTTAAACTATGCTTAGGGTTTAAAAGTAGGGTTTCAAACTATGGTTAGGATTTCAAATTAGGGTTTTAATCTAGTGTTGGGGTTTGTAATTAGGGTTTTCAATTAGGGTTAGGGTTTCAAACTATGGTTAGGGTTTCAAATTAGGGTTTTAAACTCGTTTTAGGGCTTCAAATCAGGGTTTTAAACTAGTGTTGGGGTTTGTAATTAGGGTAGCGAGAGTTTTAAACTATGCTTAGGGTTTAAAAGTAGGGTTTCAAACTATGGTTAGGGTTTCAAATTAGGGTTTTAATCTAGTGTTGGGGTTTGTAATTAGGGTTTTCAATTAGGGTTAGGGTTTCAAACTATGGTTAGGGTTTCAAATTAGGGTTTTAAACTCGTTTTAGGGCTTCAAATCAGGGTTTTAAACTAGTGTTGGGGTTTGTAATTAGGGGTTTCAATTAGTGTTAGGGTTTTAAACTATGGTTAGGGTTTCAAATTAGGGTTTTAATCTAGTGTTGGGGTTTGTAATTAGGGTTAGGGTTTCAAACTATGGTTAGGGTTTCAAATTAGGGTTTTAAACTCGTTTTAGGGCTTCAAATCAGGGTTTTAAACTAGTGTTGGGGTTTGTAATTAGGGGTTTCAATTAGTGTTAGGGTTTTAAACTAATGGTTAGGGTTTCAAATTAGGGTTTTAATCTAGTGTTGGGGTTTGTAATTAGGGTTTTCAATTAGGGTTAGGGTTTCAAACTATAGTTAGGGTTTCAAATTAGGGTTTTAAACTCGTTTTAGGGCTTCAAATCAGGGTTTGAAACTAGTGTTGGGGTTTGTAATTAGGGTTTTCAATTAGGGTTATGGTTTCAAACTATGGTTAGGGTTTCAAATTAGGGTTTTAAACTCGTTTTAGGGCTTCAAATCAGGGGTTTCAACAAGTGTTAAGGTTTGAAATTAGGGTTAGGGTTTCAGATTTGGGGTTTTAAACAAGTTTTTAGCTTTCAAATTTGGGCATTAAACTGTAGCGAGAGTTTCAAATTAGGGTTTTAAACTATGCTTAGGGTTTAAAAGTAGGGTTTCAAACTATGGTTAGGGTTTGAAATTAGGGGTTTAAACTCGTTTTAGGGCTTCAAATCAGGGTTTTAAACTAGTGTTGGGGTTTGTAATTAGGGTTTCCGATTAGGGTTTGGGTTTCAAACTATGGTTAGGGTTTCAAATTAGGGTTTTAAACTCGTTTTAGGGCTTCAAATCAGGGTTTTAAACTAGTGTTGGGGTTTGTAATTAGGGGTTTCAATTAGTGTTAGGGTTTTAAACTAATGGTTAGGGTTTCAAATTAGGGTTTTAATCTAGTGTTGGGGTTTGTAATTAGGGTTTTCAATTAGGGTTAGGGTTTCAAACTATAGTTAGGGTTTCAAATTAGGGTTTTAAACTCGTTTTAGGGCTTCAAATCAGGGTTTGAAACTAGTGTTGGGGTTTGTAATTAGGGTTTTCAATTAGGGTTATGGTTTCAAACTATGGTTAGGGTTTCAAATTAGGGTTTTAAACTCGTTTTAGGGCTTCAAATCAGGGGTTTCAACAAGTGTTAAGGTTTGAAATTAGGGTTAGGGTTTCAGATTTGGGGTTTTAAACAAGTTTTTAGCTTTCAAATTTGGGCATTAAACTGTAGCGAGAGTTTCAAATTAGGGTTTTAAACTATGCTTAGGGTTTAAAAGTAGGGTTTCAAACTATGGTTAGGGTTTGAAATTAGGGGTTTAAACTCGTTTTAGGGCTTCAAATCAGGGTTTTAAACTAGTGTTGGGGTTTGTAATTAGGGTTTCCGATTAGGGTTTGGGTTTCAAACTATGGTTAGGGTTTCAAATTAGGGTTTTAAACTCGTTTTAGGGCTTCAAATCAGGGTTTGAAACTAGTGTTGGGGTTTGTAATTAGGGTTTTCAATTAGTGTTAGGGTTTTAAACTATGGTTAGGGTTTCAAATTAGGGTTTTAATCTAGTGTTGGGGTTTGTAATTAGGGTTTTCAATTAGAGTTAGGGTTTTAAACTATGGTTAGGGTTTCAAATTAGGGTTTTAATCTAGTGTTGGGGTTTGTAATTAGGGTTTTCAATTAGTTAGGGTTTTAAACTATGGTTAGGGTTTCAAAGTAGGGGTTTAAACTAGGGTTAGGGTTTCAAAGTAGGGGTTTAAACTAGGGTTAGGGTTTCAAAGTAGGGGTTTAAACTAGGGTTAGGGTTTCAAAGTAGGGGTTTAAACTAGGGTTAGGGTTTCAAAGTAGGGTTTTAAACTAGGGTTAGGGTTTCAAAGTAGGGTTTTAAACTAGGGTTAGGGTTTCAAAGTAGGGTTTTAAACTAGGGTTAGGGTTTCAAAGTAGGGTTAGGGTTTCAAACTAGGGTTAGGGTTTCAAAGTAGGGTTAGGGTTTCAAACTAGGGTTAGGGTTTCAAAGTAGGGGTTTAAACTAGGGTTAGGGTTTCAAAGTAGGGGTTTAAACTAGGGTTAGGGTTTCAAAGTAGGGGTTTAAACTAGGGTTAGGGTTTCAAAGTAGGGTTTAAAACTAGGGTTAGGGTTTCAAAGTAGGGTTTAAAACTAGGGTTAGGGTTTCAAAGTAGGGGTTTAAACTAGGGTTTCAAAGTAGGGTTAGGGTTTCAAAGTAGGACTTTAAACTAGGGTTAGGGTTTCAAAAGAGGGGTTTAAACTAGGGTTAGGGTTTCAAAGTAATGGTTTAAACTAGGGTTAGGGTTTCAAAGTAGGGGTTTAAACTAGGGTTAGGGTTTCAAAGTAGGGGTTTAAACTAGGGTTAGGGTTTCAAAGTAGGGGTTTAAACTAGGGTTAGGGTTTCAAAGTAGGGGTTTAAACTAGGGTTAGGGTTTCAAAGTAGGGGTTTAAAACTAGGGTTAGGGTTTCAAAGTAGGGGTTTAAACTAGGGTAAGGGTTTCAAAGTAGGGTTTTAAACTAGGGTTAGGGTTTCAAAATAGGGGTTTAAACTAGGGTTAGGGTTTCAAAGTAGGGGTTTAAACTAGGGTTAGGGTTTCAAAGTAGGGGTTTAAACTAGGGTTAGGGTTTCAAAGTAGGGGTTTAAACTAGGGTTAGGGTTTCAAAGTAGGGCTTTAAACTAGGGTTAGGGTTTCAAAGTAGGGCTTTAAACTAGGGTTAGGGTTTCAAAGTAGGGTTTAAAACTAGGGTTAGGGTTTCAAAGTAGGGGTTTAAACTAGGGTTAGGGTTTCAAAGTAGGGGTTTAAACTAGGGTTAGGGTTTCAAAGTAGGGGTTTAAACTAGGGTTAAGGTTTCAAAGTAGGGGTTTAAACTAGGGTTAGGGTTTCAAAGTAGGGTTTAAAACTAGGGTTAGGGTTTCAAAGTAGGGTTTAAAACTAGGGTTAGGGTTTCAAAGTAGGGTTTAAAACTAGGGTTAGGGTTTCAAAGTAGGGTTTAAAACTAGGGTTAGGGTTTCAAAGTAGGGGTTTAAACTAGGGTTAGGGTTTCAAAGTAGGGGTTTAAACTAGGGTTAGGGTTTCAAAGTAGGGGTTTAAACTAGGGTTAGGGTTTCAAAGTAGGGGTTTAAACTAGGGTTAGGGTTTCAAAGTAGGGGTTTAAACTAGGGTTAGGGTTTCAAAGTAGGGGTTTAAACTAGGGTTAGGGTTTCAAAGTAGGGGTTTAAACTAGGGTTAGGGTTTCAAAATAGGGTTTTAAACTAGGGTTAGGGATTCAAAGTAGGGTTTTAAACTAGGGTTTCAAAGTAGGGTTGGGGTTTCAAAGTAGGGCTTTAAACTAGTGTTAGGGTTTCAAAGTAGGGCTTTAAACTAGGGTTAGGGTTTCAAAGTAGGGTTTAAAACTAGGGTTAGGGTTTCAAAGTAGGGTTTAAAACTAGGGTTAGGGTTTCAAAGTAGGGGTTTAAAACTAGGGTTAGGGTTTCAAAGTAGGGGTTTAAACTAGGGTTAGGGTTTCAAAGTAGGGGTTTAAACTAGGGTTAGGGTTTCAAAGTAGGGGTTTAAACTAGGGTTAGGGTTTCAAAGTAGGTGTTTAAACTAGGGTTAGGGTTTCAAAGTAGGGTTTAAAACTAGGGTTAGGGTTTCAAAGTAGGGTTTAAAACTAGGGTTAGGGTTTCAAAGTAGGGGTTTAAAACTAGGGTTAGGGTTTCAAAGTAGGGGTTTAAACTAGGGTTAGGGTTTCAAAGTAGGGTTTAAAACTAGGGTTAGGGTTTCAAAGTAGGGGTTTAAAACTAGGGTTAGGGTTTCAAAGTAGGGATTTAAACTAGGGTTAGGGTTTCAAAGTAGGGGTTTAAACTAGGGTTAGGGTTTCAAAGTAGGGGTTTAAACTAGGGTTAGGGTTTCAAAGTAGGTGTTTAAACTAGGGTTAGGGTTTCAAAGTAGGGTTTAAAACTAGGGTTAGGGTTCCAAAGTAGGGTTTAAAACTAGGGTTAGGGTTTCAAAGTAGGGGTTTAAAACTAGGGTTAGGGTTTCAAAGTAGGGGTTTAAACTAGGGTTAGGGTTTCAAAGTAGGGTTTAAAACTAGGGTTAGGGTTTCAAAGTAGGGTTTAAAACTAGGATTAGGGTTTCAAAGTAGGGGTTTAAACTAGGGTTAGGGTTTCAAAGTAGGGTTAGGGTTTCAAAGTAGGGTTTTAAACTAGGGTTAGGGTTTCAAAGTAGGGTTAGGGTTTCAAAGTAGGGTTTTAAACTAGGGTTAGGGTTTCAAAGTAGGGGTTTAAACTAGGGTTAGGGTTTCAAAGTAGGGGTTTAAACTAGGGTTAGGGTTGCAAAGTAGGGCTTTAAACTAGGGTTAGGGTTTCAACGTAGGGGTTTAAACTAGGGTTAGGGTTTCAAATTAGGGTTTTAAACTGGGGTTAGGGTTTCAAAGTAGGGGTTTAAACTAGGGTTAGGGTTTCAAAGTAGGGTTTAAAACTAGGGTTAGGGTTTCAAAGTAGGGTTTAAAACTAGGGTTAGGGTTTCAAAGTAGGGGTTTAAACTAGGGTTAGGGTTTCAAAGTAGGGGTTTAAACTAGGGTTAGGGTTTCAAAGTAGGGGTTTAAACTAGGGTTAGGGTTTCAAAGTAGGGGTTTAAACTAGGGTTAGGGTTTCAAAGTAGGGGTTTAAACTAGGGTTAGGGTTTCAAAGTAGGGGTTTAAGCTAGGGTTAGGGTTTCAAAGTAGGGGTTTAAACTAGGGTTAGGGTTTCAAAGTAGGGGTTTAAACTAGGGTTAGGGTTTCAAAGTAGGGTTTTAAACTAGGGTTAGGGTTTCAAAATAGGGTTTTAAACTAGGGTTAGGGATTCAAAGTAGGGTTTTAAACTAGGGTTTCAAAGTAGGGTTGGGGTTTCAAAGTAGGGCTTTAAACTAGGGTTAGGGTTTCAAAGTAGGGCTTTAAACTAGGGTTAGGGTTTCAAAGTAGGGGTTTAAACTAGGGTTAGGGTTTCAAAGTAGGGGTTTAAACTAGGGTTAGGGTTTCAAAGTAGGTGTTTAAACTAGGGTTAGGGTTTCAAAGTAGGGGTTTAAACTAGGGTTAGGGTTTCAAAGTAGGGTTTTAAACTAGGGTTAGGGTTTCAAAGTAGGGGTTTAAACTAGGGTTAGGGTTTCAAAGTAGGGGTTTAAACTAGGGTTAGGGTTTCAAAGTAGGGCTTTAAACTAGGGTTAGGGTTTCAAAGTAGGGTTTAAAACTAGGGTTAGCGTTTCAAAGTAGGGGTTTAAACTAGGGTTAAGGTTTCAAAGTAGGGTTTTAAACTAGGGTTAGGGTTTCAAAGTAGGGGTTTAAACTAGGGTTAGGGTTTCAAAGTAGGGGTTTAAACTAGGGTTAGGGTTTCAAAGTAGGGCTTTAAACTAGGGTTAGGGTTTCAAAGTAGGGTTTAAAACTAGGGTTAGGGTTTCAAAGTAGGGTTTAAAACTAGGGTTAGGGTTTCAAAGTAGGGGTTTAAAACTAGGGTTAGGGTTTCAAAGTAGGGGTTTAAACTAGGGTTAGGGTTTCAAAGTAGGGTTTAAAACTAGGGTTAGGGTTTCAAAGTAGGGTTTAAAACTAGGATTAGGGTTTCAAAGTAGGGTTTAAAACTAGGGTTAGGGTTTCAAAGTAGGGTTAGGGTTTCAAAGTAGGGTTTTAAACTAGGGTTAGGGTTTCAAAGTAGGGTTAGGGTTTCAAAGTAGGGTTTTAAACTAGGGTTAGGGTTTCAAAGTAGGGGTTTAAACTAGGGTTAGGGTTTCAAAGTAGGGGTTTAAACTAGGGTTAGGGTTGCAAAGTAGGGCTTTAAACTAGGGTTAGGGTTTCAACGTAGGGGTTTAAACTAGGGTTAGGGTTTCAAATTAGGGTTTTAAACTGGGGTTAGGGTTTCAAAGTAGGGGTTTAAACTAGGGTTAGGGTTTCAAAGTAGGGTTTAAAACTAGGGTTAGGGTTTCAAAGTAGGGTATAAAACTAGGGTTAGGGTTTCAAAGTAGGGTTTAAAACTAGGGTTAGGGTTTCAAAGTAGGGTTTAAAACTAGGGTTAGGGTTTCAAAGTAGGGTTTAAAACTAGGGTTAGTGTTTCAAAGTAGGGTTTAAAACTAGGGTTAGGGTTTCAAAGTAGGGGTTTAAACTAGGGTTAGGGTTTCAAAGTAGGGGTTTAAACTAGGGTTAGGGTTTCAAAGTAGGGTTTAAAACTAGGGTTAGGGTTTCAAAGTAGGGGTTTAAACTAGGGTTAGGGTTTCAAAGTAGGGCTTTAAACTAGGGTTAGGGTTTAAAAGTAGGGTTTAAAACTAGGGTTAGGGTTTCAAAGTAGGGGTTTAAACTAGGGTTAAGGTTTCAAAGTAGGGTTTTAAACTAGGGTTAGGGTTTCAAAGTAGGGCTTTAAACTAGGGTTAGGGTTTCAACGTAGGGGTTTTAAACTAGGGTTAGGGTTTCAAAGTAGGGGTTTAAACTAGGGTTAGGGTTTCAAAGTAGGGTTTAAAACTAGGGTTAGGGTTTCAAAGTAGGGTTTAAAACTAGGGTTAAGGTTTCAAAGTAGGGTTTAAAACTAGGGTTAGGGTTTCAAAGTAGGGTTTAAAACTAGGGTTAGGGTTTCAAAGTAGGGTTAGGGTTTCAAAGTAGGGTTTTAAACTAGGGTTAGGGTTTCAAAGTAGGGGTTTAAACTAGGGTTAGGGTTTCAAAGTAGGGGTTTAAACTAGGGTTAGGGTTTCAAAGTAGGGGTTTAAACTAGGGTTAGGGTTTCAAAGTAGGGGTTTAAACTAGGGTTAGGGTTTCAAAATAGGGTTTAAAACTAGGGTTAGGGTTTCAAAGTAGGGTTTAAAACTAGGGTTAGGGTTTCAAAGTAGGGTTTAAAACTAGGGTTAGGGTTTCAAAGTAGGGTTTAAAACTAGGGTTAGGGTTTCAAAGTAGGGTTTTAAAACTAGGGTTAGGGTTTCAAAGTAGGGTTTTAAAACTAGAGTTAGGGTTTCAAAGTAGGGTTTTAAACTAGGGTTAGGGTTTCAAAGTAGGGTTTAAAACTAGGGTTAGGGTTTAAAACTAGGGTTAGGGTTTCAAAGTAGAGCTTTAAACTAGGGTTAGGGTTTCAAAGTAGGGCTTTAAACTAGGGTTAGGGTTTCAAAGTAGGGCTTTAAACTGGGGTTAGGGTTTCAAAGTAGGGGTTTAAACTAGGGTTAGGGTTTCAAAGTAGGGCTTAAAACTAGAGTTAGGGTTTCAAAGTAGGGTTTAAAACTAGGGTTAGGGTTTTAAAGTAGGGGTTTAAACTAGGGTTAGGGTTTCAAAGTAGGGGTTTAAACTAGGGTTAGGGTTTCAAAGTAGGGTTTTAAACTGGGGTTAGGGTTTCAAAGTAGGGGTTTAAACTGGGGTTAGGGTTTCAAAGTAGGGGTTTAAACTAGGGTTAGGGTTTCAAAGTAGGGCTTTAAACTAGAATTAGGGTTTCAAAGTAGGGTTTAAAACTAGGGTTAGGGTTTCAAAGTAGGGGTTTAAACTAGGGTTAGGGTTTCAAAGTAGGGGTTTAAACTAGGGTTAGGGTTTCAAAGTAGGGTTTTAAACTAGGGTTAGGGTTTCAAAGTAGGGGTTTAAACTAGGGTTAGGGTTTCAAAGTAGGGTTTAAAACTAGGGTTAGGGTTTCAAAGTAGGGTTAGGGTTTCAAAGTAGGGGTTTAAACTAGGGTTAGGGTTTCAAAGTAGGGGTTTAAACTAGGGTTAGGGTTTCCGATTAGGGTTTCAAACTATGGTTAGGGTCTCAAATTAGGGTTTTAAACTCGTTTTTGGGCTTCAAATCAGGGTTTTAAACTAGTGTTGGGGTTTGTAATTAGGGTTTTCAATTAGGGTTAGGGTTTCAAACTATGGTTAGGGTTTCAAATTAGGGTTTTAAACTCGTTTTAGGGCTTCAAATCAGGGTTTGAAACTAGTGTTGGGGTTTGTAATTAGGGTTTTCAATTAGTGTTAGGGTTTTAAACTAGGGTTAGGGTTTCAAATTAGGGTTTTAATCTAGTGTTGGGGTTTGTAATTAGGGTTTTCAATTAGGGTTAGGGTTTCAAACTATGATTAAGGTTTTAAACTCGTTTTAGGGCTTCAAATCAGGGGTTTCAACAAGTGTTAAGGTTTGAAATTAGGGTTAAGCTTTCAAATTTGGGCATTAAACTGTAGCGAGAGTTTCAAATGAGGGTTTTAAACTATGCTTGGGGTTTAAAAGTAGGGTTTCAAACTATGGTTAGGGTCTCAAATTAGGGTTTTAAACTCGTTTTAGGGCTTCAAATCAGGGTTTTAAACTAGTGTTGGGGTTTGTAATTAGGGTTTCCGATTAGGGTTAGGGTTTCAAACTATGGTTAGGGTTTCAAATTAGGGTTTTAAACTCGTTTTAGGGCTTCAAATCAGGGGTTGCAACAAGTGTTAAGGTTTGAAATTAGGGTTAGGTTTTCAGATTTGGGGTTTTAAACAAGTTTTTAGCTTTCAAATTTGGGCTTTAAACTGTAGCAAGAGTTTCAAATTAGGGTTTTAAACTATGCTTAGGGTTTAAAAGTAGGGTTTCAAACTATGGTTAGGGTTTGAATTTAGGGGTTTAAACTCATTTTAGGGCTTCAAATCAGGGTTTGAAACTAGTGTTGGGGTTTGTAATTAGGGTTTTCAATTAGGGTTAGGGTTTCAAACTATGGTTAGGGTTTCAAATTAGGGTTTTAAACTCGTTTTAGTGCTTCAAATCAGGGTTTGAAACGAGTGTTGGGGTTTGTAATTAGGGTTTTCAATTGGGGTTAGGGTTTCAAACTATGGTTAGGGTTTCAAATTAGGGTTTTAAACTCGTTTTAGGGCTTCAAATCACTGGTTTCAACAAGTGTTAAGGTTTGAAATTAGGGTTAGGGTTTCAGATTTGGGGTTTTAAACAAGTTTTTAGCTTTCAAATTTGGGCATTAAAATGTAGCGAGAGTTTCAAATTAGGGTTTCAAACTATGGTTAGGGCTTCAAATCAGGGTTTTAAACTAGTGTTGGGGTTTGTAATTATGGTTTCCAATTAGGGTTAGGGTTTTAAACTATGGTTAGGGTTTCAAATTAGGGTTTTAATCTAGTGTTGGGGTTTATAATTAGGGTTTTCAATTAGGGTTAGGGTTTCAAACTATGGTTAGGGTTTCAAATTAGGGTTTTAAACTCGTTTTAGGGCTTCAAATCAGGGTTTGAAACGAGTGTTGGGGTTTGTAATTAGGGTTTTCAATTGGGGTTAGGGTTTCAAACTATGGTTAGGGTTTCAAATTAGGGTTTTAATCTAGTGTTGGGGTTTGTAATTAGGGTTTTCAATTAGGGTTAGGGTTTCAAACTATGGTTAGGGTTTCAAATTAGGGTTTTAAACTCGTTTTAGGGCTTCAAATCACTGGTTTCAACAAGTGTTAAGGTTTGAAATTAGGGTTAGGGTTTCAGATTTGGGGTTTTAATCAAGTTTTTAGCTTTCAAATTTGGGCATTAAAATGTAGCGAGAGTTTCAAATTAGGGTTTCAAACTATGGTTAGGGCTTCAAATCAGGGTTTTAAACTAGTGTTGGGGTTTGTAATTATGGTTTCCAATTAGGGTTAGGGTTTTAAACTATGGTTAGGGTTTCAAATTAGGGTTTTAATCTAGTGTTGGGGTTTGTAATTAGGGTTTTCAATTAGGGTTAGGGTTTCAAACTATGGTTAGGGTTTCAAATTAGGGTTTTAAACTCATTTTAGGGCTTCAAATCAGGGGTTTCAACAAGTGTTAAGGTTTGAAATTAGGGTTAGGGTTTCAGATTTGGGGTTTTAAACAAGTTTTTAGCTTTCAAATTTGGGCATTTAACTGTAGCGAGAGTTTCAAATTAGGGTTTTAAACTATGCTTAGGTTTTAAAAGTAGGGTTTCAAACTATGGTTAGGGTTTCAAATTAGGGGTTTAAACTCATTTTAGGGCTTCAAATCAGGGTTTTAAACAAGTGTTGGGGTTTGTAATTAGGGTTTTCAATTAGGGTTAGGGTTTTAAACTATGGTTAGGGTTTCAAATTCGGGGTTTGAAAGTATGTCAAAGTGAACTATTTTAAATGAATTAAGTTTTGTAGCACAAAAAAAAAACTAATTTGTAGTTTTCAATGTTGAAAAATGGGTCAATTTGACCCAGGCTATGTCTAACATTCCAACACCAACACAATAAACATTGATTTAGCCTATGACTAACTTTTTTCTCATTTGCATATGCATCAAAATGAACAATTTTGTATTTCTGTCGATGTGAATGTCGGGTCAGTTTGACCCGGTCCGTTTTCAGTGTTCCTTGCAAATATCTCAAAATCTTCTTATTGTCTGTTGATGCCAACTTTGATAGCGCAATGCTAACATTTGTTCTTTAACTTTCAGTGGGTCCTTTTGACGCGCAACATAACAGGAGGGTAGAAAACGGCCCCGGGACTTAAAAAAGCCGGAGAACCCCAAAGCGCCGTCTCTTGACTCCGACGGTTCCGGCGAAGCCGACGTCAGGAACTGCTCGGCGAATGTTGACTTTCCTTTAATGTGTTTTTCTTCCAACGTGCTGTGTTTTTTTGTTACCTTTGAGCAAATGTTGAAAATGTCCACGACAATTGCAGGAAGACGTCAAAGTGCTCGCGGAGCCACTCAGTCATCGGCGGGCCGGCGGGCCAGACGTTTCCTCCAGTGATAGCGGAGGCCCGACTTGCCGTTTGGTCTCCCGATCAGACGGCCCGACGACTCGGCTCCATAAACAGGCCGCGTCTTCCTCTTCAAGCGACCCGCTTCAAATGTCTCCGTCGAACCTGCCGCCGGCACGCGATGAATGACACTTGCGACCTTGGGAAATGTTTTCATGACTTCGGCTTGTCCCGGAGAGCCGACGCGGCTTCACCGGGTTCGGTGGCGGCGGCGGCTGGAAATGTTGGAGGTTTGAGGTTTCGTTACACCTCGCAAAGGTTTGATAAAAAAGATCGTAATGTGTGACCTCAGGCTTCAAAATAAGGGTTTGGGTTTCAAATGAGCTTTCGAAACGAGGGTTATAGTTTTCAACTTAGATGATGGTTATGGTTAGTAGGATTTCAAAACTGCTGTTAGGGTTTTAAAGAACGGTTTTAAAGTTGACTTGGGTTTCAAATCCGGGTTTTCAAGAAAAGGTTGGGGTTTCAAATCCGGGTTTTAAACTAGGTTTATAGTTTCAAAGTAGGGTTTCAAACATGGGTTAGGGTTTCAAATTCGGGATTCAAACTATGCTTGGGTTTTCAAATGAGGGTTTTTAAACTTAGATTATGATTTTATGGTTATGATTTTTTTCCAATGGTGTCAAATTTGGGTTTTGGTTTTAAATAAGGTTTTATTTCGATTTAGGTTTCAAATTAGGGTTTTAAACTAGGGTTAAGGTTTCAAGTTAGGGATTCCGGTTGAAGTCCGGTTGTCATCATTCAATTTTGCTGGTGTCCGTCGAACGGCTGCGATGTGCGGCAGCTTCCAGATTTAGAGGGGGTGGGGCTTAATCCCAAACCCTGCCGTGTCAAGTCGAAGGGTCCTAAAAGGACGTTTGGTCATGTTCAATATTAAATTGCAATTTTTTTATCACTTCCGGTGGCAGCACTTCATCAGCCACAGCTGTTCGAATCTGTTGGCAACTCTGCCAGTCAGCCACGCCCACTTCTTACTCGTTGTCAGACGGCTGTGCGACGACACTCTCCTGCGAATCTTGAAGGCAATGACGTAAGACGTGAGATGAAATTTCACAACGCGCTGGCGAAAACTTTGGAAGACAATTACGATTTTTTTTTTTTTTTTTTTTGCACGTGATAGGTTGGCGGGCCAACTATTTGTTGGCCCGCCAACTGACTGAAAACTGACCATTTTCCCCAAAGTCTCTTCAAAGGGAAGTCGTGAGGCCTTGCAGACCCGCCCGCGTCGTAATCAATGACACGTGTGTGCGCGTGCGCGCGCGGTCGAGGAGAAACCCTTCCGACGTTGCGTTCCTACTCGCTTGTCATCGAGCTTCTCGACGTCTGACGGCAATTTCGGCTTCCTGGAAGCTGCTGGACGTGCGAGCCGAGCGCTTTCGCAGACACCAAAAGCAAAACAGAAAGATTTGCCAGTTGCTGACACGGAACATTTCTTTCCAAAGTCGGGAGGACATGTTGAAATCAGAACATCGACTTCTTCGTGTCTGTCATATTTTGTATTTATGGCGACGGCATTCCTCGCACGTTCTTTATTTATCTTCTCGGGTCCAGGAAATGTTTTTCCAACGACCCCCTCAGAATTCTAACGCCAATAAAACATAACATGTCCAACCCGAAATACTGTAGGAATAATATGAAAAATGGTCATAAATAAGTTGTTCCATTTTTGAGAAACAAAATGTAATGTCATCATAAGAAAGTCGTTTTTTTTTTTCAAAGAAAAAAAATTGGAGAGCGAAGACCTAATTTAATGCCAAGAAAATAAAGTCATATTTCAAGAAAAAGAAAAACAAGTTGTAATCTTTTTAAAAAACATGGAGGTTTAATCTAATGACAATAAAGTTTCCAAGAAAAAGTTGCTGATTTTAGGGAATTAAAGCCAAAGGTTGAGGCAAGAAAGTCATGTTTTTTTTTTATGCATTTTATTACAACATTAATTCCTGAAAAGTCACCTCCGTCATTCTTCAAAAATAAATATTCTCAAAAAAGATGGCTTTTGTTATGAAAAAAGGACTTTTCATGTCCATACTTGTGATCATGGGTCAAAAACGGTTGCGCAATAGGGCGGCTTACGAACCCCTGAGTGTTTCATTAACTGCCATTGACGGCTATAGACGTCAAAAAAATAATTGTAACTATTTCTATTAGTTTTTTTTTTTTTACTTTTTTTAACAAGAGTATGAAAACCTAGAAAAAATATATTGTACATTTCAAAATTTGTGATTAATCGTGAGTTAACTAGTGAAGTCATGCAATTAATTACGCCCTTAATTTTTAATCATCTTTTCTTTATTTTTTATTTTTTTTGAAGAATAAAAAATGATTACAAATTAGGTTATTAATTTTTATAAATAAATAAATTGTAATGAATCACATGACTTCACTAGTTAACTCACGATTAATCAAAGTTTGATATCGGATCCAAATGTACAATAAAAAAATCTAGGTTTTCTTAATCTTGTTAACAAAAGTAGAAAAAAAATTGTTAAACTAATAAAAATAGCTCAAATGAATTTATGGCAGTAAATGAGTTAAGATCCGGAGATGTTTTATTGGAGCGCTGATTCCTCATCGTGCAGGCCTGCAGGTACGTACTTTTTACCTTTTATTTTGTGGACTCTTCTTAAAGCCCGGTTTGAGAAGAACCGTTTCATTTCCAGCCTCAAACGCAACAGGACTTCGCTGTCCTGCCACGGATCCAAATCGACAGCACGTCTGACGCAAATCATAATGCGTACATTTAAAACGCGGTCATCCAGAAAATGGTGGGAAAACATATTATTTTTGTTTGCTTGCCGGTTATCTTCTGTTTTATGACGTAAAACAATTGTGTGAAATAAACATCAACGTCATGCCACAATCGGCCAACAGGTTTTGCGGGTCTCGTTCTCAGGAGTCAGGACCCCCAAAAATGGGCGTTTCTGGCACGTTGGGACGCCGCAAAAGATGAATGGAATGCAAGTGTAATAATAAAGTCAGCGCTGAGAACTGGTTATTATTATTATAGCTCGGCTTAAAGCTCCTCGGGGGTCTCCCAAGGAGCGGGAAGCTGGATCAAGCCGTCATCGTACTCCAGACTCTCAAATGTCTGCACCTGTCCATGTTGTGACGCTTGGAGGCCCCCCCCCCCCCCCCCCCGACTGAAAAAAAAAAAGGTTTTGGTGTGCGTTGCTTCATGGATTCAAAATGGGAGTCACCACATGAGAAAAGTGAGTTTTTTGGCTTCAGGTCACCGACTCGGCCGTTGTGGCGTAGCTGATGCAACCGTCTGCCTTGCCCAATGGCAAGCTACGCCAATAAAGAATACGGTTTTGGGTTTCTTTGCCTTGCAAAAAGTTCCGAGTTCCTTTTCGTGACATCGAGATCGTCGATCGCGTTCAGACGAACGAAAGTCCCTTTTAAGCAATCGGATCGGTTCATTCGATTATAGACCCTGAAGCCGATTTCTTATAACAGCAAAATGTCGCCGCTGACAAATGGTTGCAAACTTGTGTGCGGCAAACTCACGGTTTCAAACCATATTTTGTATTATTTGTATCACGTTCGTGTGAGAGAAAGCAACACGGACCTTTCAGTTCCCGAAAAACAACAGGAAACATCTTCATTGACCCTTTTGTGCACCCCCCAACATCCCCCCCCCCCCCCCCCCCCCCCGGGCCCTTCCCTCCCAGCCGCATTGCTTAACAGCGAGATATGGGTCATAAGAAATTCCATATGGGGACTAAAAGGGGCGGCGGTGTGTGGAAATGCGAGGGTGGAAGTGAAGTGAGTGAACGACGACCCCCGAAAGCAGCTCGCATGATGACAACGTCGGGTTTCTCCGGGATTTGCTGAGAGCAGATTTGGAATGTGAAACGCGAGCGGTGGGCTCGGAAATATAAAAATATACAGAAAGGCGGCGTTCCAAACTCTTGCGTGATCCCCCGATGCTCATTTGTTTGGGCCAAGATGAACGGAATTGCGCATGTCAAGTCAAGTTGATTTCTATTTTTATTCAAGTTCTTTTTTTCTTTCTTTTTTAACTCTAAAGATCAAAACGTGCATTGCTTCGGCCATTTTGGAAAATGAACAGAGGTGGCAAATCCAGGTCCACAAAGCCAAAAGCATGCCACAGTTTGGCTTTAGCCCCTGATGCTAGCTAGGGAGCTAGCTAGCTAGCTAGCTAGCACCTGGGGCCAAACTGTGGCAGGGTTTTTACTTTCTGGCCCTGGATTTGCCACCCCTGAAAATGATCAACAGTCGCATATGCATTTGGAGCAAATTGTAGAGCTGTAAAAATTTATCGATTCATTTCAAGTAATCGATTATCAAATTAATTGACAACTCATATCAGCATATGAACAGTAACAGTAATTGTTCACTGATTTCTGTCGTCCTTATCTTTTGCGTTTAGTCAAAGTAAGACATTTGTAAACATCCGTTTTTACTTTCGAAAACAATTAACGAATCGGTAACACAGTTCAACTTCAATCGACCTTTTTTGTCATCACTACATGATAAACAGTAATCAGAGGGAAAAAATGCTTTGGTAATACACTTTAATGCAAAATTAAAATGAATCGGATGAGTCGATTGAATAATCGACGGATTAATCGATTCTAACAAATATTCGATAGTGACGGCACTCGTCAATTGTGTGCAAGCGTACCTAAACGCACCACAACAATCTGGACAATAACACATACTTTATAATGACTTTTATTAGGTCAGTGTAAGAAAAGTGTTGGTGATTTCCTTCACAATGAACGAAAGAAACAAAAAACAAAATCTGAATTATGCGATGAACAACAAACAAACAAACAAACAAACAAGTGCAGTGCTATACTGTTCTCGTAGGAAGATACATCCACGATAGCAACATTGTTCAGTTCAGTGGAATAATAAGAATACAAAATAGACATTGTATGCAAATAAAGTTTTTGTCACATGACAGAATTTGCCAACGGATACATTCAAACAGCAGAACGGCGTCGCTTAAGACCACCAAATTCAATACAGTACAGTAGAAACGTGAGCGGCGGACGTCGTCGCAAATGTCTTCATACTTGACGCCGTCGCGTCACAGGACGCGCGTCGCTGGAACGCCACAAAGCTTCTCGTAGCGTCGGGAAAACAAGTCAAACGACATAAACGCTCGACGGCGGTCGTCGTCCTTTTCAAAATAAAACCAGTTCTGTGTGATGATGCAACACCACGTGGGAAATTCCAAGCCTTCATCGTCATCTGTCCGTCCAATTCATTGTCATCTTTGGGTGCCAGATTATATATACAAAAAAAAAAATCGGAGTACATTGATAGTTTGTAAATATGAATAGTTTTACCTTTAATCACACTGGGGAACAATTTGGAAAAAAAATTCTGTTGAGTTCGATTTTTATACAAATTTATTTATTTATTTTTTTTAAACATGCTGATTCCCAAATTTTAGTTATTTTCATGTAAAGTTTTTCTCCGTCCAGACAAGTGAAATTTTGCTGATTCGCTGTAGTAAGACTGTAGTAAGAAGAGCGGCTTATACGATGACAGCGACGTGGCAACTTGTTTGTGCAGTCACAATTGAGACGGTCCGCTGAGTGCTAGCAAGAGCTGCAAATGCAAAGCTAGCGTGGTAGCAATGAAACCATAATAGCCGTATCGTTTGAAAAAGTCTTCAAGAAACATTGCGGCCATGCCTGTTTCTTCAGATTCTATTGGATTTCAATATTTGAAATCTTACAGAAATAGCTGTCAAGTGCAGTATTTTGAAGAAAACGTGACTTAATTAGAGAAAAACAGATCTGTTTTGGATTCCGCACCCCAAAATCTAAAAAAAAAAAAAAAAACAGCTGTCAGACCTAACTCAAAAAAATTGTGCTCCACTCATCGTTTAAAAAATAATAATAATTCTGTCGAGGGTTTTAGTGTCACAGTGGGAGGTTGAAAAAGCTATTTACAAAATCCACTGAAATTGGAGGATGTTGTCTGATGATATGGCGTCCCACAGGGAAGCTCGCGAGACATGACGCTAAATCATACAGCGCTTGCCCTTGTCTATTCTTCTTTTTTTCTTCTTTCTCGTCTCTACCAACGTCTCACACGCCGTCACGTAATGCGCTCGTACGTGCTGTAAATATAAACCATGTACGCACGCACGCACGCACGCACACGCGCACACACGCACACTTTCAAACGTACAATAGTATTTACACCCGCTCTACTTATTTGGCTGCATTACGAACGGTATGAAAAGTGTTGTCGAACGTTCAAGTTCAATTGACGAAGTGGAAAAAAATCGACTTTTTTTTGCGTTTCCTTCCACAAAACCACGCAAAATGTGAAAACGAGCTTCTCCAATTCAAAAGATTGAATCAAACCAAAATCTCATGAACGAAACGGAACGTAAGAACGTTAATACTGCATCATTTTTATAATTATATGGCACTTGTTCGACAATAACAGTAAAATCACAAACTTTTGCTCATTCAGATGTTGCGAGTCCAACATGAATTCAGCGGCACTTTTTTTTTTTTTTTTTTTTGTTGGAAGCTAACACGGAAAGTAACGTTTTGACACAACAAGCACGATAATTACATTTCATGATTGTCATCTCGCTTCCCTCCAAGATGGCCACCAGCGCGTCGGGCCCGGGCAGAGCAAACTGCAAGTAGTTATTGGATTTTTGATTTTTGATTTTTTTTTTAAAAAAGCACAAAAACAAAACAAGATTAGAAAATGTTGAAGTTGCCAAAGGAATTCAGAACGCAGCATAACTTCATGAATGAAAAAAGCGTATCCACAGCACAAATAAATACACAAGTGACATTTCTTATAAACAAGAATAGCAACGGATAAATTAATGAAATATATGATATAACATGAATATATTATGAAAGGAAACATCTGCTCTGTGTTTTTGTAAGGGCAAAAAAAAAGAGAGAATAAAGCTGAACCCCGTTTTCATGGCGAAGTGATGATCAAACTCGGATCTTTTTTTTTTTTTCAAACTTTCCTGGTAATCCCCAAAACACAAATTTTCATCAAGATTGATTTGAACAAAATATGATTCCAAGAAAGATTTGTCAGTTTGGCACAATCAAAAGCATCCGAACGTTAAACCTAACCCTGTAAATCACATTTGGCATGACTAATAATGGGCCCGTGTCAATGTGACAAGAGTTGTGAGCAGAATCTCGTCTTTTTCGGTCCGGGAAGGCGGGTAGCGACGCGACGGACGCCGCAGCCGGCGAAGGACGGCGTCGGAGGCGGCGCTCAGCCGAGGGGGTTCTCTGACCTCAGGATGGACGCGTCCGCGTCGAGGCACCCTTTGCCGTTCATGTGTTCCGAGTGGCCGTCGATGCTGTAGCAGCCTTGCACCTCGGTGATGGAGGACGCCGTGTAGGACGCCGAGCGCATGGCGTCCGAATGGTTTCCCACGCTGCTGCCGAACTGGAGGTTGTACTGGTTCCAGTGCCTCCGTAAAACCGCTTGGACCTTGCCGGAGAAACGCAGGAAGGCGTCAGTCTGCGGTTTATTGGTCGGCCCTTCAATTAACTCATTCAAACCCCCAAAAAACGTATAAATACGTTTTTTAATACTTTGTCCTTTACTCCCCAAAACATATTGGAAGTTTTTTTTTAACAGCCAGCAGGTGGCAGCAGAATATAAAAGATCAGCCCAGGGTAGTTGCGACAAGTTCTTTTTGCCAGTGTTTTCAAAAGGCTTGTGAATAATGATGAAACTTGGCTATATTCTAATGCTAGTTGCTGCAAAACGGAAACAGGGACAAATATACTTTTTTTTCCTGATGAAAGAAGGGACTCTCATCTTTCTTTTGGTAGCTTCCATGTTTTTATAGCAATAGCAAACAATAATCTGTGGGCTTTGCAAAATCAGTCCAAATCCAGTATAACAGCCAAGAGCGAAGGGGGTTGCTTCAGTGAAAATGGCTGAATGAGTTAATGTTCCCTTCCCACTTTGGCCAGGATTATATAATAAAACATTTCAGTGACTGCGAGTGGACCATGTTTGTTGTTAAGTTCTGCTGCATTTATGGTCTGCTTCATCTTGAAGTTAATATCATTAATAATATTATAACATATACAAAACCTTAGCAACTCGTCCATCAACAGAGATTTGTTTAACTGTTAGCAAAACAAAATCGTAGAATGGAAAAAAAAAAGAAAAGAAAAAAGAACTCTTACTTCTCCGTTGAAAAAGCAGAAGATGGTGGCCACCAGCAGACCCTGCGACGTAAACAAACGAACGGCCGTGAGAGGAATGACAGAATAAACAAGCGATAACGATCCATATTGCCACGAAGTGGAGCCCAAAGTTCTTGCCGCGAGTTTGTTTATGCGATTAGAGCCACTTCCTGCAGCGCCTTGCCCATCCTGAGCAGATAACAACTGCGACGTCAACGCTTCTCGGCTCGCGCCGTTTCCAACGTCCTTCCTGCTGCCCGCGACGCCAACCGAAGGACGCCACGAGTTTCACGAGCGGCCGATCACGATGGAACGCCGCCGCGGATGACAGCCAATCAAACACGCGCATTTGTATGCCAAAAATAAAATTCCGGCTTTTAAGATAGCGTGACCCAAACTGCCACCAAACCATTATATATGCATACATTATGATTTA